>NC_139948.1:18114771-18647271 GCF_963454915.1 Gymnoscopelus microlampas
CTGTCTCTGTCTCTGTCTCTGTCTCTGTCTCTGTCTCTGTCTCTCTCTCTCTCCCTCTCTCCCTCCCTCTAGTGCCTGGAAGCTGCCAAGCTGCTGGGCACCTTCGTACCTCCCGAGGTCTTCCTCAAGCTGCTGCTGGAGCACGCGGAGAGCTCCTCGTTCTCCTCCTCCTGCCCCTGGGCCCCCCTGACGGTGCTGTCTGCGGTGCTGGGGGGCTGTTCCGGAGCCCTCCTCAGACCTCACCTCCAACAGATAGCCCACACCCTGTCCCAACCCGACGTCTGCCAGGAGTATCAACAGGTCAGCAAAAAGGGGAAGGTTTGGGGTATTGGCTGTGGTCAACCAATTAAAGGCCCAATCTCTGGCACCGTCGATCCAATGTTTTGAATGTATGACGAACACCTTTCTTCATGTTTGTGTTGTTTTTGGAGATCTCTGAGCAAAAAGGAGTAGCATTTTGTCTTTCTCCAATTTCAGTGGTGGAAAGTAACTAAGTACATTTCCTTAAGTACTGCACTTAAGTACAATTTTGAGGTATTTGTACTTTACTTGAGTATTTCCAATTTCCAATACTTTGACTTCTACTCCACTACATCTCAGAGGCAGTGTACTTTTACTCCACTACAATTATTGAAAAACTTTAGTTACTTTTCAGATATAAATTATTACATTATAAAACACACATTAACCACTTTAGGCCTATTTTATACCTAGGCTATTTGAAAATAGCAGATCTGCAAGCTCACAACGCACAACATCGCGACACGTTGTGAGCTTGTAGATCGGCTATTTTCAAATATTTTAGTACTTTTACTTTTGGTACTTTAAGTACATTTTGATGCCAATACCTCTGTACTTTTACTCCAGCAAATTTTTAATTCTGGACTTTTACTTGTAACAGAATATTTTTATATTGCAGTATTGGTACTTTTACTTAAGTAAAGAATTTGACTACTTTTTACACCACTGTGCGTATTATATACACACACACACACACACACACACACACACACACACACACACACACGTACAACCTGAAAAAGACGTACATACAAAGAAAAACCTGGAGGTTTTAGATTCACATAAAACTTGTCAAGTATAATAGTTTTCAAGGATCAGGCATAAAAGTTATGGCGCTTAATGTGAACGGGTCTTGCAGGGTTGCCAGGTTTGTCTTGCACCAGGTCTGGAATAATCCCGTTCTCTGTTCAGCAGCTGTTCCATCTCCAGTCTTGTTATATGATGTTGGCAGTGTCACAGAGGGTCATTCTGTGCTCTCTCTCTCTCTCTCGTCTGTGTACTTTCACTATTCTTATTTCTGGCAGTGTCAGTGCAGCGATGATGTATTTCTCACTGAATTGGTCCCTTTATTGATATGAATGTTCCCGCTGAGGAGCAGTATATCCTATCGGGCAGTTAACCCATTGAGACCTGAAGCCGATTCTACATGTCTCCTAAATCTCAACAGTATTCTGAAAAACGTATGTTTCTATATCAGTTGTGCTCAATCTTTTTCATGTCACGGACCCCCAAAATGATATGAATTTGGCCGCGGACCCCCATCAAAATATTTTGTTCCAGGGACCCCCCAGAAGCAAAGATTTGAGTTAAAATGTTCGCTTTAAAAATATATATATTCAAAGATTTGCACACATTTTCACGATTTTTCAAAACGCTATGAGCTTGTATATCTGCTATTTTTGAATAGCCCAAAGTGTAAAATAATGCTTTTTAGCTCAAATCTAAAAATGACACAGTTCCAGGTCTCAATGGATTAACATCACATTCTCTGTTCAATAGAGTTCACGTGAGACTGGGGAGTTCAGAGGGTTTAGTGTAGGGCTGCTGTGACTATCCATTAACGCCTTAGCCATTATTGTTATCCATGAATTTTTTTGATTAATCAAATGATCAAAAAAATGTTTGTTTGTGATAATAGTTTTTTAACCCATTAAGACCGGGAACGCATCTATGTCATTTTAGATTTCTTTGGCTATTGAAAAATAGCAGATCTACAAGCTCATGCAGCTCATACATGAGCTTGTAGATCTGCTATTTTTTGAGAAATCGTGAACATTTTTTCAAATCTTTTGAATATATATATATTTTTTAAAGCAAATATTTGTAACTAAAATCTTTGCTTCTGGGGGTTCCTGCACAGAATATTTTGAGATGGGGGCCCGTGGCCAAATACATATAATTTTGGGGGTCCTTGACATGAAAAAGTTTGAGAACCACTGATTTAGCAACGTAGGTTTTTTCAAAAAACAGGATTTAGAAGATTTTTTTTAGAATCGGCCTCAGGTGTTAATGGGTTAATATATTCAACGAATCAATGTGAAAAAAATCGAATAGATTTTTTATAATCGATTATTACCACTTATATAACCACCTATATTATGCTATGCTTCCGATTATTTTATTAAAATCGATATTTTTTTTATATTCGATTAAATCGACTAGTACAATTAACTGTTGCATCCCTAGTTTGCTGTTGAATAATTCCGAAAAAATAGCTAACTTGGCCGACCATCCCGCTACATGCTGTTTTCCAAATATTGGATTTCAACGTTTATCTTCCGAATGCCTCTCCTCACACACGACTCTGTGAAACATCCTCCCATGACCTCTTACATTTCAAACATAGCTTAAATTGTTTTCCTTTTTTCCAAATACTGTAGAAGGAACGGTTGAAATTCCATTTCGCCGATTCATCGTGAACAACACGCGGTCCGCCGGTGGAAAAAATCCCAGCGGTGCTCCAGAACGCAGACTCTTTTCCTCCTGTCCCAAATTTGTTTCCCTTTGATATCAAAATAACAGTTGTCTGGCATGGGAGCTATTTTCTGAGCTCCCCCATCACCTCCCACCCACACACACACACCCCACTGCAAGAATGTCCTCCCTGGGTTTAATAACAACAAAAAAACACACTAATTTCACCTGACCCCTGCACAGCTAGGCTGACCCCAGCCATCAGGCAGAGCAGGCCAGGCTTTGTTTTTTTTGTCATTTCATTTTTTTTTTTTTACAGCCCCTCCGCAGGTTTCAGCACCAGCCGGGGTCGACCCCCCCCCCCGGTTCACCCCTATTCACCCACCGCCTTCTCCACACGACGTTGACACACCGTTAAAAATCCCTAAAAATTTCAAAGCCAGAGCAGTCAAGGCTGCTGATGGACGGGATGGGAAGCCGTCCCCCCGTCCCCCCCCGTCCCCAGGTCCCCGTAGGCCTCTCAAACAGAGACACCGCACTAGCAGGACGGGGTCACGCGCTCTCACACAGATGGAGGCAGACCCCTGCTTCCTCTCTCTGTATTTTTCTCTCTCTCTCTCTCTCTTGCTCTCTGTCTCTCTGTCGCTCTGTCTCTCTGTCTCTCTGTCTCTCTGTCTGTCAGGAGTCTGGGCACAGGGTAGCATGTTACCATGCGGAGACACAGACAAAGGCACCTGCGGCATTCTTAGAAAACAGACAGGGTTCACAGCGGAGAGCGAGGCCAGGTCACTGCTCAGCTGTAAATAACAGACGGGAGCACCTGTGCCCAAACACACACACACACACACACACACACAAGCTAGCCCAAAATGGCAATTTGTCCAGCACACAGTCGACCAGTCCAGAGTGTGTGTGTGTGTGTGTTACGCCACAGAACACGCAGAGCACGATGTGGGACTAACTGGATTGTGTTTGATAGTGTTTTAATTAACTGTAGACATGCAAAAGCCAAAAGAGGCTTGCCATGCAGACAGCTGCAGCAGAGAGAGAGAGAACGGTGCTAAAACTTCAAATATACATACATTTTAAATTGCAGCCTCAGACCCGTGTTATTATATTTTTGTCTTGGCAACGTCAGAACTTTTAAGACGTTTGTGTGCGTTTTGATCCCCAACTTGAGAGAGTTTTGCACCACTGGGACCAGAAAAAGAGAGAGAGAGAGAGAGAATAAAGTTGAACTTGGACAAAAAGAAGCCAGCTAAAGAAATGAAACGCAAATGATGTTCAAAGTGAATGGATAAAGGGGGTTCAGGGGGGCAGAGGTGAAACCACAGCGCTCAGCAGGGAGTTGCAGAGCAGCCTGGACATGTGGAAGCTGATATGTGGTGTTTCTGCCCCACGCTACTACAACATCACTGTTTCAAGTCACTGCTCTCTGTCTTTCTTTCTTTCTTTCTTTCTTTCTGGGGTTAAGGCAGAAAATGAAGAGGGCAAGCTTGTGGTTAGTTAACCTCGTAAACCCTGGCGTCATTACAGACGAACAATTCTAGACAAACGATTCAACAAGTTTTTCGAAATAGCGAAAATAGCCAGGGAAGCGACGCATTGTGAGTAGGGGTGTGCCGATATATCGTCCCGCGATATATCGCGATACGTTTTCGCGACGATATGTATCGTTTTGGAAAAAAAAAATATCGTTTTGAAAATTTTTTTTTTTTTTTTTTTTTTTTTTTTTTTTACCAATCAAAATAATCAGGCATGCAAACAGCCCCGAGGTGAAAAGGGTGACAACATGTTGTTTTTTTCCGGGTCAGGTGTCACACTATTGCCCTATTTGGATTCAAAACGGCTGAAAAGCTACAAGTTTGCATGTCTGAATAATGCAAAAACTGAATTATTTGTTTGCATTTCCTTTTTTTCTCCCCCATTTATTTTCATAATAAAAAAAGTGCGTATCGTATCGTATCGAAATCGTATCGAAGTTGTGAGCCAAATATCGTATCGTATCGTTTCGTGAAATTAGTGTATCGGCACACCCCTAATTGTGAGCATCAGCGTACGGTGGGTTCTAACGTGGACCGGGCCAGATTCTTAACCCCCCCCCCCCCCCCTTTAGATTCTGGGGGGCGGGTGGGGGCTCGCGTAACGATGGCTGATAAGTGACAGTCTATTGAGAATTACCATCAGCGTTAATGCAAGCGAGAGAAACGTGAATAAAACACAATATGCAAGTATAGTTAGGAAGCGGCTTAGTTTGGGTTGCGTTGCTGGCTCGTGGATAGCAGAGAGGTCTGTAGGCGCAACTGCGCCGCTGGAATCCGGGGAGCAGGGGCGCACTTATGGTGCTGCTGGCCGCGGAGATGTTTGCTGGTGGTGGCGGGTCTGGCGTTGTGGTGGGCGCTGTTGGTTGTGGCCCCACTGGCCCCCCACCAGCAGCCGCTGGTTACTGGCAAGAGAACCGGTTTGACGGGGAAACGGGTTTTTAATGGCCACCCATTAACAATTCGGCCGAATGCAAATAAGCCCGATTTGAAAACAAAGGCGAATTTCTGTGGTTGGCAACAACAGAATAGGGTGAGGGGTGCTAATGTTGTTATGTTGATTTTTTTGTTTTCTTTCCCCTGGGGGAGCAGAGTTTTATTAGACCGGGCCATGGACCCGTTGGCCTCTATGACGATACGCCCTTGATTGTGAGCTTGTAGATCAGCAATTGTTCGCTATTCGTCATACACCAAAGTGTGCTGCATATTGCTCAACCACTTAAAAACCCCTCTAGACTACACCAAACGTCTTTGCCAAGAATATCTTTTGGCTAATGTTCCCGCCAGAATACGGATGATGGGGTTCAAGTGGGTCATGTGGAGCAGCGGTGTGTTCCACATATATCGGCTGTCTGCTCATGAATCACACTACAGCACGTCTCTTTAAAGGGGGTGTTCTGCCGAGAACTGCCCCCCCCCCTTCAACTCAAAAAGCACAATCCATAACCGAGCGCCCTCTCTGTGTTGTTGTGGGGTGTTGCCTTGGTTACAGATGCAATCACAATATCTGCAGGGCTGCAGTAAATAGGCTAAGTGACACAGACTGAGAGAGACAGAGAGAGAGAGAGGCCCTGGCAGTGAATTAGCACAGGGCACACATTTTACAACCTGCCCTGTTAACACTGAACATGTCTGTAAAAGGGCTGTGATCTACACAGTAGCCCAGAGGAATGGGAGAGAGAGAGAGAGAGGGGGGGGGGGGGGGGGGGGGGGGTCTGTTTCCTTTCATCTCTCGACTGTACGCATACAGACGCTGCCACGGC
Organism: Gymnoscopelus microlampas; assembly: GCF_963454915.1. Taxonomy (NCBI): domain Eukaryota; kingdom Metazoa; phylum Chordata; class Actinopteri; order Myctophiformes; family Myctophidae; genus Gymnoscopelus; species Gymnoscopelus microlampas. The sequence goes on from NC_139948.1 coordinate 18,120,791, forward strand.
CAGTATTAGCCTAACTACACACACACAAACGCACGCACGCACACACGCACACAGCAACGTGCCTGCCTGCCCGCTCGCTCCCTGCTCTTTGTCGTGTTTTGACAGCACACCTTGAATGCTCTATGAAGATGGAACACGTGGAAGAGGGATAAGGTGCTGTGTGGCAGCCCCCCCCCCCCAAACGTCCCTGTGTTTGTGTTTTAACCCCCCCCCTCCCCCCTCCCACATCAGAAATTAATGGCTGGCGCCGGTGGGGGGGATTCCCTAGCAGTTATTAACCCATTGAATCCGGGAACGCATGTCATTCTTTGGCTATTCAAAAAATAGCAGATCTACAAGCTCATAGCGTGGCACCGAGTGCAAATCTTTGAATATATAATTTTTTGGAAAGCGAACATTTTTAACTCAAATCTTTGCTTCTGGGGGGTCCCTGGAACAACATATTTTGAGATTTTTTTTGTATACATTTGTAGAATCCCCAGAAGCAAAGATTTGAGTTACAGATGTAATTTATTTATATAAAAAATATATATTCAAAAATTTGCAAAAAAAAAAACGTGATTTTTTTTTTTTTTGCAGATCTACAAGCTCATACCGCGGCACTCGTGCTATGAGCTTGTATATGTGCTATTTTTGAATAGGCAAAAAAATAAAAAAATGACAAAGATGTGTTCCCGGATTGAATGGGTTAAAAAACGTTCTCTTGTGAATATAACGTTGTTTTGACCAACATGTCCTGGAGAGTGTGTTAATAGTACTTAACACACCTGTGGTGGTGGTTGTTGTTGGTCTACCCGCTCTATTGAAATGCACTGCATGTCCTGCAGTCGGGTTGAACCACTACTGGTCGACAAGTGGCACTGCATGAAGCTCAGAACGCAGCACATCTTCCGCCCGGAACAGGCTTTCTGCATTGTAGCTCAGCAGCAGTATACATTTTCGTCTCTCACGCCAGGGACCGGGGTTTCAAACCTGTGTGTGGGACACGAAAGTTACGTATCGCAGCTTTAAAGTAGCGCTGAGAGTGTGTATAATTTGGATATCCAGCCCATGGACAGACGAACGCAGACACACGGCAATGTAACGAGACCCTTACAAGTGCGTCCCCCGGCCGGCCCCCTGAACCAGGTGTATCTCACCAGGCACCAGGTGGTGTCCACCCGGTGATTACAGCACGCCACTTTTTTCCGCTCTCCGTCCACCCCCATAATGGTTGTTTTTGCCATGTACTGTAGATAATATATAATGCCTGATGTCTACACTAATGTCCCCTTCTTTCTGCCGCTTGTTTCACACGGGCAGTGTTTATCACACTTTTAAATGTCTCAGAGACCCTCAGTTTGGTATGCAAATTATGCCACAGACCCCCATAACTCTCTCTCTTGACAGTGTACAAATGGAACCAAATGGACCCTTATTATTAGGCCCATTTGGTTCCATTTGTACAATGTCAGAATTATAGACGTGTAAGGCTCCATTTGGTTCCTATAGCTATCAATCATTTTGCTGGGGACCCCCTGGAACCCTTCTCAGGGATGTTTTGATTTCTTTGGCTATTCAAAAATAGCAGATCTACAAGCTCATGCCGTGCTATGAGCTTGTAGATCTGCAAAAAAAAATGTTAAAACATGTTTTTTTTTGGGTGCAAATCTTTGAATATATATATTTTTAATATAAATATATTACATCTGTAACTCAAATCTTTGCTTCTGGGGATTCTACAAATGTAAAAAAAAAATGTCTCAAAATATTAGGGTTGTCCGATATTGGCTTTTTTTACCGATAACCGATATACCGATATTGTCCAACTCTTAATTACCGATACCGATATCAACCGATACCGATATATGCGGGGATTATTGTGATTAGGGTAAGCTCAAATTTCATATCACACACACCATATACAGTAAGAACTCCTGTAACTGATTTATAAAGCAAAAAAATATATATATATTATTTATTATTTATTTTTTTTAAAAACGATACAGATATTTTCCCGATATCAATTTTTATGCTAATATCGGCCGATAATATCGGGAGGCCGATAATATCGGACATCCCTACAAAATATGTTGTTCCAGGGACCCCCCAGAAGCAAAGATTTGAGTTAAAAATGTTCGCTTTAAAAAAAATGTATATATTCAAAGATTTGCGCGCATTTTAACGATTTTTAAAAAAAAATAGCAGATCTGCAAGCTTGTAGATCTGCTATTTTTTAATAGCCAAAGAATGACAGACATGCGTTCCCGGATCCCTGGACCGCACTTTGAGAACCACTCCCTGTGGGAGGAACCCCTGTTGGGGCAGAGGGGAAACCCTGTTGCGTGATGGCGGGGTTTCAGTGCACATGAACATAGATATAGAAACCTAGATACCTCATTGGCCTCTACAGTTCATTGGAGCGACGTGCTTGGTATGGTGGCCACCATATTTCCGAGGGGGACGGGCACTGGCCAATCACAGCGAGTTGACTACTGGCCAATCACAGCGCGTCTTTTCCAGGACTTGTCAGAATCTAGTTGTCCCGCCCCCACCTTCCTCTGATTGGCCTACCGAACGCCCCCTTCTGTGACGCGCACGGAAGTTTCCAGCTGGCCCCCACAAGCATAGAGGAAGCGGAAGTGCGTCCGAGATACACACGCTTCAGAGCCAGAGGAGGCGTCTACCTTTATATGTCTATGCACATGAAGGTGTCGAGTAGACGGGGGCTGTTACGATTGATTTACACTCTCTCGCGCGCCAGTGTCTAGCGCCCAGAATAGCCGATCTATAAGCCACCAACCGTAGATGCACAACCAAGTCTAACCCATTAAGGCCTGATGTTGCGATTCTACAAAATGTCTTCTAAATCCTTACAGTTTTTTTTAAAAAACGTATGTTTCTATATCAGTGGTTCTCAAACTTTTTCACGTCAAGGACCCCAAAATGTATATGTATTTGGCCAAGGACCCTCATCTCAAAATATTTTGTTCCTGGGACCCCCAGAAGCAAAGATTTGAGTTAAAAATGTTAAATATTCAAAAAATGTATTCAAAGATTTGCACGCATTTTCGCGATTTTCCAAAATAGCAGATCTACAAGCTCGTAGCGCTGCGCTATGAGCTTGTATATCTGCTAATTTTGAATACCCAAAGGTTAAAATAATGTTTTTTTTTTAGTTCAAATCAAAAAATGACACGGATGCTAAATCACTTAACCTCTTATATGAGGCTGTGAGACATTCACACAAGTGGGGAACGCGCGCTTTTCTGCGCGTGCGCTGTCGTCAGACAAGATTGTGAGTCACAAATCGGGGAGAGCCCCGGCAGTTCCAACCGCGCGCATGGGAGTGGAGAATCACTCAGTCAACCTACTGCCAAAAAGAGCCTCAGGAAAATATTCTCATGCCCTGTAAACAAACACTCTGGATCCAGACGGCTATAATGAACCGTCACCAATGGGTGTGTGTGTGTGTGTACTTGTTTTACTATACTTGCGAGGTCCAAATGTCCCCACAATTATAGTAGAATTTGAGAAATTGATATATATATATATATATATATTTATTTTTTTAAAAGATATTTTTGGGGGCCTTTCTGCCTTCATTTTGATAGTGTTTAGTGGAGATGGACAGGAAACAGGGATAGAGAGATATGGGGAGAGACATGCAGCAAAGATCGTCGGAAACGGGACTCGAACCTGCGATGCGCTATACATTAGAGCCTAAGTGCCCGGAACCGCGAGGCCGGCCGGTCCGGGCTAAGTAATTGATATTTTGAGGATACATTTCCTGGTCCTCACAAGAGAAATGAAATGGTTCAGGCCGGGCATACGGTTAACAAGCCGACGATGCGTTGTGAGCTTTTAGGCTTAGGTTTAAAAACAGCAAAAAAAAAAACAGTGTGATGACCGTCCTTTCCTATAAGATAAACACTTTTTCTCATGTCCCCCCCCTCACTTCCCCCACCTCTAGTTCAGCCTCTTTTAATGCTCTGCTCATATTTATTTGGCTTTATAGAGCTCCTTTCCTTCCCAGACTTAAGTGTCACGCTGTGTTAAAAAAAAGCTGCATGGGTTTGGGAAGAGGAAGTGCTCCCCCTAGTGGCGCCTCCGGAGACCATTTCACCCAGGAGGGCAAAGGGGTGAGTGAGTGGTGTCTGAGGTACGAGGGTACATTGAGTACACACACACACACACACACACACACACACACACACACACACACACACACTTGTCTCTCGATTACCACCCCCACCTGGAGAGGGCTACCCCTCCCTCATAACACGCAAACTCCTCCAGCCTCCTTCCATGCCTGTCCCCCACCCACCCACCCACCCCACTAATGACAGGCCAGAGGAAAACAGGAAAAGGAGGCCGTGATCCCAGTGATGCCATGGAAATTAGCCCAGGCCTCGGGCCTTTGTCTAAACATGAGCTCACCGCGACACCCAGCAAGGAAAAGAAAGAAGAAAAAAAAAGTGACAGCAATCTCACACTCGGGGGTGCTGGAAAAGAAAGCCTCACTCTCATGTCATGTTGCTGCTGGCCGTTCGCTCTTATTTGTAATTGTGTGACTTTCGGGGGGGGTTGCGTCTGGTGTGTTTTGGGGGGGCTTTCGGTGGGCTTTAGCTGGACTACTACTGTTATGGAGGAGGAGAAGAGTTCACAGACCGCTGCAGCAGACAAGAGGGGCTTCTCCGTTCTCTCCAGGCCATGTCCTCTGTGTGACCGCTACAGCAAAGGAAAAAACACACTGTATCTCTACAGAGCATCTCTCTTTCTCTGTGTGTGTGTGTGTGTGTGTCTGTCTGTCTGTCTGTCTGTCTGTCTGTCTGTCTGTCTGTCTGTCTGTCTCTTTTAACTCTGAGTTTATACAAATGTAATCAAATGGACCCGTACGGGTCCATTTGATTACATTTGTATAATCTCAGAGTCACAAACGGATAAATTGACACTGATGCTTTCACTGTGTAACTCTCTCTCTCTCTCTCTCTCTCTCTCTCTCTCTCTCTCTCTCTCTCTCTCTCTCTCTCTCTCTCTCTCTCTCTCTCTCAGGTGGAGTACTTGGAGCAGTTGTTGTCCTGTGTGGACGTGTTGCTGTGTCAGTGCGGGTCAGACTGTGGCTCAGTCAGTCTGCAGCTGCTGCAGGTACTGGTCACAGTCCAGAGCCTGTCCACTGAGCCACTGCTTAGCGATAAGGTACGGTTAGAAGCACACACACACACGCACACACGCACACACACACACACACACACACACACACACACACACACACACACACACACACACGCACACACACACACACCCTGCCAAGAATCCCGTTGACCTTTTCTGTCGTCCATCTCGGCAAAACTCCACTAAAAGAAATCCCAGAGTTCTCTTTGCTGCGCTCGCTGGCCCTGCGCTGTGCTGCTCTCTTCCCTGTGGGAAGGACTGGTTCATAACCCACTATCACCCACATCTCCTCTACTCAGAGATGGCATTCTAACATTCCATTCTTTTTTTTTCTATGTCCGTCTCTGTTTTTATTAGAAACGGTAACTGCTTTCTTCCCCTCTTTCTTTTCCTCCTTTTTTTTTTTGCAAAGTAAGAGAGCTATTTAAGGAATGCGGGCGTTTGTCCGTGTTCAAAGTGCCTGCGGCCAGAGGTATAATTACCCACTTAGCCAGAGGAGCTGAAATTGCACCTTTGCAATGGAACTTTAAATCCAGTCCTGGGTGAAAGGAGGAGGACGGTACTAGGGAGAGAGAGGGAGAGAGAGAGAGAGGGAGGTGAGGTGCGACGCTCACTGCAGGTGTGCCGCCCGCTGTATGTCGGTGTCATCAGCCCCTAGGCCGTGAAAAGCAGCGGGGGCCAGGCAACGCACTTGGCACGCGGCAACGGCCACTCGTCAATGCGGATTTGAATTTGTAATGCGGAAAAAACAACAACTTCTGTATCAGAAGGAGGGAGAAATCAAAGTGAAGCCAGCGAGCGCCCCCCATGTAACCAACCAGCCACACGGAACCCCATTCTGTCTCTCTGCTGTCCGTCTCCGAGGCGGCTATAAAGACCAATTTATGGCGTTTTGTTATTTTAGGCGGGTGACACTGTCGTATGATGAAGTATAAATCCGGCTTTAACAAAAGAGGGGAAGGAGAGTGAAGGCCCTGGCACAGACGGCTGCCAGACACCACAGCATGGCACCACCAGTGTGTGTGTGTGTGTGTGTGTGTGTGTGTGTGTGTGTGTGTGTGTGTGTGTGTGTGTGTGTGTGTGTGTGTGTGTGTGTGTGTGTGTGTGTGTGTGTGTGTGTGTGTGTGTGTGTGTGTGTGTGTGTGTGTGTGTGTGTGTGTGTGTGTGTGTGTGTCCAGATGCTGACCACCATCAGAGAAGGCCAGTTGGAAAGAGAGAGAGAAGGGGGGGGGGGGGGGGGGGGGGGTGTGTATGTGGACATTCCCGGACAGAGACAAACCAGCGTTTTCGTTTTCCCAGAAAAGCAGCTTGTCTTTCCCATCACGGGACAGCTCAGACTTGTCTACTCACTTATGAAGTAGGGGTGTGTGTGTGTGTGTGTGTGTGTGTGTGTGTGTGTGTGTGTGTGTGTGCGTGTCTGTGCATGGGGTCAAATATGATTCAGGGATTGTCTGTGTCCCTAACCATCCCTAAGGGACTGTGAAGGGGACAATGAAGTGACCCCTAAGGGTCATTTCCCCTCGCCCCGCAGTACTAATCTGTCTATTTACTCTCCCATCTCTCATTCCTGCCTTTTTTCTTCGTCGGCCGCGCTTTATTGCTCTGTGTGTGAGAGACATCCTCTGCATGTGTTTGTGTTCCTAAGTGGGGTTTTTTTATGTGTAGGACCTTGTCATGTCTCATGCTCCGTTGTTGTTCTTCCCATGGTTTCACACGCTTCGCTGTGTGACTCTCTCATCGTAGTGCTGTGACAACGCATCCTGACGCTACCAGAATACAGCTGTATTTGTTTGGGGGTTTTTAGGCGCTACTTCCTGCGTCGCCATCACTTTCTCCTCCCCCAGTTCTTTTCATCTCTTACCTTTCTGTTCTGGGATTTCTTTCTCAGGTTTTCCTCACGAAACGGATACATGATGGCAAAGCTAAAGCCTATAGTATGCTCATGTGCCACTTGCCAAAAATAATTGATCTAACGACACATCACAGCTTAGTCACTTTCAAGCTGACGTCCCTATTTTGTGCATGTAATTATAGACAAGAGTTTCGAACATAGCAGATCTACAAGCTCACGACGTGTCGCGACACAACGCACTGTGAGCTTCTGGATTGCCTATTTTCGCTGTGTGACAGTAAGGCTTAAAGGAGTAGTTCACCCAAAATAATTACTTGTTTTCTATCAATTACACACCCCATGAAGCATTGAATTCAAATCAAGCCAATAGTTTGATTACCAACTGAAAGGTGCTAATGTATCAAGTAGGAGACTCAAAGGAGCCTCTTTGAGTCTCCTACTGGAGATACCGCAGGTGATCAAATTATTGGCTTAGGAATGCGACCGAAACTTACAAATCTCCATGAAATCAATGCTTCATTGGGGTGTGTAGTTGATAGAAAATATGTCCAAGACCTGTGCTGCATGTCACTCCTCCTTCATCTAAATGAAGCAAAAAAAAACCTGCCCTCAAAATTGTCTTACAAAAAAAAGTTTTCTTTAGCAAAACTAAAACGTGACTTCTTGCTTTGTCTCCCCTTCATAACCTCCTTCTGCCCCGCCACCCAGGCCTCAGAGAGTGTCCAGCGGCTGTGTGAGGTGCAGGACCTGGCCTCGGTGGCCGAGCTGTACAGACGTCACATGGGCCAGCTGCTGGCCTGGCTGTCTGCCACCGTCACTAACTGGTCCAGTTACTCCCCTCAGAGGCTGCAGCTGCAGGTCATCGCCACGCAGTCAGGTGAGAGGGCTAAATGTACCATTTTAGGACCCCTACCCCTAGGTCTAGGTCAGAGTAACTACAGGGGAGGCGGCCAAATCTTTGTATTGTTATGGGGGAACATTAGCCGAAAATAGCACATCTACAAGCTCACATCGCCACACCCAGGCTCTCTGCAGTTTGAACAGGGGTCACCAGGTTTTGTCAATAGAAATAGAATGATCTTGACAGGGGCAGATCTTTCCAGGGAAGAGAATCCGCTGTTGTTGTCTCAGAACAAAAGACCAACAACAACAACACAGCACAGCACAACATCCTAGAAACCAGTAAAACCTATAGTGTAAAGCAAGCAGTAAAGAATGATCTGCAACAATTAAATATACGATTACTTCACCCTTAGATCATAGAATTTGTTCGTGTTGCTTTTTAATGTAAAACCCACTCTGAAGCAGACCAGCGGGGCATGCAACACAAGCAATATTTGTACGCCTGGCAAAACATCAGGCCTCTTTTTGAAACCGTGGCTTGCCGTGACTCCACGAGCCCTAAATCTAAGAGTCTATCAAACGTTTTGAACTCCCCTCCAGCAGTATAGTATGTCTTCATACAGACTCCATTCCATTTTACTGACTCCATTCCAGTTCTCTCCAAATGTTTGACACTGGGACATTACAAAGGCCCTCATTCAAGGTCCTGTTGAGACCAAACACACAGCAGGATACGTCTTTATTATTTCTTGCTGGCTCAGTGACTCGTGTGAATCCCCTTCTATTCCATTGTCTCATCTCCCGTGTCTCCGTGTTTGTCTCAGACTCTTCAGTCCAAAGGTGTGGGGGGATGAGGAGGGGGGATGTGTTTGCTGGGGGGTTAGGGGCCTGTGAGCTCGTCTTTAGTGCTGAGACATCACTTTACTTAACTTCTATCCTCCATAATCCTCTGTCATCAGCACCGCCAGCCACTACACTTTCATCTCTCTCTCTCTCTCCCTCTCCCTCCTCTCTCTCTCTCTCTCTCTCTCTCTCTCTCTCTCTCTCTCTCTCTCTCTCTCTCTCTCTCTCTCTCTCTCTCTCTCTCTAATTGCATGGGCAGCTGAAGTAAGGCCCACTAATCCTCTCCCACCCAGTGTTAACTGACCAGTCCATCCTAAGTCCACTCAGGGAGCTCCGGCCTGGGTCACTAGATCAAACGACTCCACAGTCGCCACCGATCTTGACCTTGCCCTGGATCAAGGCCACTTTGAAGTTCTGTGTGTGTGTGTTGTTTTGAAAGCTCCATTAAGTCCACCCCGCATTATGGTTAACTCTGGAAGCTGTGATCTCTGGTCCATTGATGGGAAACGGGGACCGATGTGGCCAACAGAGCCAGACAGGTGCTGACGTTTGATGTGCGCGCGTGATCCAGTGAAATCCCTCTTCCTGTTGCGGGGATCCAACTGTGGTTTGTTTGACTACTGGGACTCGTCCGTTTTGCTTGCTCATCAGCTACTCACACAGTCAGCGCTCTTGTTTTCTATCCAGACACAGGACGGAACGCTGCCCTCACATATCCTCTCTGTCACTGCTGCCCATTGTGTCTGCTCTGACAAAATATGACCTGTATAAAAATAAAACCAACCTCTCTCTCTCTCTCAAACACACACACGCATACCAATCTCTGTTTCTCAGTGCCACACCCTGTGTGTGTGTGTGTGTGTGTGTGTGTGTGTGTGTGTGTGTGTGTGTGTGTGTGTGTGTGTGTGTGTGTGTGTGTGTGTGTGTGTGTGTGTGTGTGTGTGTGTGTGTGTGTGTGTGTGTGTGTGTGTGTGTGTGTGTGTGTCACACATTTATCAGTGTATTGAAATCTGTGGCGCTGTGGTGTCATTTCCGTGGTCAGCCTGAGGAGACCTGCAGTCAGGAAGGCTGGTCTTAACACCTCTGTCTAATAGGACACACTTTTGATTCACACATTCTTATTGGGTGAAACAGTCTCGCCGTCACGGTCTCACTTTCGTCTTTGTGTGTGTGTGTGTGTGTGTGTGTGTGTGTGTGTGTGTGTGTGTGACTCTCTGACCACTGACCGCTCCCCCTCAGGGTATCTAAGGATTTCCTCTGTCTCGTCTGAAACACTGAGCCCAAACAGACACACACTCGTCACTCATTAAACACACACACACACAATACTATATATGGCTCTGTAAATATGCCCTCAGACTGTGTGTGTGTGTGTGTGTGTGTGTGTGTGTGTGTGTGTGTGTGTGAGAGAGAGAGAGAGGGAGGGAAAAAGAGCTTGTAACTGAGAATACACTCACTGTGAATTTCCCATTCTTTTACTGTAATATAGAAAGTCCTGCTCATTTCCTCATAGCTGTGTGTCACTGTCTGACCAGCCCATAAAATGTCTCAATCTTTCTTTAAAAAGAGGGACAAATGCTGCATGTGTTCTTGTGAGAGGTTTTATATTTGGCCCTCATAAAGAATAACCACCATGAGGACAATCCACCAAAGTGAGTTTCCTGCTCCTCGGTTTGGAAAGGTATCATTTCACATTTTAGTGGTTAGGCTTGCACAATGAAATGTTAATTTAAGTCCGAGTGTACAAATGGAACCAAATGGACCTGTATGTTGGGTTACGAAATGAATGCAAGTCAATGGGGAATGTTGACACTAGTACAGTATTACAAAACATGCTATTGCTTATCTACATTGTCTAAGCAGGCACCCAAGTATCTGCAGAGCACCCTGTTGTCTAAACTAGTGCTACAACTAATGATTAATCTGGTGATTATTTGTTTATTATTCAATTCATCTATGCAATTCATTTTGAAAATAAAAAATAATCAAATAAAAAAATCACAGTTAAGTATGGTGATGATAACGTACAAAATGGTGAACAGTAAATGTTCATTAACAAGTTATCTGAACCCAAACCGATATCTTGAAATTGCTTATGTTTACCCAGCAGTCAAAACTATGACTTTTCATGTTTCAAAATGGTAAGAATTCACAGTTTGTTTAAACTGACATTGAACATTGACACATAGGTTTTTGAATAAACCAATTTTTCAATTAGTAAAATGTTATGCAATAAATGTTCTGTCTGAAGTTCATATTTTCACTCTCAATCTCAACCATGCAGCACACCCATCACACAACCGTAACATAACAGGTTCGATTCACGGGACTAGTGTTGTTGCACGTTATGCTTCCCGTGTCAGTCTTCACTGCCCTATCCAGAACGCTGCTGCTAGACTCCTGACTGGCAATCCCATCATGGCTTCCTGTCAAATAAAATACAGAATTGATTTTAAAATTGTACTGTAATTTGTTTATAACCCATTAAGACCTGAGGCCGATTCTACATGTCTCCTAAATCCCCACAATTTTCTGAAAAACGTTTCTATATCAGTGGTTTTCAAACTTTTTCATGTCAAGGACCCCCAAAATGATATGAATTTGGCCACGGACCCCCATCTCAAAACATTTTGTTCCAGGGACCCCCCAGAAGCAAAGATTTGAGTTAATGTTTGCTTTAAAAGAATATATATATTCAAAGATTTGCACACATGTTCACGATTTTTCAAAAATAGCAGATCTACAAGCTCGTAGCGCGGCACTCGGTGCCGCGCTATGAGCTTGTATATCTGCTATTTTTGAATAGCCAAAGTGTAAAATAATGCTTTTTAGCTCAAATTAAAACAGATGCGTTCCAGGTCTTAAAGGGTTAAAGCCCACCATGGGCTGGCACCATCATATGTATCTATTCCTCCCCCCCGATACCACTACTAGGTCACTTAGACCAGCAGATCAGAAGCTTCCTCAAAGTCCCACGCACCCCGCTCGATGTTAAAAGGTGACCGTGCCTTTTCGGTCGCTGCTCCACAATTGTGGAACAGCCTACCTCTACCGATTAGGTCTGCACCCTCCCTGGATATATTTTTAAAAGCCTTTTCCCCTGGCCTTTTGGACACTTTATCATGTGCTTCCACATTTTAACCTCAGCTACTGTATTTATCTTCCTGTTTGGATTTGTACCGTATGTTCTGTATTTGATGCTTTTTGAGTTTTAACTTTAATGCGTGTGTGTGTGTGTGTGTGTGTGTGTGTGTGTGTGTGTGTGTGTGTGTGTGTGTGTGTGTGTGTGTGTGTGTGTGTGTGTGTGTGTGTGTGTGTGTGTGTGTGTGTGTGTGTGTGCTCTCCAGGTCCAGTGATCGGAGAGTTTGTGCCCCAGCTGCTGCCTCTCCTCCACAGCTGTCTGCATCCAGACAGAGACCCAGAGATGAGGCTGAACATCTTCACCATGCTGGCCAGACTGCTGCTGGACGCAGCCAACACACTGGACTCCCAGAGGTTGGACTAACGCACACACACACACACACACACACAGCATTGCTTAGCCCTTTTAGACCTGAGGCCGATTCTAAAAACGCCTTCTAAATCCTGACCTAAGTTTTCTGAAAAACTTCAAATATTTATTCAAAAATGACAAATGTATGTATGTTTCTATATACTGTACATAGCAACAGGAACCCCAAAAGGGGTTCCCGCCGAAAATGTGTTAAAAAGCACCAGTTTAAAAAAGCTTTTATGGTGGTAGAGGACAGTTCAGAAGTTCACCGGAGTGGTGTGTGAAAATTATGGGAATAGTGACTAATCTACAAGCTTGTAGATTGGCTATTCTCACTTTTTGTAACAATTTAATTTAGAAATTGCAACAATTGTTTAACATTTTGTACAACAATGACATGCCCAATATAGGGACGCCAGGATTTGAGAGGTTCATTTAGGAGTGTAAAAATTTACTCATTTTACACCCAAAGAGTTAACCGCTTAAACCCTATATGGTTTGAGCAGAGTCCCTCAGGGCTCAATGCTAGTGTATTTTCTGTTATTGTGGGGAAAGCTTTGCAGGCTGCAGCTCAGTGAGCTGCACCCAGTTGTTTTGGGTCCGTCTAGACACTGTTCACCAAGCCAAGTCATTACTAGATTACATCACCTCATATTTGTATTCCTTTCCTCTCATTAACCTGCAAATTAGCCCCCCGCTCAGTAGAGAGACTATTGCCAAAAACAAACAGGCACACTTTCCCTTTCCCTTACACACACACACACACACACACACACACACACACACACACACACACACACACACACACACACACACACACCATTCTATTTCCACTAGGTCAGTGGCAGCTTGATAGGGTGGCCTCAGGCCTGTGGTTGATTCAGAGGTGATGAGAGGTCAATATCCACATATTACGGTTAATGGTATTTCATAGACCAGGAGTCCCATTCCAAACTCCACCCGTCTCTCACCATCCCCATTGTAAGCAGTCCCACGGGAGTTGAGTCAGGTTGCGGTGGAGTGTGGAGGGGGGAACAGATGGACCCGGTAGTCAAACTAGTTCATCATCACACATGCATACCAACATGCCTCTCTACTCTGTGTGTGTGTGTGTGTGTGTGTGTGTGTGTGTGTGTGTGTGTGTGTGTGTGTGTGTGTGTGTGTGTGTGTGTGTGTGTGTGTGTGTGTGTGTGTGTGTGTGTGTGTGTGTGTGTGTGTGTGTGTGTGTGTGTGTGTGTGTGTTGTTGTTTAATGGTTATGCCACAAGTTATTAACCGCAAGTTTGTAGATCTGGTATTTTCGCTTACGTTTGAACATTTCGTTTATATTTGAAAGATTTGAAAATGTTTGAATGTTTTTGAAAATAAACTGGCATTGTTTTTTTTTTGTTTTTATTATTTTGGAAAATATCAGAAAATCTGCCCAAAATATGGACACCAAGGTTAGTCTCGGTAAGCCCCAAACCTCTCCTAGAACTGAAGAGACTGAACAGAGAGAGGCTTCTGGATCGGGAACAGTTATGAGCTGAGCTGATGCTCGGAGAAGAGCTCCTTATTTGCAGGGGTTCCTCTTCAGTAAATTCCCCCTTCCTCTCCTCCACCTCCAGAACCCCCCCCCCGCACGCGTTTTGCCCCCCCCCCCCCCCCCGAGCTCTAATTTGCAGGAATGCGTTGAGTCCCAGGGCCATGCGCTGCAGTGCTCCGGCGGTTTGTCTGTGCAGCAGTTGGCTCCATCAGTCAAAATAAAATAAAAAAAAAGGTTAAAAAAAACTCATCACCGCATGGCATCACCACCATCCGCAGCCAAGAAGGTTGTCGTGAGGTCATGGTGGTGCGCGTGGCTCAGCCAGTCCATTTGAGGCATGAGTTAGATTAGAAGTCCCCCCACCCGGCTCCGTTTGCAACGAAACTGGCATCAGTAGAAAGGACGCGAGGTGTCTCTGACATGATGCGCCAAACAACGGATATGGAAGCCAAAAACGTATCGCCACCATAGCCCCCTGTTTCTGTATCAGTGGTGCTTTAACTTTTTCATGTCAAGGACCCCCAAAATGATATGTATTTGGCCGCGGACCCCCATCTCCAAACATTTTGTTCCATGGACCCCCATCTCAAAATATTTTGTTCCAGGGACCCCCAGAAGCAAAGATTTGAGTTAAAAATGTTCGCTTTAAAATAATAGACTCGGTGCCGCGCTTATATCTGCTATTTTTGAATAGCCAAAGTATAAAAGAATGCTTTGTAGCTCATATGAAAAAATGACACGGATGCGTTCCAGGTCTTAAAGGGTTAAAATAAGGGAAATTTGGTAAGAAGAACTTTTCTTTTCAAGTGTCATGGCATTATTTCATGCGTGCGTGTGCACTTTGAATAAAACAATGCCCTGTCACTGTCCCAACTCATATCCTGGCCACCTACGCTGCTATAACTGCTCCTTTCATACGCCGTGTCATCATATCTTCTCTGATAATCACAGGACACCCATCAGGAGTCAGAAATCCCATTACACGTTCAGAAGACTTCAAAACCGGCACTGAAGTCTGGTGTGTGGGGGGGGAGTTAGGCAGCCGTATACATTCGTATTTCCATTCATATTATTTCATTGGCTTGTGATTTATTATGTCTCTCTCTCTCTCCCGTGCAGATTGCAGCCCACACACACACACACTCACTATGTCATCAAAGGGGACAATGATAGTTCTGCAGAAAACGCTCCGCTCTTTGTTCTGCCATCCCAAATGACATAATGACAGCTCAGCCGTTAGAACAAGGGAGAAAGGGAAAGCAAGATTGTGTTCGGACGGGTGCCTTTCATTACACACACACACACACACACACACACACACACACACACACACACAGGCGCGCACACATATAAACATAATATGGCTGTTGCATGTGGATTTGATAGCTGAGATTAAAAGGTGACAGTGAAATGTAAGTAGAAGGAATGTGATATGTGAGAGATGGGGAATACAGCCTAAAAATCTACATTTCCCTCTCACACACGGGGGATGAGGTAAGCTGTGTGTGTGTGTGTGTGTGTGTGTGTGTGTGTGTGTGTGTGTGTGTGTGTGTGTGTGTGTGTGTGTGTGTGTGTGTGTGTGTGTGTGTGTGTGTGTGTGTGTGTGTGTGTGTGTGTGTGTGTGTGTGTGTGTGTGTGTGTGTGCGCGTGTGCGTGTGTGTGTTTTTTGTTTGGGACGTTCCATTGCTTTAAAACCATATACTGTACTTCGTTGTACGACAAATAGCTAAAAGGTTATTTCTGAAATTTTATAAAAGATTGCCCAAAGTTGGGATGCCAGGATGAATGCTTTTACACACCTTGGACATGGTCTCTCAGATGTGGACACGCATGTCTCTTTATGTCTTTAGCATTATTTATAACGAGCTATCCACAACCATATGGGACAAATAGAACAAGCTCCCCCATCTGGCTGTATTGTTGGGACGTCGGCTCCCTCTATTGGCAAATTAATTCTAAAGACACATTTAACCACTTTGAACCTGGCATCCCTATTTTGGGCATGTCACCGTACCGGTAGGTGAAATTGCAATGTCAATAACTTACAATGCGTCGTGATGCAATGCGTTGAGGTTGTAAGTCAGCTATTCTCACCACGGGGACACCATCATAAGACGAGGTTTTAAATGGGGCTGAACCATGTGAACCCTTGCGTCCCTTAAGGGTTAAGCTGGGTTAACTGAGTACTTTAGTTCTGGCTACAATGTGATTTACAGCATTTTCATTGAACACCATTATCAGTTACTTTGATGGAAACTTAACATACAACATGCTGATTAGTTTTAAAGTGGTGGTATTTCACTACATTTTTAAATCGAGAAAATGTGTGCAAAACATTGAATATATATATTTTTAAAACGAACGTTTGGAACTCAAATCTTTGCTTCTGGGGGTCCCTGGAACAACATTATTTTGAGATGGGGGTCCGCGGCCAAATACATATACATTTTGGGGTCCTTGACATGAAAAAGTTTGAGAACCACTGATATAGCAACAAACGTTGTTTTTTTTTAAACTGTTAGGAATTAGCAGACATTTTGTAGAATCGGAACCTCAGGCCTTAATGGGTTAAGCATTAGCCCGGACCGCTACGCCAGCCGACCGAGCCGTCCATAAATGGGAGTTAATCTAACATCAGAATAGTTCTAATAATACCGGTGGGATCAACGAGAGCCGTGATGAAGGTTTGCCGTGAAGTGGAAGCAAGTGGCGCAGCAGGGTCTGGTGGCGCGTGATTGGCTGTCAGTTCGGCCCAAGTCAGCGTGGAAAAGGGAGCGGTCGAAGCACATCCAGATGCTCCGTTCTTTACGTTACTCTGTCAGGATAGAGAGAGTGTGAGAGATAAAGGAGTGTCTGTCTGTCTCTCTCCCCTCAGCCTTGTCAGCCACTGTTCGACAGTTTGCCGTGAGGGTGAAGTCATGTGGGTCCATGCGGTCCCTTCATTACGTCCCCCGACGATCCTCATCAGTCACCGAGGATGACTCATTTATCACCTGCCAAACTGGGGTTCAGCACTGACACCGTTTTATTGGAGTTCTGTGGGATCTTAAAATACCATGCAGCAAACCAGATGACTATAGAGCCAGACCGATATATCAGTCTAGCCAATATATCGGCCATTTATTTGCCTTTTTTGACAACATCGGTATAAGCAATTTATGCAGCCAATGTGTCATGATCTTTAACCACTTTCAACCTGGTGCTCCTATTTTGGGCATGTCATAAAAGGTTTAAAAGCAAAAGTCTTCAAAAGTCCCCAGAAATGTTCAGAAACACCCAATCTGTTGCGACGTGATGTGAGCTTGATATCAATTTGCAGCAAATTGATTCGAATTGATTTGTGCACTTTTTGACAATTTATCAGTCAAAACATTGGTAATGGGCTTGGACACAATTCACAATTTTGAGATCAGACCCAAAACTCTGGCATGGGTCGGGCTTTAGAGACGAATATTTATCTCTCTCACCGTCTATGTCTCTCTCTCACCGTCTCTGTGTCTCTGTCTTTCTCTAGGTGTTTCAGAACAGAGTCAGAGAGGTTTCTACGTGAGGTGCTGCTCCCTAACCTAGTGTGGCAGGCGGGCCGCACTTCTGCAGCCATCCGCACCTCGGCCCTCAGCTGTCTGCTCGCCCTGCTGCATGGAGGGGCCATCACACCCGGACAGGTCCATGCTCACACAAACACTTTCGCACTGGCACACATTAAACACACACGCAGAGGGATCCATGCAACACACACAGATGGCAGCCAAAACCTACAATGTATCTACATAGTGCATACATGGGCAACTGGCGGCCCCCACCTTCACTTAATGCGGCCCGCAGGTTAATATCGGAATACTGACATATTATTGAATTCAGCGGTTACAATTCCAAACATGCAAACATGACCCGCTTTAATTACTTCAGTCTATATTGGTAGCTTAATATAAATTCTATTGTCTTGTTTGTATCCAATATATTTGTATTTAAGTTCATAAAGTTAACATAAGTATAACTAAATGCGTTTGAAATTAAATCAAAATGGTAATTTTCAGGATTTCAATTAAAAAATAGTACAAAAAAAAACAGAATTCCAATTCAAAAATAGCAAAAATAGCAGATCTACAGTACAAGCTCAAAACGCGTTTTGAGCTTGTAGATCGGCTATTTTTTTTTGTTATTCAATTTTTATTGATTTTTCCAAATTACAGACAAATATGCATTTCAATTAAACAATAATCATAAATAACATCAGTATCCCCCACCCCTCTCCCTTTACCCCCTCTTCATCCCCCCATCCCTTCCCACCCCGCCCTCCTTCCACATAGTCCCACAACACAACCACAGCATCGAGTCAGTAGATCTTTCAGATCAGATATCGGATTTGTCCACAGAGAGATTGCTACTTTTGTGTGACAAAGAATGACGAAGTACAGCATTAATTTACGAAAAACAAAGTTAAAATACGGAGATAAGAGGTGTCTGCCCGACAGTATTATGCAATGTGGCCCTCTGGAGTGAGTGTGGAAATATATAGGCGCTCTCCATCGTCAAAGTTGCCCACCCCTGATCTACATAGTGGGTAAAAAAATCACACCCTGTGTGAAGAGAGTGGTGCCTTTGATGAGCCCCGTATTGATGTTGTCATCAATGTTTGTTTATTGGACATACATACACCCGGACACACAGACAAGGTCAGATATAGGAGTGGTTGGCACCACTCAAAAACTACAACAACGCTGTGTCGGAAAGTACCCGTTCAGCCTAAGCTCCCTCAGAGAAGGTGCACATGTTCAACCTTTTGTCTGCAGAAGCGTTTGACAGTACCGTACGTCAGCTGTAAAAGAAGGGAAGCGGTTCGGGGCATTCCACTAACCCTACAGGAGATGACATTTACCTCAAACTCTCCCTCTGTTTAGTCCATTCCACATCTACATAGATGGCCCCGCGAGGCCATTTAGTCAAATATACTGTCCCCCCGTCCCGTCCCCCGTCCCCCCGTCCCCCTCGGCCGTAAGAGTTGGCCGGAGCCGGGCAGCAGGTGTATACGGGGGCGAGCGGGTTCACATACCTTTGTCCCCATGGAACAATGCTTCCTTTGTGCTGCACCGTGCATGTGTGTTGAACTCGCAGCTATCACTGGGACACACCCACGGGCCCACATGGCGTGCGAGCGTGTGCGTGCGCGCGTGTGTGTGTGTGTGTGTGACCAGTCATACACACACTCACGCCCTCTGACCTTGCTGTGTTTTGTCCTTGCGAGGTGACCAGTCAGAACTGATTGCCACCCCTCCCCTGTTAATGGTTTGTAGTGTGCATGCCGTGCACGCATGCACCGATTCAAGTTCAAATCTAAATCTTAAGGGCAGTGTTTATAGCTAGGCAATAACCCTATCCCAATATAAATATAAGATGCTATACTATTATAATAGCTGCAATTACTGCCTATGGGCAACCACACCAACAACACAAGGGTGCGTGCGTGTGTTTTTGTGCTCGCGCTCGCGCGCGCGTGTCTGCCTGAGAGTGAGAAAGTATTTCCCAAGGTAAATTAAACAGTCTTTGTCAGTGGGACATTGTTCCCCAACTCCTTCCTGTTAAAACAATTAGCTGCTCCACTTACACTTGGCACCCTCAGATTGTCACTGATGTAATGCTCACCTCTCTGCCAAACCCTCTTTCCGTCTCTCACTCCTGGCTCCTTTTTTTATGTTTTGCCTTGCACAGTTACGATAGCAAACAGATAGCATGACAGCGGTTTTAGCCATCACCTCCGCAAAAAACACATCGAGACTTGACGACATGCACAGCTTCACCTCGTTTGTCCATTTCCTGTGTTTGTCATCTTCTGGTGTGATGAACGTCCGTCACCGACAAGACGGCTGAAGTCACGCATTTGTGTTTCTGTACAAACTGACCGAAGTCCAGTCCTAACAGGCATACGCCACGTCTGCTATACTTAATTTCATCTCCGCTTTAATTCAATCTCCGCATTTCAAAAACCCACACGTTCATAAAAGTGTCAACTTCCAAAACATCACAGATTTACTGTTATGCATCCCACGACGGTATTCAGGCTTCGTTTCCAAACTCTCCATGTTAATAACTTCTAGGCCTTATGTCTTTCAACATATGCTCTGACTGGGGGACACACAGTGAAACATTACTGTTACCGTTCTGTGATCTAAAGTACAATTTTTATAAGCTGCCAATTGTCATACCATAACTTTCCTATCCTACCAGGTCCTGACTCTATACCCTCCACACAATCTGCCAAGTTTGATCCAAAATTAGGAATGAAGCCGTCCAAGTGATCACTGTGACAAAGAGGCCAGCGATTACATACAGGGGTCTTCAACAGGGGGTCCGGGACCCCTAGGGGGTCCTCAGACCTATTACAGGGGGTCCGCCAATTCTTTGTGTGATAGGATTATTATAATTGTTTTTACATTAACCACTTGAACCCTAAAGCAACCATTTTCTGAGGAGCCAAAAATAGTCGATCTACAAGCTCACAACGCCTCACGCTGCGAGGCGTTGTGAGCTTGTAGATCGGCTATTTTTGGCAAAGAGGTTTGGTGTAGAGGGCGAAAAAGAGCAGACCATGAGTAAAAAATCGGAAACACAATTTTGTACGATATAGAGGGGGTCCCTGCTTCATCTTTCTCTCAGCTAGGGGGTCCTTGGCCTGAAAACGTTGAAGACCCCTGGATTACAATACACCCCACTCCACTGGGCGCGGGTGTAAAAAAGAGCAAATTCGGGCAAACCGCAATGTCCTGCTGCTCAAAGTGTGTGTGTGTGTGTGTGTGTGTGTGTGTGTGTGTGTGTGTGTGTGTGTGTGTGTGTGTGTGTGTGTGTGTGTGTGTGTGTGTGTGTGTGTGTGTGTGTGTGTGTGTGAGTGTGTGTGTGTGTGTGTGTGTGTGTGTGTGTGTGTGTGTGTGTGTGTGTCTGCAGTTGGTGTGCCTGGAGGAGAAGCTGACTCCGCAGGTGTTGTCGGCCCTGGAGGAAGACTCTCAGATGGCCAGACTGCTCGCCTGTCGGTCCCTCTTCACCATGCTCAAACTAATAGGACCCAGTCTGCATCCTGATGCCCTCAACAAGATCTACCCAGGTAGACTCAGTGGTGTTCAACCTATTTCATAATCAAGGACCGTTATCTATTCGCCATTTGAGCCACGGACCACCGTTTGATGAGATTTAGCCTCGCAGACCCAAAACGTAGAATGTTTTGTTATCGTTGGATAACATTTTGTCAAAATGACAATTCTTCTACATTCTCTAATTGTGTAGACTTCTTGTAAATTAAGTAATTATTATCCCGGGGATAATAATTATCCCCGGACCACCGGTGGTCCCCGGACCACTGGTTGAGAACCACTGAGGTAGAGGACATGCGCACGCACGCACGCATGCAACGCTAGTATGTCGCAGGGTCTTACCCCCCAGTCCAACCTTTGATGCTGAGCGCCTGTGTCGACTACCTTTTTTCACTGACGAAAACTAAATAAGAACTAAATAAAAACTAGGCTATGATGACTAAAACTAAGTAAGATAAGACTAAATATATTGACAATTTCGTCAACAAATAAAAACTAGACAAAAACGTTAACTAGTGGAGAAGAGATCCAGTAGAACTAAAAGACAAGTCGTTTTATGTTTGGTGGCGCTCGGGTGTTGCGCTCTGAAAATAGCAGATCTACAAGCGCACAACGCGTCGCAGCGCGACGCGTTGTGAGCTTGTAGATCTGCTATTTTCAGCATGCAACAAAGTGTAATATCAGCCATTACGACGCCATCACGGCTATTATAGTCGACTAAATCAACTGTAGATTTAGTCGACTATAATCTTATGATATTTAGTCGATTAAAACTAGACAAAAAATGTAACATTTCAGGTGACTCAAATATGACTAAAACTAAATGGAATTTTATTCAAAAGACTATGACTAAAGCTAAATCAAAATTTGCTGTCAAAATCAACACTGGTGTTGGGTCCACAGACGTGCTGAAGCGTCTGGATGACAGCAGTGAGGAGGTGCGCGCCGTGGCTCTGAGGACCCTGGACCGCTGGCTGTCCAGCCTGAGTAAAGACTACAACCCCCAGCTCTGCAGGCTGCACCTGGAGTTCCTGTTCCAGCAGCTCCTCCTGCACCTGGACGACCCCGACGCCGCCATGCGGGAACGAGTGCTGGGTGAGACTTAAGGCCAGGGATTCTTCTAACTTGCGACGTCGAGATTTAGGTCGGAGCGTCGATGGCTTTGACGCTAAAGGGCTTTCTTCTGAGATAGATTGAGTGGTGGAAAAAGTACTAAAATGTTTTACTTAAGTAAAAGTATCGATACTGC
Source organism: Gymnoscopelus microlampas (assembly GCF_963454915.1). NCBI lineage: Eukaryota > Metazoa > Chordata > Actinopteri > Myctophiformes > Myctophidae > Gymnoscopelus > Gymnoscopelus microlampas. The sequence continues at coordinate 18,142,831 of NC_139948.1, forward strand.
AATGTAGAAGTACTCTGTTACAAGTGAAAGTCTGTAATTCAAAATTTACTTGAGTAAAAGTACAAAAGTATTGGTATCAAAATTAACTTGAAGTAAAATTACTAAAATGTTTGAAAATAGCAGATCTACAAGCTCACAACGCGTCGCGGTTGTGAGCTTGTAGATCGGCTATTTTCAAATTGCCTAGGTATAAAATAGGGCTAAAGTGGTTAATGTATGTTTTATAATGTGATAATTTATATCTGCAAAGTAACTAGTAACTAAAGTTTTCAAATAATTGTAGTGGAGTAAAAGTACAATATTTGCCTCTGAGATGTAGTGGAGTAGAAGTTAAAGTATAGACAATTGGAAATACTCCAGTAAAGTAAAAGTACCTCAAAATTGTACTTAATACAGTACTTGAGTAAATGTACTTAGTTACTTTACACCACTGGATAGAAGTATATTGAAGATGGCTGACTGTCCTCACACGTCGTGGTTTTTACAATCTTGAAGTAACAAGACCAAGAGTCATAGATGACTACAGTCATCTATGACGTCAGTCATCTATGATATATCTATGATGTATGACTCAGAATTTGAGGTTTCAACCAGATTTGAGCCCCCTTGACTTCCATTATAAAACCAAAGTTAAATATTTCATAAAGTATAAAACGTATACGTATGAAAATGTGTTGGAGGCACTAAATTAGCCTACTGGCTGTGTGTACACGAAACGTGGTCTAGTGGCACACACACACACACACACACACACACACACACACACGCACACACACACCCCGACCCGACTCTCTTATAAACGGCTAGACTAACGCAGAGCCACTCTGTAAAAAGAGTCAGTCATGGAAAAACTCGGCATGGTTCTGTTTACAGCAAAATACAACAAAGATTCACTCCCCTCACACCAAACTTTGGCATTACCTTCTCCCATGTTCTACCTAGGGCTTCATATTTTCCTTCAGTGGAGATGCTCATTGAAAAACCCTGTGTGTGTGTGTGTGTGTGTGTGTGTGTGTGTGTGTGTGTGTGTGTGTGTGTGTGTGTGTGTGTGTGTGTGTGTGTGTGTGTGTGTGTGTGTGTGTGGAATGCTGTGCTAGGTAAAACAGTCACACACAGGGAGGGATTTTAAACCATTGACCCTTTGCGTCTGCTCATGCTCGCTGTTAATCATAATTACTACAACCTGGATGAAACCTAGTTATTCTCTAGGTGGTCTTTAATTCGTTTTTAACAAGTCTTTTAATGGGTGATCGTGACGGGATGTTAACCCATTTAGACCGGGAAGTTCGGGAACGCATCTGTGTCATTTTAAGATTTCTTTGGATATTCAAGAAATAGCAGATCTACAAGCTCAAAGCGCTATGAGCTTGTAGATCTGCTATTTTTTTGAAAAATCGTGAACATTTTTGCAAATATTTTTAATACATTTTTAACTCAAATGTTTGCTTCTGGAGGTCCCTGGAACAAAATATTTTTAGATGGGAGGGGGTCCGCGGACAAACACATATTATTTTGGGGGTCCTTGACATGAAAAAAGTTTGAAAACCATTGATAATATAGCAACATAAGTACAAAACATAGCATAAACATAATAAGAATTTTAAAAAACGTAGGATTTAGAATACATTTGTAGAATCTCCAGAAGCAAAGATTTGAGTTTAAAAAAAATCGCACTGCACCGAGTGCCGCGCTACGAGCTTGTAGATCTGCTATTTTTGAATAGCCCAAAGAAATCTTAAAATGACACAGATGCGTTCCCGGTCTTAATGGATTAATACCACTCCAGATAAGAACAGGGAGTGGGTTGTGTGGATGACATTGCAGGGGCACATGCACTAATGTAAAACATGTTAAGCCTATATGTATCAAATGTGTGTGTGTGTACGTCTGTACGGTATGCGTTACCCGGAGAGAACGATGTGCTGTGTGATACCATGAATTATACTGATACGCACATCATGCTGGTGTAGAGATAGTGGAGAGAGGGCTGATGATGGTGAATATGAGGTGATGATGATGACACCAGAGTCTCGCTAGTGATCAGAGGCACTCGCACAGGGGATGAGAGGCATTATTAACGGGGGGAACCCCCCTCCTGCACATAATCCAAAACCATCGTGTTGCCCTGGCGTGCTGCCAACGCACACACCCTTCATTTCAAAGGCTCTCCATTATCCTCCTTTTCCACTCGATTCATCATCGACAGCAAGCTCGGACGAAGCCCCCCCCCCCCTGCCAAAGGTAGTCTGTCAAGGGCCCCGGGGTGCTAGGGAGTGAAACATCCAGATATGGGGGTGCGTGTGCGTGTGTGTGTGTGTGCGTGTGCGTGCAACGCTTCTGTGATACACACACACACCCATACAGGTGCCCTCCGCTCAACACCACTTCCCTCTCTCTCCTCTGCCAGCACACCTAGCATTGAGGGCTCGCGGTGGGGCTATAACGTGAGCCTCATGTCCCCCCGTAATCACAACCACATGGAGACCGCATTTCTCCACGCACCCATCCCACATAATCCCTCTTGTCTTTTATCTGCCCCCCCCCCTCTTCCTCCTTTCTTTCTCCCTCTTCCTCATCACTCCCTCCTCTTCCTCCTCCTCCTCCTCCTCTGGCCCCGGTGTTTTTTTTCCAAGAGACTCGACGACGATCCCGTAACTTCCAGTGGCTGTGTTTTTATTTATGCGCCCAGTGGAAAGTCTGACCCTCTTTGTGTGGAAGTCAGGGGGTGAGGGTGGGTGGGTGGGTGGGGGGTGGTTCTGAGCCCCTCTGGACTTTCGCTTTCTCCCACTCGCATGGATGTTAGTTGTCATTACCTTTGACAGGAGGCAGGTGAGCGCTGATGCCTTGGCCAGAGATCGGGAGGCCCCGCTAGGTACGGTATCTCTCATCTTCATGCGGGGAGACGAGAGAGAGAAACACAGGATTCTCACACTCGCCAGATGCAGCAATAGCTTCCATGCCATGAATTCTAGCCAGGCAAGAGGGCTTTTGAACCCCGTCCAAGAATAATAAGTCCCCTTTTTTTCTCCTCTTCTGTTTTTTTTCTCATAACCGGTAGTTGTTAAGGGTGTAGCCTTGACTACAGAAGATGGAATAAAGAACAGGGATATAAATCTACTTCATGAACCTCACTAAGATACGTCTCACAGTGTGTGTGTGTGTGTGTGTGTGTGTGTGTGTGTGTGTGTGTGTGTGTGTGTGCGTGTGCGTGCGTGCGTGCGTGCGTGCGTGCGCGTGTGTCTCTTAAGCCAACCAGATGTCTGGGTTTGGAGCAACATCTTGACAAACCAGGACACCTGTCTCATCAAATCTCTGGAAAATGCTAATCTGTCCTGGTTTTCATCAGCATCCTGGTTCTTTTTCTTCTTCAAAACCCTTTTCCCTTTCACCTCGCTGAGCGTGCAGAAATGTCTCCAAAAAAAGCCTTCCTTTTAGGTCCCAGTGACACGGGGGCCACGGCCACGCCAGCTCTGATACAGATTCCAAATATCAAGCTAAAATACACATGATCCGCGGATTTCCCAAATGCGAGACCTATGAGTGATATCTGGAATGGAAACAAAGCCTCTTTTTTCTTTTAGTTTTGAGTATTTTTTTTCTCAGTCTCACTTAGGGGGAAAGAAACGTGTGTGTGTCGAGAGAGAGAGGAGATGCTCTGGAGTCTCCCGGACGAAAAACGAGACGGGCTCGCATTGTGCTTTGCTGAGTGATCATCCACTCATAAACGCTGCGGAACACAAATCTCAACACATTCCGGCACTCCTCATGCATGACTCCGTTTGAAGCCGCCCCCACCCCCCCCCCACCCCCATCTCTTTCTTCCTTTCTTTTTTTTTTATCTCTCCATCTTTGTTCCTTCTATTCTCAATCCCGTTCTTATATGGCTCTTGGATTTCAAAAGCATATCTGTGTGAAGTGGCTCGACGTCTGCAGGCCGTCATGACAGCATGACGGACAGCACACCCCCCCTCCCCCCAGTTCTCTCCTCTCTCCCCTCTTCTGGTAATCCCACAGTCCTTTGGCAGAGCGTCTGCTATACCTGCTCACACGCTCACACACATGCACACACTTAACGTTGGCACGAGCAGATCCCCCTGCTCACAAGTCGTCATTGTTCTCCTTTGTTCCCAGATGCCTCCCCTAACATTTCCCCACTTCCCACTACAAGACAGGACAGTGTACACAACTGGTGGAAAAAAGACGGAAAGAAATCCCCCTCCACTTCTTTTGAGGAACAAAGGCGCATTCCGCCAAGTATCAGATGATGAGTTTACATGAGCGAACTCATCCAGAGTGACGGGGGTGTCACCACTGGAGCTGTTCTCATTCAATGTGGTTTCCTGAGCATTTGCCGTTGACACCGGTTCAAGTAACTCGATAGCATTGAAGCTCTTGCAATTTGTCCCTGCTGTTTGGAAACGGGACACAAATCTGAAAGGGACGTATTGCCACCTGGTGGTAGGTTGTAGCATGTGCACATAGGAGTTTATAATAAAGTCAGATATGCTATATTATAGTTTGTCATTGCCATCTGGTGGCCTGATGACTGTATGTCAACACTACAGAAAACTGCATTTGGCCAGAGCATTTACAGTATGTCTGTCTGTGGCCAAACTGGGAACCCATCGGAGAAAGAAAAGGAGAAAAAAATGTATTTTTCCTTTGAAAGCAGCTGAATCTGTCTTGAGAGATTAGTCTGTGGCTAACCCTTAAGGGTTAAGCTGTAACTGAGTACTTTAGTTTTTGTTACAACGTGAGATACAGTATTCTTATTGAACACATGCAATTTATCAGTTAGTTAGATTAAAAGGTTTATCAGGCAACATGCTGATTAGATTTAAATCAGCTCAGAAAGAAAGCAGAACTGGACCTCCAATGCCTTTAAGAAAAAACTGAATTGGACCCCTGGTGCCTTTTAGAGAAAACACATAATTGGACCACGGACGCCTTCGAGCCTTAGAAAAGCTTTAAAGAGTAAATATACGCGAAGTCACATTTTGCAAAAGACTGCACTGTCCTCTACAGGTTGAAACTATCAACTAGGTTGCACTGCAGGTCTCGCCTGTCAAGAGTGTGATGTCATAGTACCAGTTTTTTCTCTGGTGTCAATGGTTAAAAGGGTACTATTACATCGTGATTGGGGTGTGGCTAGCAGTGCAGGCCAATTGAACATTTTTTCAACCTGTAGGGGCCAGCGCGACATGTCAGCCAAGGTGTAGCTGTATGATACAACTGATAAACATAGTGTTGTGCCCTGTCACAAATATCATACAATGCAGCTTTAAACTACAGAAGTTGAAATACGTTGAGGATGTGGCATTTCTCAGTACCTAAATACAAGTAAATTATACAATGACTTTTGCTTTTACAGTTTATTTCACTACCAATCCCCCAAAAGATTACCTTCAAACTGAGAACTTTTACTAGAGTATCCCATCTCCCCTGTTTTTCTGTATTCACTGACAAATCCTGTGTGTGTGTGTGTGTGTGTGTGTGTGTGTGTGTGTGTGTGTGTGTGTGTGTGTGTGTGCGTGTGCGTTCTCAGAGGTACTGAAGAAGGGCAGTTCAGTCTGCCCGGCTCTGCTGAAGAAGGAAGTGGAAGCAGTGAGGGACAAACAGCGCAGCCCCGTCTACTGTGACCAACTGCTCCAGCACATCAACTCTGACTCGCCCCAGTGACTCACTCATTGTAACACATAACAACTGAAACACTGACTGGAACTCTATGCCTCAACCTGAAGAACCCCCCCCCCTCTCAGTATCAGATGTACAAGTAGTGCTGGTGAACAGTCAAATGCAAAGTGCACTGCAGAATGATGGGACATTTTTTTGCACGACAATGGTCCAGCATGTATTCATTAAAGATGACATATATGCTGGTGATTTTTTTTTTGTACAAGACATCACAGACCCCAAAATTAAGTAAAGTAAGATGACGTGTCATGGGAAAATCATCTAGATATACTGGTCTCTGTGTCCCAAATGTTGCCTTATTTCCGTTTGTTCTACAACTAAAATGTGTACATTCTTATGAATATATTTCTTATGTGCTGTTTTAATACTTATTTTTGGACTGCTAATTGTTCTGGGAACATTTTATAAGTAAATTGTTTTGATTAACTGTGTGGTTTTGCTTGTCTTTTGTGTCATGAATAATAATAATACGACACCTGAATGTGTGAAACCTGAATTTCCCCACAGGGATGAATAAAGTTCTCACAATCTTATCTTCTAGCACTATATTCTAAACAAATGTTTAAAAAAGTAATACTTCATACTTAACAGATGGTTGATTCAAATATGCAAAGCAAATGAATTATGCTACACACCACCATGATTCTGGAAACATACCTGTAATGTAGCCTATACCTTATATGTAGGCTACAGGTTTGCTTGCATAACCTGTAGACCAAACTGCAGCCAAGCAGCCATACAGCATGCAGCCTACGGTTCTAACAGAGGAGGCAGTGTGACTGTGAGCAGAGATGACATACTTTAGTTACTTTGTACTCCATAGCAACGCCATATTTCATAAGTCAGCTAGGTGGGCTCTATAGGGACATCTGGGCACCTTGTTGTAACATTGTCTATTTTGTCCAAAATGTTAAAAAATATATATATATTTGAAAAATGGTCTTAAGTAATGTAAAGTATACATGATGTGAACATGCACGGTACATCATTATCTTGTGACTTATTGACTGAATGACTTATTTTTATCCTTCAACTTCTACGTTATGCCCCAAAATGACTGGATATACAGGTTTTGTAGCAATGTGTAGAAATTGTAGAAATATATTAGACCTTAATTATCAAATGTTTAATCATGTCATGTATACTTTACTTAAAAACATTTTCCAAATATTTAATTTTTAACATTTTGGACAAAATAGCCAATTTTACATCGAGGTGCCCAGATGTCCATATAGTGCCCAGTCTGCCCACCTATCCTGTATCCATCGAATACATAGCAACGACCACATGCGCAGTAGAACCATGAAGTGAGTGTGCCGGGATGTGATGATGCTGAGGCGAGTGTAGATGACTGTAGTGTGTAAGTGAACCGGTTGTCAACAGACAGGGCAGGCCAGGGTACTATGGACGCTGCTTAGGATCATGTAGGTTTATAACCAGGCCTATGCGGCACTGACCATTTAGACGGGGTTTTATTCAGCTCGCATTTAGAGGTTTTTATGTGACGATCAATGATCGATCATCACTCATTTTGATCGGTATCCGCGCTACGTGTTCGTCATCATCATGTTGCAAACGGGAGACGAGCTGGTGTATTTCTCGGCGCTGTTCGTGCTGGTGCTGATGGGGACGAGGAGCGCCATGGGTGCGTCCTGCCTCACCGCGTCCCTCTACGTGTTCGTGGTGATGTTCCGGTTCCCCCAGGTCCCATCGGACCAGGCCAGCCGGGTGCTGCGGCCCAACGGCGCGCTGAACGCCGCCGTGCCCGTGGTGGCGCACCGTGGCGGCAGTCACGATGCTCCAGAGAACACCCTGGCAGCGATCACAGAGGTGAGGTAGGCAGAGGAGGATGCGGACATTCTGTTAATCTTATGAGACATATGTCACATGGGAATTATTATTTGATTATTACGACAATATACCAATATCCATGGGCTACTTGACACCGCATAGTAGGCTATAGGCCTATATATAGTCCCAGTCCAGTTACATTTAGCAATATTTATTTTAAACTATGCTTAATAATGTCACTAGCTAAGCCTACATCTGTGTGTGTGTGTGTGTGTGTGTGTGTGTCTCTCTCTCTCTCTCTCTCTCTCTCTCTCTCTCTCTCTCTCTCTCTCTCTCTCTCTCTCTCTCTCAATTTAATTTAATTCAACTCAAATGGGCTTTATTGGCATGAGAAAACATGTTTACATTGCCAAAGCAAAAGTGGAATAAAACTGTCAAAACCAATTAATATTATGTACAATTAAAATGGAATAAACAGTGTTACATTGCAACTTAGAGAAACTAAAGAAACCATAAGAATTGTGCATTTGCTGCCAGAAGTCATTAGGAAAGGTTAGCTTGGGATAAACCTTTGAAACAAATGGCAGCAATGTTTCAATGTTTTGTCCCTCTCTCTCTCTCTCTCTCTCTCTCTCTCTCTCTCTCTCTCTCTCTCTCTCTCTCTCTCTCTCTCTCTCAGGCCAGTAGGAACGGGGCCACTGGGATAGGGTTGGACCTGAGCTTCACGGCGGATGGAGTCGCGGTGCTGATGCACGACGACACGGTGGACCGCACCACCAACGGCTCTGGACCAGTAAGCAGGCTACAGCTGGCCCAGCTCAGGAGACTGGACGCTGCAGCCCGCCACAGGCTGAGGTAACCTGCTTCTGAACCAGTCGGACAAAGCCGTACGTACAGTACTACATAGACAAATCCACTCAGGCATGATATGGGGGTAAATCTTACAAAAGTGTCTATTAACCCATTAAGACCTGAGGCCGATTCTAAAAATGTTTTCTAAGTCGTAAAAGTTTTTTGAAAACATTTAATAAAATAAAAATGTACATCTCAAAATATTTTTGTTCCAGGGACCCCCAGAAGCAAAGATTTGAGTTACAAACGTTTCAAAGATTTGCACAAAATCTCACGATTTTTCGAAAATAGCAGATCTACAAGCTCATAGTGCGGCACTCGGTGCCGCGCTATGAGCTTGTATATCTGCTATTTTTGAATAGCCAAAGAAATCTTAAAATGACACAGATGCGTTCCCGGTCTCAATGGGTTAAAAAGGGTGCTGACATCAGGTTTAAGCTATTTGTAATTCATTTTAGTTAAGGTTAGGCCCTGCCATAGTTTAAGTTTAGGCATGGGTTAGATGTGTTTAAGGTTAGGGTAAGTTTATGGGGAGTCCATTCTTATAGGCCTACCAGCCTTGGACTTTACCACTGCCCATAAAGTTTGTTGCTAAATGTTTGTTCCTTTGTCTTTGTAATTAAATACTTTTTCAATCCGTTTTTTTTCTTTCTTCAGTCAACAGGTCCAGGGATAGCACAATTATTTTGTATTTCTATTCGGGCAGAAATAAGTGACATACAAAACACAGGTGTAATCAATAGTATGCGATTGAAACACAGACATCACAGGCTCTATCATGTAGAAGAAGCAAACAAGAGACAAGAGTCAAGCCAATGACAACTCCTCTTTAAGGCCTGCTGACATTAAAGTATACAAATGATGAATGTTTACTCTACAGATATTTCCCAGCAGACTGGAAAATGCGGGGGGAAATCAATTGGACAGAGTAGACATTCTATTTGTTATTTGTTTATAAGACTTCATAAAGAAGTGCCCTTGTATTTAACTTTGCAATTTATAGAGGAAGGACAAGCAAAACTCTGTTGTGAGAAGGAACAGGAGTAAGCTTTAGTAGAGAGCCACTACGTCCAATACAGCAGACCCATAGCAATTAATTTAGCATGCTTATTATATACTTCCCTTGCCTGCAGGGAGAAATTCAGTGGAGAAAAGGTTCCCACTCTGCAGGAGGCCATCAAGGAATGCATCAAACACCAGCTGACCATCTTTTTTGATGTGAAAGATGATCCTGATAAGGTACTACATTAATGTGCAATGACCGGACATGCGGCACTTTTAAGAATACAGTGGGACTGGTGATTTATTTACTAGATGACTACTGGTGAAGTATGAGTATTATGGCACTTAAAAGCCAGCTGTTAGAGACACTAAAACCACAGACATTCTCAGCGGAGCGGATCACAAAGACTCACAGCTGTCTATTTCTACAACAGTTGTTCTTAGTGGAATTTCACTCGCCTCCTCCTAGCCATGTGCCTCGCTCACGGTTGCTCTCGTGTTACCAAACACATTTCCATTATCAGCCTGTTTGTGCTCGGACAGAAACACAACATTCTGCCGTATGGAAGCCATGTCAGTGAAGTGATTACTTTTCCCATTATCTTCTGTTTGGCCAGGCTGCCTCAGCACTCAGCGAGATGTATAAGAAGTACCCTGTCCTTTATAACTCAAGCATCGTTTGCTCCTTTGAACCCAAAGTCATCTACAAGGTGGGTTTGCTATAGTTAAAGCCCTTCATCCATGGGAAATGTAAAAAAAATGAACAGTTCACAAACACACAGCCAGTGGAGGGTTGGTCGGGGCGCCTGTTCAGCATGAAGCAGAACTGGGAGGGTGAGTGTGTAATGCCTCAACTTTGCTTATCAGGGTTGGGGTCCCCAGTTCAAATATGATTATTTTTGATTATTTTGGGGGGTCCCCAGTTCAAATATGATTATTTTGGGGGGTCCCTACCTGAAAAGATTGAGAACCACTGGACTACACCCTCCCCAAGACCACACAGTTGAGGTCAACAGTGACGGGGACAATTGGCATAATTACTAAATTGGGAGAAATAAACATCCAATGTTCTAGTATGGCTGAAGGCATTTTTGGGCATTTCTTTGTGTCTGTATGTAACAGCATGTTGTTTCGTCCACCTAATCTAGTGACACCATGACCTTCTGAACTTTGCCGTGTCTCAGATGCGTCAGGCTGATCCCAAGGTCGTCACCGCCCTGGTCCACCGGCCCTGGAGTCTGAGTCGCCACACCGACGGCACGCCCCGCTCGCTGTCGTCATGGGGTCAGTTCTGCACCGCGGTCCTGGACGTGCTGCTGGACTGGGCCCACCACCACCTGCTGTGGCACCTGTGTGGCATCTCTGCCTTCCTCATGCAGACAGACTTCATCTCGCTGTAGGTGCAGGGTGGGCTGATGGTGTGTCTACCGGAGCATGTATTCTGTGGCGGAACTTAAGCAAATATAGCAATACCACAGTGTAGACATACTGTACTCGGTTACAACTAAAAACTAAAAGTGCAAAACGATTGGCTTCAGTGCCATTCCTGTGTTAAGGCCTGCTTCACAATCATATCATTGGGTTGTAATTAGTAATACATTAATGTGTTCATCACTTGCAGTGTTGCAGCTGGTAAAGGTGGGGCAACCGCCAATAAAATATATATATATATATATATATATATATATATATATATATATATATATATATATATATATATATATATATATATATATATATATATATATATATATTTATATATATATATATATATATATATATATATATATATATATATATATATATATATATATATATTAGTAAAAGTACAGCAGAATTGTACTTAACTCTTTGACTGCCAGAGTATTTTCATAATGTACTCACCCAGTGCCAAGCGATTTTCGAGCGACTTTCGTGTTTTTAGTAGTTTTAAAGTTGTCATAAAAGTTTAGATCCATATCTATCGATCGATTCACTGTGTGTTTCCAGAGCAGGAGTCTCAGACTATTGCTCCGGAAGCAAAACATTGAATCCGGAGCTAGTGTCCCCTTCGCTACAGGCCGTTGGAAACACGCGTCTCCTCGGAAAAATTGACAAAAAAACAGAGATACAGGCGAAAGAAAAAAAACTACAAACATGACGTCGACAGGAACAGAATGACGTTAAATCCATTATTTACGTATCCGTTTGTGCTACAGTTTTACTGCTCCCTTCAGATTCAAGATCAGACCGTGACGGTCTATAAAACAACATTAAGTAAAAACTCGGGATTTCTCGTTCTGGCACTGAGGGCATTCAGAATAAACTCGGGATAACTCGGGGCTTGGCACTGAGAGAGTTAAGTACAGTACTTGAGTAAATGTACTTAGTTACTTTCCACCACTGCGAGCATTGAATGTGATACTATGGTTGGGGTCTCATATTCTGTATTTATTACAGTTATTAATCACCTAAACATTTGACCGTCCCGTGTCCCTTGTTCTTTGGTTAACTTAAACGGTCCACACTAAGACAACTTGACCTGTATACTGGGTCCAAATGTTCCCCCCAGAATAGGGATGATAGGTTTCAAACGTGTTTAGATAACTCTCCACTTAGGTTACTCATTCTTCTGTGCTCCTCTCCTCTCTCCTGCTTCTTTATTGCTCCTCTTTTCACTGCGTCGGCCTCCTGGTCTGGCTGTCTCTCTCCTCGCGGTGGCGTCCTCATCCAGGGACTACGTTCAGCACTGGGCAGAGCGAGGGGTAGAGGTGGTGGGCTGGACCGTCAACACAGCTGTGGAGAAGCAGTACTACCAAGACCTCCTCAAGATCTCCTACATCACTGACAGCCTGCTGGAGGACTGTGACCCTCGCTACTGAACACACACACACACACACACACACACACACACACACACACACACACACACACACACACACACACACACACACACACACACACACACACACACACACACACACACACACACACACACACACACACACACACACACACAAACATAGCTGGTAAGGCACTACTTAGATCAGGGGTCTTCAACGTTTTCAGGCCATGGACCCCCTAGCTGAGAGAGAGATGAAGCAGGGACCCCCCTCTATATTGTTTAAACTTGTGTTTCAGATGAAACTTTTGCTGCTCTTTTTCCCCTCTACATCTACAGTATATAACTCTGCCAAAAATAGCCGATCTACAAGTGCACAACGCCTCACAGCCCGAGGCGCTGTGCGCTTGTAGATCGGCTATTTTTGGCTAAAGTTCTCCTCAGAAAAGGGATTCTAGGGTTCAAGTGGTTAATGTAAAAAAAATAATAATCATATCACACAAAGATTTGGCGGACCCCCTGTAGTAACTCTGAGGACCACCTGTTGAAGACCCCTGACTTAGATTATACATTTATAATCAAAAGGACCCGGCTTTAGATCATTGCATATGAATTAGTCTAAGAGGTAAAAAACGCATATAGCTGGCAGGAACGCAGATCAAAGAGTGTTTACCTTTAACCGCTTAAGCCCTATTTTATACTTAAAAGTTGTCCCAAATGTTTTGAAAACCTCCGCCTATAACGACATGCCTAAAATAGGGACACTAACCTACATTAACAGACATGGGCCTTTAAGGCTCAATATTCTCATATTACTGCCACCATGCAGCGATAACTCAGGCTCTCCTGGACCAAGGCTTAGGATTACTACCTTAAAGAAACATCTTCTACCTACTGTACTGCTCTTTGACAAGCCTTTTGGTGCATCTTTTAAAGTGACATCATCACAGGTGTTAATAACAGAACTCATTCCACTGCTATCAAGCTAACTCATTTATTTGTAGAACACATTTCAACAAGAAGACATATCAACATTATATCCACGCTTTATTATGATAAGTAAGTATATGTGTGGTAAAGATCATGTAGCTGAGAAAATAAACATTTCCCATCCTAATGTGCGTGTGTACTGGTGTTAAGATTGGATCGTGGTCAGGGTTTGGATTTCAGAAGCCATTGTGCCCCTGAACTATACTCATTGTAGTACCTCCATACAGTCACACACACACGCACACACACACACACACACACGCACGCACGCGTGTGTGCACACACACACACACACACACACACACACTTACTTACTTACACACAGTTTCCAAATAGCAAGCCACTGCCATGCTCAGTGTAAAATAGAGTATCAGATTCACACATTGTCGCCGTCTGAGCCACTTGTGGGCGAATGAATAGGAACAGATAAATTAGAGCATAATCTGAAAAGAAAATCCGGTGTCCTGATGTCTATGTTATGTCAGAGCTCAAAACCTCTATATTGAACAGCAGCCGCAAGCTGTCTAAAGAAAATATCAAATGATCATGATGAATGAGGAAATGGTAATATCCTTCAATTCTGTGTGCAGTCATAACTTGAAATCTTCAACAGCAGCCACAACAAAAGATAGATTCTAATATCAAATCAGCCTTTAACCACATGAACCATAGTGGTGAAAATAGTAAATCTAACAAGCCCACAATGCATCATGCTGTGAGCTTTTAGATGAACTATTTTCAGCAGAGATTTGGTGTAGAGGAAAAAATGACTGGGCCTAGTATAGACCCCTGGGGGACTCCACTCTACAAAGAATATAAGTGATTAAATGCAACGTAACAACAAGATTCATTTCCCTCCAGCCTTGGGCCCTTGATACAACAGCAAAAGCCATGTCTGCATGCTGAGTCTGACCGTTGACACTCAAGTCAACGTGAAGCATGCAGGTGCAACTCTGCTGATCGCAAAAAACACCCCAAAGGTTTTCAGGTCGGGATACCAATTTTATCCAATCAGGAGAGAGAACTCACACAGGGTACTGATTAAACAAGTGAAATTGGAAGTGATGACACAAAGAAACGAGCAGAAAAAATTGGAACTGGAACACTATAAAATTGAAGCTGATAAATGAGCACTTTTTCCTGATTGGCTGAATATTGGCCACCCACCTGAAAATGTATTTACTGTTTAAGATCTGGAGAGACAGACCCCTGTTACTGAACAAACACTCTGTAGCAAATAATGGTTACTGTCCGAATATAGTGCTTTAACCTTTTGACCAAAAGAATATAGCTTACCCTATACCTTTAAATAACGGCTCCCCAAAAGGTTAAAATGCAAGACTTAAGCTCAGATGCACATTTTTCAATTCTGCTACATCAGGCTGCTAATTTTAGCCAGAACCTTCATCAGAGCTGACACTCAAGTGTTCATTTGGCTGCTTCTCAAATAGTCCTCCTCTTAATAAACTTGTGACAGTGTTGGGGGAATCGTTTTTCGATTGTGTGCCACAGTGACCCTGCACTCCCTGCCACATTAAAGTCAAATCAACACAGTTCGGCTGCTGAAAGCGACCCATGTCATTCACCATACGCCCCATATTGATCCATCGTATATCAGATTTGAGGGACGATAACAAGTAGTCAGATACTATTTTGAAATTGCTATCATACACATTCATGAATTACAGACACGTAGCGATATAAAAACCACATGCAAAACGTTGGCCCCTCTAATGGTACCGATATCGAAAAATTGGTGGTCTGGCCCATGGACTAATGACCTAACTGATATGAACTAAAATTGTATTATATTTTATGTCCATTGTATAGCCAAAGAGGGAATTGCATCAGCAATACAATTTAAATTCCTCTTCGATAATTAATTTGTTATTCATCTCATTTCAGTTTTATTATGATTATTATATGACTATATTCTGAATTGGTTCATAAGTTCACATTGTTATGAATATGACTTAATGGGTTGTCCTATAGCATAGACCAGTGGTTCTCAAAGTTGGTTCTAGGGACTCCCTGGGTTCCTTTTAGGGGTTCTAAATTGACCCTTACAAGTCTGTAACTCTGACAGCATACAAATGGAACCAATGGGTCCATTTGGTTCCATTTGTATGTAGTCAGAGTTAAGGGGACTAAGGGGAGACCTTGAAATGTAAAGGTTTGAGAACCGCTGGCATAGACAAAAAAAAAGGACATCTGATAGTGTTCACATGGGAACGAGGAAGACAATCCTGAACATTGGTTTCATTTATAGCCTACAATGTGACTTTGCATGTGCTATGTGGTGATTTCAGCCTTTCATAGTTTTCCACAGGTATTTTCTGGGGAGCCCTATAGTAGCTGGGGGAGCCATTATACGTTGGAGCCAGGAGGGAAAGCCAGTTTATGAATCCAACCCAGATTATGGAGGTGTGTGCGGTTGAAATACAAACAGTGTAGTATTGTGTTATATGACTGTAATGTATACATTGTCCACACCATAATGTTTGTTGTACAAACAGCAGACAATAACGTTCAGGGCAGGCAGGTGGCTGCTGAAAGTAATACCGCTCCACTGCACTTTTGTCACTAGAGGTCGCTGTTTCCCGGAGGTTGTTGTTGCCCCGTTGTTGCCCCTCTCGGGGTTTAAATGAACACTGAGGATTTTACTCTGTGTGTGTGTGTGTGTGTGTGTGTGTGTGTGTGTGTGTGTGTGTGTGTGTGTGTGTGTGTGTGTGTGTGTGTGTGTGTGTGTGTGTGTGTGTGTGTGTGTGTGTGTGTGTGTGTGTGTGTGTGTGTGTGTGTGTGTGTGTGCGCGCGCGTGCGTGTATGTGGACGCTGTCTCTTTAAACACGCAGAGGGGGGCGTGTTGGGACGTCGAGAGAAGTGTGTGGTTCGTTTTTTTTTTTTGACCCGTTCAATGTCTTGTGAATGACAGCCACGGTGTTTCATCATTATGTGACATTGTAAAGCCTTCAGGACGCGACCAGGACCAAAGAAGTTACACCACCGTGTTGTGACTGTGACTGACCAGGGGCAGAGCGACACTAAACATCAACAAACAGACATTAAACCCCCACCATACCAGGACTGCAGATCTTTATGGAGTGGAGGATTGTACGCCGATCAGAGGACACCAGCTGGCAGCACCACACGATCAGCACTCGATTTGTATTATGTTGCGTTATGGGCTGTGTTGTGTAAGAAGCTGCATGTCAACGCACTGGACTGCTATTCAAATGAAAGTATTATTCTGAGGGGAAAAAAGTATTATTAAAAATATAAAATAAAAAAAGTATTATTCTGAGGCTTTTGACTTTGGATACATGAGTTACATTTAATATTTAAATACATTTTAATTTAAAGTGCCTTTCACATTTGGCCTATACCTCAAACTATATAGGCTGTAGCCTATAATTGACATTTAGCTGTAGGGGTGCACTGATCGAAGCTTTGTGGGACACTTTTCCAAGTGCTGTAGTAAGTTCAGTTTACGTGGATTTTGGACACGCATGATGTACACGATCACAAGAGGACCCAGCAAACTTGTTACCCAGCGACGAACAGGTGAGACACTTTATTATTTATTACACAGTAGCCTAATAACTCAGATCTGAACACTACACATTAATATAAGATCTGAACACTATTACACAGTAATATAAGATCTGAACACACGCACAAGTTCATAAAGGCATAGGAAACTTTCACAACTGTCATTATACTGATAGATACACGTGTATGAAACGTATAGCCTATAGGCTGCCTGTCGCTTAAAAGTCGAGTGTACATTTGTGTATTTATTTTTTATTTCCCCTTTCTCAAGGTCCCACTCAACAGATTGACAACAAAATAAACGACTTCAAGCACAAACAAACACCCCTGTGTATGTCCGAGTAAGTACTCAACTTTTGGAGCAACTTACAGACCTGTTATATCAGTCTATCCATTATGTAGATCACTGTGTAATGACAAACTTATTCACATGCACCCTACTCGGCAGCAGTGGACGTCATCAGCCTGCTTCACAGATATTGGCAGAGTAGTAAATAGACAGTGGTGGGAAAAGTACTCACATTTTTTAAAGTAAAAGTATCAATAATGCAATGTAGTAAGTAAAAGTCCGGAATTCAAAGTTTACTTGAGTAAAAGTACAAAAGTATTGGTATCAAAATGTACTTAAAGTACCAAAAGTATAAAGTAGCCTACTCATTATTATGTCACGTTTCACAAGTTTTCCTTTTTTTTTAATTTTTTATAAAAAATCTTTTGAAAATTACAGATCTACAAGCTTGTGAGTTTTGTCCGGAATGTATATAGGGCTGACGTGGTTATTGTATGTTTTGTGATAATATTCAAAATCTACAAAGTAACTATAGTAACTAAAGTTTTCAAATAATTGTAGTGGAGTAAAAGTACAATATTAGCCCCTGAGCTGCAGTGGAGTAGAGGTAAAAGTAATGAAAATGGAAACTACTCCAGTAATGAAAAAATGCCTCAAAATTGTAGTACTTGAGTAAGTGTACTTACACCACTGCAAATAGAAAAGGTCTATGAATCCTATCCTGCCTATCTATCTATATATATACACCTCCACGCTAGCCAAGGCTAGTCACAGTGCATGTCATTGAACGTAGGCTAGGGATGACCTTGTGGAGAGGCGAGGAAGCACATGGTCCTTCATTCAGCTGTTAACAAATTGCAGTCTCATCCAACCAACCCTGCTCCACTCCACTCACGCCTAGTCACTGTTTCACAACCTGGGGTCCCTAGGCAGTGTTGGAAGAAGTACTATTTTTTTGTTTTACTTAAGTAAAAGTATTAATACCACAAGGTAGAAATACTCTGTTGCAAGTAAAAGTCTGGTATTTAAAAATTTGCTTGAGTTAAAGTACAAATGTATTGGCATGACAATACTTAAAAGTACCAAAAGTAGAAGTACTCGTTGCGCAGAATGTCCCATTTCACATGTTTTCAAAGTGTATGGAAATATTTTGAAAATAGCAGATCTACAAGCTCACAACGAGTGGCATCGTTGTCAGCTTGTAGATCAGCTATATTCAAATAGCCGAAGTATATAGGGCTGAAGTGGTTAATGTATATTTTGTGATAATAATCAAAGGGGGCATTGAGGCATTGTCTGGTATAGTATAACATAGTCAAACATGCACAGAATCATAACTTTATGTACTTTTGAGTTATTATATTGTCAAAGAATAGTCAAAAATAGTAATTTAAATGTATTTGAAAATAGATTTTTTAAAAGGTTTAGAAACTGGTGAAAACAGCCAATCAAGCTCACGACATGTCTTAGATAGATTGGCTATTTTAGCTATTTGTTGTATACAGGGCTTAAGTGGTTAACGTGTGCGCACGTGTGTGTGTGTGTGTGTGTGTGTGTGTGTGTGTGTGTGTGTGTGTGTGTGTGTGTGTGTGTGTGTGTGTGTGTGTGTGTGTGTGTGTGTGTGTGTGTGTGTGTGTGTGTGTGCGTACACAAGGATCTCAGTTTGTGTCAGATGCATGGGGCTATTTGAAAATAGCAGATCTACAAGCTCACAACACGTCGCGATGCAACGCGTTGTGAGCTTGTTGATCAGCTATTTTCAAATAGTCCATGTATAAAACAGGGCTAAAGTGGTTAATGTATGTTTTATATTGTAATAATTTATATCCGCAAAGTAACTAGTAACTAATGTTTTCAAATAATTGTAGTGGAGTAAAAGTAACATTTTTGCCTTTGAGATGTAGTGGAGTAGAAGTAAAAGTACTGAAAATTGGAAATACTCCAGTAAAGTAAAACATTCCTCAAAAGTGTACTTAAGTACAGTACTTGAGTAAATGTACTTAGTTACTTTACACCACTGGTCATAGGCATAAATAATAACTTTTTGTTGGTCCTGTCCATCAGCCACCCTGCACCGAAGATCGTGTTCAACCGCCTGAATGGTAAGAAGTACCACCAGCCAGCTCCAGCCCTGCAGCGGGACAGCCAGCCAGAGGAGAGCGGTACCCCTGCACACGAAGAGAACGTCAAGTTTGTCTACGAAGGTAAATGAATGGTCCGACTGGAAATACGAGTAGGCTTAATGCTGCTGCAATATGAGAGCTCATTCTGAACACAGTCAACTCACACACACCTTTAACCATTTAAAGGGATAGTTCACCCCCAAAATGACTGTTTCCCCCTATCGATTAGTCACCCCATGGAGACTTGAATTCATGGATACTTTTTTGTCTTTGTCCTAAGCCAATAATTTGATGAGTGAAAATTCCGGTAGGAGACACAAAGAGTCTCCTTTGTGTCTCCTACCAGAACCGCTGCCTACCGGTCCGCTGGTCATCAAATTATTGGCTTAGGAACGCGACAAAAACAAAAGAAATGGGGTGACTAATCAATAGAAAACATTTTTTTTTGGGTGAACTATCCCTTTAAAGCTTAGAGTTGCCTCTGTACTTAGACAGAATAGACACGCTTTTTTCTGTTTACACCTCTTCGTCAAAAAATAGCGACACGTTGTGAGCTTGTAATGTCCCCCGCCCCCCCCCCCCAGAATATGGATGCTGGGGTTCAAGTGGTTAAGAGTCTATTTTAACATCCAGCTACCTCCTTTAGCTGAGTTACCTACAGTACTAGCGGTTTTAGTCAACATAATTGTTTGGCTATCAGGTTTTTTTTTAGAATAAACCAGTGGTTCTCAAAGTGTGGTCCAGGGACTCTCAGAGTGCCATTAGGGGGTTCTTAATTGACCAGTAAAAGTCTGTAACTCTGACAGTATACGAAAGGTTCCCTTCGTATACTGTCAGAGTTAAGGGGGGGTTCTTGAAATGTAACAGTTTGAGAACCACTAGAATAAACAATAGCACCTCTCCCCTGCCCCCACCCTTCATGTTGTCTCGGCCCAATGCCGGTGTCGTCCCCTCCCAGCCCTGGCGTGCTGCACAGCTGCTCTGTCACTGATAGCATGATCACCGCTATAGCAGCCCCTAGCGCTCAACACACGCCCACATGCTGTACTCTCTATAACTTTGTGGCCCCACGTGGCAGCGAAGCAAACCGACCTTTTGACCCTTTAATGTGCACCGACCGACCACCTCTGGGAGAGAGGCACGCTCATTGGCTGTCCGCGGAGTGCAACACACAACAAAAGGGAAGCGGAGAGAATAGACTTTTTTCTGCTGTGTCTGCGTGAAACTCTCACTCCCCCCCCGACCCAGTTTTTGCGGTCCGCTCGTTCTTTTTAGCATTCAAAGAGAGTCGCTCAGACACACTATAGGCGACTTCTTTTCGGCTCGGGTATTCCTGGTGTCCCTGTGTCACGAGTTGTTTGTGTTGAAGGCCTGCCATGGCAGCCCATAAACAGCCTAAACAACCTTGTTGAGGGGACAAGGACATAAACAAGGCCCAACTCCTGCTGTATGTGCAGGCTGTTCAGAAATGCTGCAGCTCAGAGAACTGATTGATTGGGTGTTTTTAACACTCGGCACTTAAAGGCAGGCTCTCTTCCCTCTCAGTCCTTCCCTCTGTCTGTCTAATAACTATGCGCCCCTTTACTGTTTTATCTCAGAAACCGTGCCCTGTGAAAACAGCCCATTCCGTGACCTAAAATAACTGTGATACCGCTTGGCTTTTGTGAAAGTCTTGCGCTAGTGCCAGGTGCCTGCAGATAAGAATGACCATCAGTCCCATTGGATTTACGGCCTGTGTGGATATACACACACCCGCCCACACACGTGACAGGTGACGCACTTGCAGGGTGCATGATTTGAAATACAAACGTTTGACAGGGGTGGGTGACCTCAGTATCAGTTTACACAGTGGACTTTAACAGGTTAACACTATAGGTCCGACCTGGTCCAGGACGGTATGGGACTATAGGGTGTCTCTGCCCAGTTCTCTCTCTAGACTGTTCACTCAGACATTTGTGGACACGTCCTATTACACACAAATCATTATAGGATGTCCTCATGTATTTATGTCTTGTGTTACATGTCTGCACTCAAAAGTCAGCCGTTCCATGGTTGAATATTAAGCAATTTCCAACCACATTAATGATAATTTAATTTATGTTTTTAATAGATAGATAGATAGTTCATTCTTCCTCTATGAGCAGTTAAAATCTAATTGCGTCCTCTCGTATTGGAAAATCATTTCAGCAAAAATTTGAAATTGTAATGATTGTGTCCCCTTTAGTTAGCATATTCGCTACAGGACATGTGCACATACATAGAATTTGTCCTCTGCATTTTACCCTTCCTAACTATTTGGAGCAGTGGCTGCCATTAATATGGCATCCATGGAGCAGTTAGGGGTTAAGTGTCTTGCTCAGGGACATGCCAGGGGTCGAACCGCTGACCTTCCAATTCCCAGACAGCCTCTCTACCCACTCATCTATGACCGCCCCACCAAACAGCCCTCCCATATAGCCTACATCGTGGGTTAATATACATACATATTGATCATTGATTAATCATTCACATCCCTATTGGTCGTACTATACTATACACTGCTAATAATCAGGACACTGACATCATTTCTTGACAAATTCAATCCAACCAAATTATCAATCAACAAAAACTAAATTATGAAACCCATTTGATCGAAACAAAAAAACATGGTAAACCTGAATGCTCTCTGGCTCTATATAGACCATTGGTTCTTAAAGTGGGGTCCGGGGACCCCCAGGGGTCCTTGAGGGGGTTCCAGGGGGTCCCCAGATAAATGGATAGTTAGGAACTAAATGGACCCTTATGTGGTTGTAACTCTGAGAGTGTACAAATGGAACCAAATGGACCCGTAAGGGTTGGCCCTATATCGGCTATTTTCAAAAGAACTTGACATTCTTGGAATATCTTTGACATTTCTAACACCACAAATCTTGTATGGGGGGCCCTTGGCAGAAAATCTTTTCAGATGGGGGTCCGCGGCCAAATACACATTAATTTAGTGGTCCTTGGCATGAAAAAGTTTGAGAGCCGCTGATATAGACAGTACACCATGGCAGAATATTTGACCACGGTGACTAACAAACTGAGAAAAATCCTTAACAATGTACTAAACCTGGCTGCCCAGTGCCCAGAGGGGACAGGAGACAGAGCTTCACTTCTTGACTACATGTAAATAGAAAGAAATGAAATACAAGAAATGAAAAGGGTGAAACCCAGGCAATCCCTTACTCGTTGGGTGAGAAAGCCGAATGTTCAAGGTCAATAACAATGATCAACTCTAGTCAAAAACCTCTCAAATACTAACCAGAAATGGTTAGCTAATGTATGCAGGCCCAACGAAGGGTGGGTGAATTAGCGGAGTCCTCATTTTGCTTTGAGAGACTGTTTACAAATGAGCTGCGATCTGACTGGACTAAACCCCAGCAGATACCAGAGTCATATTTCTCCATGGCCATTAGCCTGATCTATACTTTATTGTATGAAGGTGTCGCGCACTGAGAATAATCAGAATATCAGATGTTCGCATCCCGGATGTACTGCTTGTAGATACTTTATTGTATGGCACAACATAGAAAAGTATTGTTCAAACAACCAAAGTGATGTCCAGTTAGAATTCCACTTCTACAGTAAAGCTCTGAATAAACTATTAGTGTATGATGCACTATGATTACATGTTTGAAATGAAAGTCCAACTTTGGATATACTGTAACTACTCTAGCAATAAAAACACATGTCCAATGTACTTAGATCATTTATGTGATGTTAAAGTCAGTCCACCTTCATACATTCTCTTGATATTACAAATTGTAGATTTAATAACACCCCCCAACCATTTATTTTCCTGAGGTATGAACAGAACTGTGGGTCAAAAATCGTAAAAATAAGTAATTGACTCTTGCATCAGGGTCAGTGTTGACCCGTCCTTTGTGACGAGACACTTTTTCCTTGTTTGAAAGTTTTCCCACAATCTATTGGAGGAAAAGAGGCTGTATTATATTGCATATTGTATTGTAATTATGAAGTCGCAGAAATGTTATACATTTTCCTGTACAGATATAATTTCTGCTATCACCGAATTGTTTTATGGCTTTTAAAATGGCCGTTTTATTACATTATTTATTACATTATTCTCCAAATGAATTATCATATTCAGAGCTCTGGTGATCCATTTCTTTCAATGGCTATTAAATAGTTCTAATATAAGATCATGCCCAACCAGTTCATTGTATGTTTTATTGATAATTTCACCTTTATTAAGCAAGTTGAATTACAAAGTTTTTTGGTTACACCAATTGACATGTTTGCCATCATTCATCCAAATATTCTATCAATATTTAATAAAACCAGACATTTTAGACTAGGTCCTCAAAAATAACAAAGTATGCATTTTGGTCCTTTAAAATTTAAGTACACCATGTGTTGGAGCTAAGCTTTTATTTTGAAGGTGTTGGGCAATTGATTTGGCACAGGTGAAATCATTGAGTCATCAGGGACAGGGTCAGAAAGAAGCAGATATAATACCATGATGTTTGATGTTTTTACGTGTAAGAAGCTAAATGAAATAAATGATGCAATACTGTAAACTTATTATACCTACCTGGACATTGGACTAATTCCATCCCTGACATGTGTAACATTTGCTACCTGGTGCCCCAGTGGCCTTTTGCGTTTTGGTTGTTGTTTCAATTACAAATAGCCACTACAATATGGACACCTCATTGAACCCTACAGTATACCAGAACATCATCTGAGCATGTCAGATGAGTACTATAATGCAGTGGTTCTCTGTGGGGTCAGGGGACTCCCAGCCACAGGTCCTTGAGGGACTTTAACCACTTTAACCCATACCTATTTCATACTTCATAGTGAAGGGTTAAGATTAAATCGGCAAATCCAAATACTTGGATGGACTGTGGTAGCATCATGTTTGATAGCCTGCTAAGTTTATATAAACTACGGGGGGAAATACTTTGGCAAGGATTATTTGCCAAGATAAATAGACATGTCATTATTTACACTGACATGGTACAATTCTATCCTTGGAGTGATCCAAAACAGAATCAGTAAAGACGGGTAACTTGACGGAGAGACAGAATGATAGCAATATAGAATATGTCTAGATCAGTGTTTTTCAACCAGTGGTCCAGGGACCACCAGTGGTCATTGGGGGAATACCAGGGGGTCCCCAGCTAAATTAGTTAACATAGTGTCACAATTGTTTTAACCACTTAGCTTTGGCTATTCAAAAATAGCAGATATACAAGCTCATAGCACGGCCGCGCTATGAGCTTGTAGATCTGCTATTTTTGAAAAATCTCGAAAATGTGTGCACATCTTTGAATATATATATTTTTTAAAGTGAACATTTTTTAACTCAACTCTTTGCTTCTGGGGGTCCTTGGCACAAAACATTTTCAGATGGGTCAGATATCAATTTAGGGGTCCTTGGCATGAAAAAGGTTGAAAACCACTGGTCTAGATCATTGGTTCCGAAACGTTTTAATTTCAAAGACCCCAATAACTCTCAGTGTACAAATAGAACCAAATGCTACTCTCCTCTTTTTGAAGCCATTTTAGGGTCTGTGGCCTAAATGCCTATCAATTTGGGCATCCTTGACATAACCATGTTTGGGAGCCACTGCTATAATGCTATAATGTCCCCGCTGTGCCAGCAGGGACTATTATTTAACAACCCCTGATGGAACCTGTTGACCCCTGACAACCACATGTGACATTGTCATTCTGTTTGTCCCGTTTGCTTTGTCAGCCTGGCAGGAGGTCATGCAGCAGGTCGAAGAGGAGCCCAGCCAGGGGTCAGAGGGGGCCCAAAGGCCTGTCTACTACACAGAGACCACCCCCAGCCCTCACATGGACAGTAAGTCATCTTCTTTGCTGTTACGTTATTACTTTAACCACATGAAACCTAGTGCCCTGTAAATATTCAGCGAAAACAGCCGATCTACAAGCTCACAATGCCTCTCGTTGTGAGCTTGTAGATTGGCTATTTTTGGCAAAGAGATTTGGTGTAGAAGTAAAAAGGAAGGGGCCTAGTGTAGACCCATGGGGTACCCCAGTCAAGAAAGTATATAGAGTTTAAGTGATTAAGCCCCTTGCACACAGTCCGTTTTGGTTGCATGAGAAAAACGGGTGACAAAAATGCAAAACAAACTACGCTTCCCTTTTTTTAAATATATAATATTTTATTTTTCATTTTCAATTTTCCACAAAAGTACACATACAACCGCCCCACATCCCTCCCAACATACAAACCCACATACATAAAGGACAGCACAGATAAAACATAATCAAAAATAAAGGTACAAAAAAGAAAAGAAAAGGAACATCAAGAAGAGACAAATCTGTTGTAAGAACATTAAGTAGCTTCGAGAAATAATAGATCTAGACCGAGATAGCTGTTGATAACCTATAACATCTCTGATACAGGTAGGGACAACGTTTCCATATAGTCCAAATAAGGTTGCCAAATCTTCAAAAAAGTGTCAAACCCATTTCTTAAACTATAAGTTATCTTCTCAAGAGGGACACAACTGTTCATTTCTGAGAACCAGCTGCTGGCTGGCGTGTGGCTGTCCGATTACTATGTTCTTGTTTTTTTGTTAATGCGTTAAAAACCAAAGACCAATAACAATTGGAGCTTGGGATCCACATGGGAATGGCGTGGCTTCAATGTGGATCTCGGTCTTCATGTGACCAGCCTGTAATATCAGTCATCTATGGTGTCAGTCGTCTATGACATATGACTCCAGATTTGGGCAAGGTTTCAGCTGGATAAGGGCCCCACTGACTTCCATTATAAAAGGAAAGTGAAATATTTCAAAAAGTATAGCATCTGTGAAAAAAACACATCCAGCGGTTTGTGAGATTAGCTCCGGACACAAAGAACAGACACACACAGATCCTTTCATAGACCTAGAACCTCTTCAATAGCCATGCCTTAAAAATTGCTTCGGACTCTATGAGCAAGGAGGGTCTTTAGTTTGCTTCAGTGTATAACCTTCAATCTGCTCATATAGCCATGTCAATCTTAACACTTTTAATTCCCCATTAGTCTACTTTGTCTCGTTATATTTTGATAAATGATTCTGTATCATGGTCACCATCTAGAAATGTAGTTGGATATTGCTGTCATTCTCTGTCTCCACAACAACCAGGATGTTTTGTGCCACATTACCCGTCCCAATAGACAGGTTTCCTGTTAGTAAACATGAGAGGAATATGACCGCGCAGATGCGGGGGAAGCCTATGGGTGCGTTTGGAAATTACGCACCGGAGCACACTCGCCTATTAGTTTGTATTGGCCAGTGCGCTCACTGCCGCTCAGGGCTGTATTTTCGAACGCGCCTTACCCCCAGGCATGCGCAGATTGCGCATTCTGCTCTGTGATGACGTCGCTCGGAAACCCGTCTATTGATTCTGTTTGGATCACTCCCAGGATAGAATTGTACCATTTCAGTGTACATAGTACACGTACACAGTGTACAGGACATGTCTATTTGTCTTGGCAAATAATCTTTGCCAATCTTTTTCTTTTTTTTGTAGTCTATATTAATTTAGCTACCACATGATGCTACCACAGTCACTCTAAGTATTTGGAGTCGCCAATTTCATCTTAATCCAGTATCCAAGTGATACTGACCATGATACTGACATGATACTGACTTGAAGAAGGCAGTTACCCTGAAGCATACATACCCTGAAGAAGGCAGTTACCTGCCGAAATGTTGGTTTGTTTACTCTGCGTCCTATAATAAAATATTGGCACCTTCTCGTCTCTTGAAGACCACTATTTAGTTTATTGTGCCGTTGGCCGGCACCACTATAAGGACTTTGGTGTGCGTAGCATTCTCATGCACATGATACTGACCATGATACTGACATCCAAGTGTACATTTGTAATTCAAAAGTTTCATTCCAAAATTAGATATCGTTTGGCAAAAGTGGCACTTAACTCTTGTTTGTGGAACAATTAACCCATTTAGAACTGAGGCCTTCTAAATCCTGACTTAAGTTTTCTGAAAAACATTCCCGGCTTGAAAGGTATATAACAACGTCTAGGTGTTCCTGGTCTACAATCGTAGATTAGAATGACATCGCTATTTATTACAAACAGTAATTTGTAAAAGTAACAATACTTACCCCAATAATGAAAACCCACTTGGTCAGGGGAGTTATTGCACAGATTGGATAACATAAAGTTTATTAATTAAAATAAGTTCCAGGTTGCAGATTTAATATACTGTATGTATTAGTATTGAATATTCATTTTAATTATTGGTAAGATGTTCCCCCACCACCTTTTTTTTTTAAATAAATGTGTAAAACTCTATGAAAAACATATTGATATTTTCTTGTCTCTGCATCAGTCGACCATTTCTGTTTTTCTCTCCGCAGGCTTTGTGCCCATAGACCTGGACGAGTGGTGGGCCCAGCGCTTCTTAGCCAACATAGACAAACTATCCTGAGTGGATCCTCCGGGCTGGGGTGGGGGGGGCTGTTGGCCTGATGGGGGGCCAGGACTCAGGAGTCTAGGGCTGAGATGAGGGGGGGGGGGGTGGAAGCCTGGTAGCAACAGGTGTGGTGATGTGGTACAAATGGACGGGCAGCGCTGGGCCGCTGGCACCCGTAGCACCACAGAGACTCGCTTCACTTGAACTCTAACCTTTTTAAGCCTTTTTAACTACTGCACATGATGTGACACTACAAACACCCTGTCATGTGACACTACAAACACCCTGTCATGTGACACTACAAACACCCTGTCATGTGACACTACAAACACCCTGTCATGTGACACTACAGCACCCTGTCTGGGACAGACGACGGCGCACTGGAACGTTACGTGTCTCTGAGGAGATCCTGGCCTGTGAGAGGATGCCAGCTACTGCTTTAAAATACAGTAAAATTGTGTTTTCAAGAAGTGTGTGTGTGTGTGTCTGTTTTACTCATCTGTCATTAGATTATGTCCAAAACTGTTACTTTCAGGATTCAAATTAAAAAATGGCAAAAGCTTTTGTGTGACGCTGTAGTATGATCAAGTAGGGCGTTAATTTACGAAAAAGCACAAAAAGTTAAAATATGGAGATGAGAGGTTTCTGCCCGATAGCAACGATTAGAACCTGTCAATGGGGTGTAGCCTACTGCATCAGAGCAGTGTGTTTTAAAGTAACATGGAGAACCACAGATTACAGTACACATACCAACTTCTAACTTTGTGTTGTTACTCCTAACTTTGCCAGTCGATCTGATAAAGCAATTAAAACATATTCCCCTGAAATGGCAAAAAAAAGATTCTATTAACCACTTAAACCGCAGCCAGTGGCGGCCTTTCCTATGTTTCACCCGTTTCAATTGAAACGGGCCCCGAACCTCAGGGGGCCCCCAATTTTTCTGGGGAAAAAAAAAAAAATATATATATATATATTTTTTTTTCAAAAAAAAAGTTTTGATTTTTTTTTTCAAATGTTATTATCATTATATATATTTTTTCAAATATTATTAGGTTTTTTTTAATCGCATGATCGCATCGCATCCGCATCCCAGTCCGGGGCCCCTGGATGTTGGATACAAATTATTCAGCCTGACAGCCTCACGCCACTAGTTGGCAGCAGCTAATAATCACTGGTGTTTGTTTTGACCGGCTGTCAACCTGTCAGTCAAGGTGTTGATGTGTTGTTGTTTTGTTGCGGAACTTGCGGTGAATGGTGACAGTGAGACTGACTCGACAGCAGCAAAATGAAACGCACATATGCAAGTGGTGCTTCAAAGCGTAAACTCGTAGAAAAGAGAGAAAAACAAAAAGATAAGCTCCCAAAGTTAACCTCGTTTTTTGGTCCAGCTGCTTCAAAATCACGAAAAAAAGACTTGCCAACGGCTGCTGTTACAACAACAGCAACACCCGGTCCTTCATCACAGCATGATGGTGAATCTAGTGATGATGATAGCCAACAAATAACTGTGCAGTCTCAGTCTGTGCCTACTACTACAGATAGCCAAACAACTTCTATCCTCCTGCCTAACAGTGCAAGCGAACCAGAATATGTAGCTGTCAATCAAAAAGAATGAAATGAGAATCCTACTACTGAAAGTGAAACAGATGGCGGCGATAAGGAACCCGAACCCGAACCCCATCATGATGATGACAACAATCAAACTGAGAGTGACTGTGAGACAGGTGAGGAAGACGACACCACCACCACCATTCCAAACAGGGAGAAAATCCCTTTTACAGAGACCGACCTGGCGCTCTGGCCAATGTATATTACCAGTGACCAACGGGCCGATATTGTTAGGAGAGGTCCCGTCCAGTTAGAGGATATTGATTTTCCACAGAGCCGTGGTGGTGGAGAGAATGATGGTGATGGCGGTGGTGATAAAAGCAAATCACGCCGTCGTTTTACCAAGGACAGATATTATATGCATATGCAAAACGGAGAAACCATTCGCAGGTCATGGTTAGTTTATTCACAATCATCCGATTCAGTGTTCTGTTTCTGCTGTACCCTATTTGGCAAGCGAAGTCATAGTCTCACATGCGGGGGTTTTAGAACATGGGAGAGACTCACTCTCACTCTGTAAGACCATGAGAAGTCAAATGCGCACCGTGCCCATATGGAGAGCTGGCGAGAGCTTGAGAGGCGCCTGAAGACGCACAGCACAATTGACAATCAATACCTAGAATTATGCCTGTTAGAAAAGGCACACTGGAATGAAGTAATGAAGAGGCTACTTGCCATAGTATTTCACCTTGCCAAAAGTAACCTTGCCTTCCGTGGCCATAATTCCAATCTACATGAGCCAAATAATGGGAACTTTTTAGGTATAGTGGAGCTGATTTCTGAGTTCGGCCCAGTGATGAGTGAACATGAGTGAACTCAAGTACTGTACCTAAGTACAATTTTGAGGTATTGAGGATCTGCTTCTGCTATTTTCAAAATATTTGTATACATTTGAAAACTTGGGAAATGGGACATTCTGCATAATGACTACTTTCTACTTTTGGTACTTTAAGTACATTTTGATACCAATACTTTGGTACTTTAACTCAAGTAAATGAATTTGAATTGAATTCTGGACTTTAACTTGTAACAGAGTATTTCTACATTGCAGTTGTAACCCAGGTCCAGAAATGGGTTAAAATAGACTGAATCACCCTTTACAATCTAACTATATAAATGGCGAGCAACTTCCGTGCCCTCGGTGTCCACACCCCACAGCTCTGTTATCGACTAAACACAACACCGTCACACCACATGTCGCCAACACTGTCGCCACGGCGGGCGGCCTGAATTTACGTTTCGAGTAGGGCACCTGCCATGCCTCACTACACCGTTCCCACCTCGCAACATAATTAATTCTACTCACCAAATGTCGGACACAACGGAAGTGGAAGCAGCTTCCTACCGCTTACCGTGCGTACCACCGAGGCCAACACAACACGACGGCCCGCCATTGAAAATCCCCAAAACAACAAGAGCACGTTGCTCTGCTCTGCTCCACACACCAGGCTAGGTTCATGACACCAAAGGATTAGCCAGTGATGTCATCATTACTGGTCAACACACCAGGCTAGGTTCATGACAGCAAAGGATTCGACAGTGATGTCATCATTATGCAACCCCGAAGTACACATCGCCGGCATTGGGATGCCAGGTTGGGATGCCACGCCAGAAACAAGCAAGAACCTGCATGATTTTTTTTTTTGATTTTTTTTTTTTTTTTTTTTTTTTTTACCGTTTGGAGATTTTCATCCGACGACTTTGGCGCGGACCACCAGGGGGTCCGCGGACCCCCTGAAACATAAAAAATATTATTTCTTCCCAATTTTTTTCTCAATTTTTTTACTTTTACATTACAACTTTTTTTTTTTTTTTTTTTTTTTTCCCAAATGTTCATCCCATATATACACGCGCCCACGCTGGGCCCCGTGCGCGGCTGGGGGTTTCGGGCGGCCGTAGGCCGCCCGGACCTCTAGTAAATAGATAAATAGTGAGTAAAATGGATTAAATCATACTTCAATATGAATAAATAAATAACTGTTAAAAAGTCACCAAGTGACAATTCATTCAGTCATTCCCTCACTACAGTAAAAGATACACAGAAACCCCCTCAGATCAGTTCATTGTATCAGCTTGATTGGCATTAAGCTGTGGCCCAATTAGATGAGACAACGCCCTGTCTGAACCACAGTCTATGGTCTGAACAAGGGCCTGTTGCCTGTGTGTGCAGGGACAGCAGGTGGAACGAGCTAATCAGAGTGAGAGCAGAGAGGAGTCACTTCAGCAAACTTTTGCTTGGGAACTGTCTCCTTGCCCCTTGCACCAGAAAAACGTCAGTTTGAGAAAATATAGGATAATAATATCAGTTGTGTACATCAAGGCACAACATTAATGACTTGAACTCTTTGTGAGAAGAAACATTGAGTCATCTAGACAGCACTGGTGTGCTGATGCTGATTTCATTTGCAAACCTTGGTGAGTGACAAACAGTGTTTTGATGCATTAGCTGCTAGGTAGCTAACATGTTGAGAGTGAAGTCCCAGCATTGCTGGTGACTAGGCTGTTTGTTTAATGAACAGTCAATTTAAAGTTTATTTTGTGTTCAGCTAAAAAACGTTTTGCACCAAGTGTATTATAATTTCATTTCAATCAAAAGAATGTGTTCTCAATGTCACTCATTTTTTATTTATAGTGTCTCACTCACATGGTATTTTGCTGGACCCTGCTGTTACTTATTTGAGTGTAAGGAATACACCACCATCGGTGAGAGGAAGTTTTATTTTGTTTTTGTTTGAACTATTGTTGAATTGTAATAATTATATGAATGTGAATTTGAAAGGTTTAATGTATTTATTTCCAATAAGTATTTTGAAGTGAAACCTTATGCAATATTGTGTTTATGGTACATTAACACAGAGATGCCTCTGGCCTTGCTTTATGCAGGTCAGGTTTTTTGTTTGGATACATTTGTTCTGATTCAGCCCGACTCTGGTCCAGCAAGGATGGCGGGCTAACCTAACCCATGAAGATTGGAAGAACCCAGAACGTGATAGATATCTCCTTGGACAGACCCAGAGCCGTAGCCCTTGTCCCCAGTGAGGTAGGAAATTGTCACACACACACTGCCCTGCAAGGAGCAGTGCAGTATTGGGCGGTGATACACACATACAGAACCACATACACTATCTTCTGCCCTGCCAGTAGTGCAGAACTGGACATTGACACACGCATACTCACCACACCCTCTGCCCTGTGAGGAACAGTGCAGTACTGGACAATTAGCTCCAACACACACAACTCTCTGCCCTGCAAGGAGCAGTGCAGGTCTCGACAGTGAACACTTACACAAAAACACGTTACGGTTCAGACACTTTGTGTCTTGGGACTATTCTATAGCCACTTAGTGGTGTATGGGTCATTGTCAGTAAATGTGTGTTTTCAGTTATTGTTTTGGTTTGTTGTAAATGTGAAGTGTATTATTTTTGGATTCAAATCCTGATTGTTTATTTGATTTTGAAATATTGGAAACTGAACTGGTTTAATACTGCAACTAAGTTGCATACAGTTAGTCAGTCAGACAGTTGGGTGCACCCTCAGATTAGAAAAGCCTAAAGATTGAGAGATCCATTGATACCTCATTTATTGCCTATTGTCTATGTTTGTGCGCAGTGTTTTATGTTTGTCTTTTATTCTCTACTTCATTCAATACATAAGTTTGTTTGGGCAGCTGCCTGTAGACCCCCCCCCCCCCCCCCCCCCCGCCCTCTATTACCCCCAAAAAAGAAATCAACTCGATCGAAAATCGGCGACCTAACCCGGCGAAATTGTCCGTTTTCAATATGTTTTGGCCATTATCTCTGGAACGGAAGGTCCAATCTACTGAGTTCAAAGCTTGTTGGATGCGTGACTTTGAGGACATTAAGCACGCATGACACATTTTCGGGTTATTTGGGTTTTCTAGGGGAGGCGAGATCTTAGTTGCCTCTACAGTGGGTACGCCACTGCCAGAGCCTGTCACGTTATTCAGTACTCCGAGTAAAAGTAAGTGTAGTAAGTAAAAGTAGCAATAGCACAATGTAGAAATACTCTTGTTACAAGTAAAAGTCCTCTATTCAAAACTTTAGAACACTGAAATGGTACTGTATAGTGGTGTAATACAAAAAAAAGCCTGACAATAATGGCTGCCTTTTCATCATTTTAATGTGACGGGGGTACAAGGTTTTGAGCTTGAGTTGGATCTTTGTCGGGTAAATATGAGAGGGAAGCTGTTCCAAAACATGCTGTATATTCTTAGTTGTAAGAAAAATAGATCAATACTGGAAAGTACTTGAGTAAAAGTACAACAATATTGGCATCAAAATATACAGCCTACTCATAAAATGTCCCATTTCACAAGTTTTTACAAAAAAAATCGAAGGGTTTTAGCTTGTGGATCAGCTATTTTTTAATAGACAAAGTGTAAAATGGGGCTAAAGTGGTTAATGTATGTTTGTTGCGAACGCGGAAGGAGGCGCGGCGCGCCTCCGCCCAAGTGGAGCCTACTATGTAACTCGGCTCGGCTTGTGTCTCTGTCTGTCTGTGTGTGTGCAGTATGTGTGCAGCCGTGCCCCCATGTGACTCACACTCTCATTGGCTCGCGCTGGCTGAAATATAGCAGCTGCACTACCTGTGTGCAGCCGCCAGAGTGCACTACTACAGTGTGGCTGAAATAGTACAGTCAAGCTGCGTTCGCTTCGAGCGTCTTACTTGTATTAATGATCTCAATCTGAAAAGTAACTGTAAATATAGCTGCAAGCAGCGATAATACGGGGCCAGTGAATAGAGAGAGAGAGAGACATGGAAACGGAATAGATTGAAGAGAGAGAGAGTGACATGGAAACAATAGATTGATGAGAGAGAGAGATGGAAACATAATGGTTTGATTGGACATCTCAACCTACTGCCATTAACAGGCAGTTCAAGGCAAGATCATAAACTCTTGCCTTCTTTCATGAACCAAGCCCCTGTTTCACTAACACTAAGATCACTCGTTCACAAACCATTTACCAATGAAGAAATTGTACATCTCCTCAGAACCAAAACTAGTGAAAGTAGCCGATCTACAAGCTCACAAACCATGAAAAGTTGTGAGATTGTAGATCAGCTATTTTCAGAATGAAGTATGTCATACGTTGAAAAAACGTACTCTCAAATAAGCATTTCAGGTTATCTTTACCATTTGCACATGTATTCATTGATAGTCATGTTGTTTGCAATTCAACTTAAATTAAGTCTGCATCAAGTGAGGCTTGAACTGGCGACGTTGAGATTGTGAGGCATTCATATAAGGGAGACGCCATTGGCCCAACAGACAAGTAACTGTGAAAAAGGAGATCACACAGATGATACAGTTTCACGCAAATAGCTGAAAAATCCTGGGTTTAAGTGTTTTTCAAACTGCTCAAAATTGCGGAAAATCTAAGGGCGGAGCTTACTGGTCAAAGCGATAGATGTGTTCCTCATGAGTCAAGGCACATGTGTAAGCAAGTTTCACGACTTTCGGCCAAACGAGGCATGACTTATGCCTGTTTAAAGTCTGCCTTTTAAAAAAATTGCTATAGCGCCCCCTTTTGGCCAATTGGAGTAAGATTGGTTTCAGTGATATTTGGAATGACCCTGTACATTTCTGCAAAGTTTCAAAGAAATGTGAGTCTGCATGTATGTTTTAGGCACAGATGAATAATGTTCATAAAACTGTAATAGTTAAAATCTATCTCCTCCTGGGATTTTTGAGCAATCTGCACGAAACGTTTCACACTTGAACTTTGGACCTCTGCCTACAAAAATTTCCAACGGATTTTCCATAAGTGAAAAAATGCAGAATCTAAAGGTCAGAGGTCAAAAGTCAGAGGGTGTTTAAAGTCTGCCTTTTAAAAAAATTGCTATAGCGCCCCCTTTTGGCCAATTGGAGTAAGATTGGTTTCAGTGATATTTGGAATGACCCTGTACATTTCTGCAAAGTTTCAAAGAAATGTGAGTCTGCATGTATGTTTTAGGCACAGATGAATAATGTTCATAAAACTGTAATAGTTAAAATCTATCTCCTCCTGGGATTTTTGAGCAATCTGCACGAAACGTTTCACACTTGAACTTTGGACCTCTGCCTACAAAAATTTCCAACGGATTTTCCATAAGTGAAAAAATGCAGAATCTAAAGTTCAGAGGTCAAAAGTCAGAGGGTGAAAGTTGTTCAGCATGAGGAGACGCATATGTGTATCCAAGTTTCATGGCTCTAGGTCAAACAGGGCATGAGTTGTACCTGTTCAAAGTTGGCATTTTCAATTGAGTGCTATAGCGCCACCTTTTGACGAAAGATTGTGAGAATTATTTTTTGATCGTTTTTCATGACCATCTACCATATGGCCGAGTTTCGTAAAAAGCGACTGCACGGTTCAGCCAGAACTGCGAAAAGTGGCAGAAGAAGAAGAGACAGAATACTGCCAATAACAATACGGTTCCAGAGCAGAGCTCTGGCCCCGTAAAAAGTGTAAAATGTGGAATAATTTTGAGTTCTTTTTAACAATACAAATAATACAAATTATGGGGTTTCCTATCACAATATCTTTTCATTCATTTGGGGGTCCTTCACATGAAATATATATATGGAATACTGTGCATGAGAACAGCATGGAAAGTGTGGTCTACTACTGTATGTACACACACTGCAGCGGTTCTTTGAGGTGGTTGAGGTGCTACAATGTGTAACAGATACGGTGATAATATCACAGCGTATTCATCACCGAGAACGTAATTATTTCATAAATCATATAAATACAACTTATGAAACAATTACAAATATAACAGTCCACATATGGGTATATCTGCACTGTTATATTGAACTACGTCACGGTTGTGTAACGTGAGTTCTTGGCTGCGTAAAATTAAATGTCATTCAACAAAGAAATACACTCTATAACTGGTTAGACAAAGAGACATCAAATATCAGGGTTTTTAGGTTATAATAAAAGGGTTTATTCAGGCTTCACAATTACAAGGATTTATCAAGGTATGATTCCTATGAATAGAGACAGTTAAGTCGAACACCCCCTCATTAGAAGGGGCGCTGAGTTACCGTTTAGTTGCTTTTATTAAATTGGCAGTATGACCCACGGCCGTGAATCACACATGTCAATTTAACTACCCTAACGGGAGAGATCGGTTACTGTAAGACTCCTCACCATTTGTGAAGAGGTCTCAGCAACTTTTCTCTTAAAGCAGTCACAACTCTATTTCCTAAACACGACATAAAGATTGACATCACATCAACTACGACTAGGACGGAGCGTCAAGTAGAGTTTTGTGAAGGAGAAATTTATGTTATGTATGCATTTTGAATGTGAGGGAAGGAAGAAAACAGGGAAAAGAAAAGATCATGAGAGAGGAAAAGAAAGCTACGCATTTAGAATATATCATTACAATACTTTTAGGAGTTATGCTCCAACTATGGCATGTATATATTCACTGTTACACATAGTAATGTCGCCTTAAAAGTTATGCACAAATCACATGATGAACCACACACCTTGAGAACGCGATGAGGCTCGGTTTCAGGAAAAAGGTCCGTGGAAAGTTCTTTGAGCCAGGCGTGGCTCTTTATACTAATATTCGACAAAATGTTCGAAAGAGGACTGTAGCTCAGTGTAAAGGCAGACTGAGGTAGTGATCGCGGCGGCTGTCCTCGATCAAACAGGACGCAATGACCCTCTGGTTGGTCACTGCGCGATCCGGGGGGAAGACGGCGGCTGGAGAGAGAGAGGCCGCAGAAGGCCTCCTGGTGCTGCGGGGCAGCGTGTCCGCGTCTGCCGAGGTAGAGTCCTGAAGGAGGTGGAATCCTCTACTTCAGGTGGGTTGGTTGGTTGGGTACCAGAGCCTTGAAGAGGGGAATGGTCTTCCCTTGTTGGCGGCAGGGCCAACAGGAGGTCCCGTCTGGACCTTCCTTGTCGGTGGTTCAGTATAGGATGAGCCAAGAGTGGTGGCTGAATGGGATAGTTATAGCCCAAAATCTCTTTGAAGTCATTTTAAAGTTAGTTTCTTATCTTGATGGGCCAGGCTTGCTTACTCTGGCATAGCGGGGGGGGGAGGAAAGCCCTCAGTTGCACTTCTGGCCTAGGTCAGCCTGGGCCATCTCATGCAGGTCACTTTCATGTGGTCAGAAGTCATTACTATGCTAATTCCTTATCTGGTGGTGCTGGTGTCAAACTCAGGACATAGGAAAGCCCATATTTTATGGTGCCTGACCAATCTAAACACCAGGTACACATTTGGTAATACAACATAGTTAATACATTTGTATATTATTGTTCATAGTCCATATGTCTTCTTCATGGAACTACGTGCACAATGTCTGTTGTGGCACAAGCAGTTCCTAATGCGTAAAAAGA
The DNA here is from genome assembly GCF_963454915.1 of Gymnoscopelus microlampas. Taxonomy (NCBI): domain Eukaryota; kingdom Metazoa; phylum Chordata; class Actinopteri; order Myctophiformes; family Myctophidae; genus Gymnoscopelus; species Gymnoscopelus microlampas. The sequence continues at coordinate 18,180,357 of NC_139948.1, forward strand.
ATAAAGGGAAATTGAGAAAGAGAGAGAGAGAGAGAGAGAGGGGGGGGAATGTCTCTGTGTGTCTGTGTGCGTGCGTGTGGGTGTGTGTGTGTGTGTGTGTATAGGCTCAGTGAGGTCACACTGGGGTTGGTCTGAACTTTTGCACCACCCGGGGTGGACTGGCAGGGGTGCCAGGGCTGGGGTGCAGGGACAGCCGGAATGGCATCCTGTTCGCTTGAGCGATCTTTGAGGCCTGCTTTCTCTAAGGCCTCCTCTCATCTTTGATGTCATCTTCGTTATCTTAGCAGGATTAGAGAGAGAGATGGTGGGAAACTCCCAACAGCCTTTTGTTAGGCGGTTTGGTATTTTAATGGTCTATCCGCGTTGTCTTCCTGTGTGAGGGACCCAGGGTCTTCAGGAAGATTGCTACAGACCCCCCCTTTAGGCCATGGGAGGTCGGACCGCAGGTCCGGATCATCTTATGGCATACAGGAACCTCAGCAACTGGATAACAGGAAGACAAGACACAGAGAGGCATACATTCCATCTGGCCTCCTAGGGCGGTTACCATTAGATTCGGCAATGACCCTAAGGCGACATTGCTATGGTCCAGTGGCATGCAACCTACGTAAAGACACAGATGGGAAAGGACAGAGGTGGAGAGAGTGAAGTATGTGTTCTTTCTCTATGGGCTTTTTAGCCAGCCGGGCTTGGCTGTTGGCTAGAAGTTTCTGAAAGGGGCCAAAGGAAAGAAATCAATAAAAACATGTTTGTGTCAGGACCGTCTGTGTCCGAGAATTGGGAGAGTTAACTATGGCTAGGGCCAGTGTTTACCCAGTATGACATGGGGTTCTGAATCTCTACGGGGGCCCAGTGGGAGAAAGAAGAAAAAAATAAAAGAACAAAGGTCAAAGGCATAGTATAAATGCCACCTTTGTCTAACATCTAAAAGAAACTATGAGGTTTTCCTCGAAACCTAAAAAGGTGTTGTTGTTTTTTTTTTTGGGTAGGGGAAAAATCGCATGCAGGGAATTTCTAACAGTAAACCAAAAGCCCGTTTGGGCGGGTATTGCACCCAAAATTATCATTGACTTAAAGTAACAATAGAACGTCAAAGACAAGTGTATATAAAAGTGTAAAAATAAAATGCAAAAGCTACAAAAAAAAAATTGATATAAAGGGTTTTTTTTTTTATAAACAAAATACAAAACACACAGTCATCCCACCTTGCGGTGGTGAGGTAGTTATACTTCCAATAGGCTCGGGCCTTATTGGTGTCAGGTGGATCACTAGCCTATGTTGTTACGCTAAGGGGTCGCGGGCGCTTGGCATAATACCACGATCACCCTGAAACGGGGCCTGTAGACTAACAATCTCGGGAGCCTCTATATCCCCAGAGGTTGGGTTAGGGGTAAGGCATCTTGAACGGAGGTTAGTAACGCATTTGTCTTTTAGCAAATAACGCTTGGCCATAAAGAAAGTGATAGCTGCCGTGAGGATGTATCCTAACACGGCCAGAGTGAACAACAGGGTGTCAGAGGTGGACCAAGAGCCGAGGTTGACATTTTTAGATACAGTCCTAAGGTGATCTTGGTAGTGTGCTCGGGGACTGAAATGGACATATACCTTACGGGTGTAGGTTTTACAATCAGTGATCAGGAGGCCTGTATAATCTCTTAACACCACTCCGGTGGCACTATCTATCGTTATGAGCTCCAGTTGGGTCCGAGTTCCCACGCACAGCAACAAGAGTGTGAGTATGTGTGGGACTTTCATGCTGAAATAAACAAAAACGAAACAATACCAACATACGGTTAGCGTCAGGATGCACATGCCTATGGGAAGGTCTGCTTGTACAAAACTCCAGACATCCTGTTCATACGTGTCACATTAGGTTTAAATAGTTTGTGGTTTTAGTGGATTTTCCCACTGGGTTAATACATGTCACATTCATAGTAATTAATAGGTTTTGGTAGTGTGTGGAGACATTCAGGTACGACTACCTAAGGCCTTTTGGAGGTCCTATCTAGGGTAGCCTTTGTTTTCCCATCCTGTTCCTGGTTTAATCTATCAACCTGGCGGGGTGCCGGATGCGGCTGCGCCGATGCCTTTTTGGGGCGTGTGCAGTTTGATTTGATTCCTATGGACCCATTTGAATTCTGGATCGCCCCGAGTTTTGGGGATCTTAATCTTGTACGCTACCGGGGATAATTTATCAACCACAAGGTAGGGCCCTTTCCATTTAGGGGGAAATTTCTTAGTGAGTCTCTTTGAGGCTCCCCTGCTGGTCCCAGCGGGGTGAGCAAATATGAAATACCGAATTTGGTCCCCAATCTCGAATTGCACCTGTGAGCACTTTTGATCATAGTAGGCTTTTCTGGCCTCTGCACTTTTCATCAAATGTTTTTGGGCGAAAGCAAACGTGGTCTTTAAGTGTTCATGCAGGTCAGTGAGATACTGATGAGTGGTGTAGGCTGTGGCTAAGTTTGCATCACCAGGGTGGTACAGTAGGTCCAGAGGCAGAGTCATCTGTCGACCTGTCATCATTTCAAATGGTGACACCCCGGTCGTATTGTGTGGATAGCAAATGAGGCACCCCTTTACATAGTCTGTAGCGTCTTCGTGCATTGTAGGCCAATATGCCACCTGGCACAATTCATCGCGAGTTGCTTTGATACCTCTGTGTCCAGCAGCTGGCGAGTCGTGAGCGAATGCTAATATGACCCCCCTGTGGTGCTGAGGAATAACCAAACGAGGTGAGGTGTATTCATCTGCAGCACATAAAAGTAGGCCATCGGAGACCGACAGGCGATATTTAATCGACCTGAGTTGTGCAAGGTATTTAACAGAGGAGTCGTTCATATCAGGCAAAGGCACGGGAACGCCCCCCTCTAAAAGAGTGATCATTTGGGTTACACCCGGATCACTAGCTTGCAACGATTTGAAATCAGTGTCAGGAACAGCAGGAGTAACAGAAAAAGCCGTATCACAGGGTGGGGTCTGTGGGGTCCGAGCCGAAATGCGAGTGACCACGCAGACAGAATGGGTGGGCACAGGGGGTAGCCATTCGGGGAAAAATTCCCATGGCGTACCGTCGATTGCCAACGCTACGTTGGTCAGTAGAGCCCCCTCTAGGGTGATCCCATTCAGAATTTGAGGGCAGTATTGGCCAGGGCGTTGGGAGGTGCCCCAGGGGCACAGAAAAGCCTGTTGTTGCTGGAGGGGGTCTCTTTTACCCCCACAGGTTTTAGGGGGGGTGTCTGGCTTTCCTCCCGGTACTACTGTCAGACACTGGACTTCCTGGAAGTCAGTGTCGGCCAGTGGCACCGGTTCACGGAGTTCCGTGGAAATTGTGAGGTCAGCATAGTCAATTTGGGGCTGTAGGCGCTCCAACAAGTCCCGCCCCAGCAACAAGGGAATGTGGTCTAGAGTTGACACATAAATGGGGTGTCTCATGGACATGGGTCCGATTTGGACGTGACATAGAGCTACCTTGTCTAGCATGGTGCTTGATTCAGAGTAGGGAACAATGAGAATAGGGTGGTGACAAAGTTTGATGTCACGGTTGCGTTTGCGAGCCCTATCCTGCAAGATTTTAAATAGGCCATGTGACATCAGAGTGATGTCGGCTGCCGTGTCTAGTAATGCCTCATGCGTGAGTGTGTTCTCTAACGTCATGGTTAAATACAATTTTCGGCGCTGACCCCTCTGATTGAGTTTTGCCAACACCTGTCTGAATCCCGATTTGGGGTGGGATTGGTGTGCAGGTGTTTTGTTTGGACCCTCTAGGGGTTGGCGTTGAATGGTGAACATTGTGCTGCCTTTGTCTTCCACCGAGGGCGGGGTAGTGGTCTCACTACTTTGGAAAGAGTTGGTATTTGGCTCAACTATGGGCGGCACAGATATGCGCAGGACGTCCCTTTTTTTGGAATTTGGGTCCTTTTCAACAGGCTTGCTATCAGTCCGTTTCTTGTGGGGCCTCCTTCGTCGAGTGCCACGGGCGGTGGCCGGTTTAGCAAGTTTTTCAGATTCGACTTTATCGAGAGCTGCTTCAATAAGTTGAGTTAATGTGTCGTTTGTAACGGACGTGTATTGACTCTTTTTATCGGGGTCTCGAGATTCGCGTCCCGCGGGCCGAGGGGAGAATTCCCGGGCGCGCAGTGGTTTGGGTTCGTCGGACGGCTCGTCGCTAGAACGCAATTTCCTAAACGGGCTTGGACTACGATTTTGGAAGGAGGGGCGTTCGCGTTCATCTGAGGAGGAGCGAGGCCCCCTCCCCGCGGAAGGTTGGCGGTCGTTTCTCCTATATTGATCATGATCGTTTTGCCGTTGATGCGAGGGGTGGTCACCCGGTCCGTTATTGGGCGCGTCTGTGCGGGGGTGCCCACCCTCAAGTTCACGGCTTTCTATTGCACAGGCCAAATTGCGTAGCTGGTTAGCTCGAATGTGCTTTGGGTCAACTCCAAAGGGGATCAGTTTTTTAATGGAGGCATGCACATTACTCACGAACCGGGCTTTAAAGTTTATGTCTTCCTCCATATCGGGTAGGTTTTGATCGCCGAAAAACGCTCTACGCAATTTTGCATAATAGGCAGCGACAGCGGCGGTGATTCCCCCCATGCTCCGGTGGTCTGTAAATTTTTCGATAATTGCCTTACGTATAGCCTGCCAGTCTTGGCGGGTTTGTTCTGTTTGCCGAAAAACAAAACTGCTGACCTCCCGATGGGAGGTCAGCATAAGGAGTCTCAATTTGGTGTCTACATTGACGGGCGCATACGCTTCTAAATGGTAGTCAATGTCTTCCAGATAGGTGTAGGTGTCCACGGCAGCATCTCTTGTGGGGTTAAAGCGTAGGATACATTTAGCAAGTTTCTTTAAATCGTCAGTGGTTATGTGTCGACCGGCTGTGTTAGCGCTCGGTGACAGCGGACCGTTTCCTGACCTTAGGGGATTGCCTGTGCCATGTGGTCCTGCCTGGGTTTGCCCCGGCTCGCCTATGCCTGTTTGCCAGGAGGGGAGCGACGCCCCATACCCGGGGCCAGCTGGTGGCCCAGAGATTTGGGGGTGGCTCCCCGTATATGGGGAGGTTTGACCTGGGCTAGTGGGCATAGGGTGGACCCCTGATAGAGGAGCCGAAACTCCGCCTAGCGGGATTCCTACTGTTCCCCCTGGAGGGGGCCCAGAGGCTCTACGTGGTAGTCTATTTAACTCGTGGCTGGCAATTTGGCCTTCCACTTTAAGGTTATGAACTTGGTGCTGTGAGGCATGTCTCAACTTCGCAATTTGAGTGTATGAGCGATGTATGTATGTCTGCCATGCCTGCCTTCCCTGCGCAAAACCATCTATTTCCTGCCTTAATGCCCCAAAGATGCGCTCTCTGACAGCTACTACCTCTGTCTCTAGCTCATCAACCCTTTTGTCAGCTTCAGTTAATAATCTCTCGGTTTCCCGGAGTTTATCTATTTGACCAGTCAGGTTAACGACTTGGTCCTCTGAATCGGTTAAGGAGTGTTGAAGCTGTTGATTACGGCTTATGAGTGAGTCACACTCACTAGACAGGGCGGCGTTTTTGTTTAGGCTAACTACCCTTAATTGACACAAGTTACCGAGCAAGATTCCGGTGCACTGCAGCATTTCAGTTTTGCTATATTGCCTACTTTCCTGATAAGTAAGGTTGGCGTCCGATAGGTTAGACAGTATGTCCAATTCGCTGATGTTATTTTTACACGGTTTATCCTCCAATGGGACGTTCACCGTGGACGCAATGACTTTAACCAACTGTAGGCAGGTGTCCGTGAGTGCCATGGTGGCTTAACACGAAAAAGCTAACTACGAGTGTTCTGGCTTTGGTCCAAAAATGTTTACCTAGTTTCAGATAATATTTCGGACAAAACTAGAAGGAGTTGTACATGCAATAATAGTGGTGAAACAGTAGTGGAATTTTTACTTAGTAGGCTATGCGAAAATGAGACAAGGTTTTTTTTATAATTAGCTCGAGGTGTCTGGCTTTGCTTGAGACCTAAAATTTTCAACACACTTTATTGTGCTAGGATAGTAAAATATCTAGATTGAAAAAGGGTCTTAGAAGGTTTGTTTGGTTTTTTTTTTTTTTTTTTTTTGAAAAAATAACTTTAAAAGAGGGCGTTGCTTTGATCGACAAACCTTCTTTGGGGAAGGATTTTAAGCAACAATAAACTTTAATCCAAAAGAAGTTTACTTAAGGGATCATTTAAAAATTTTGAGAGTAAGAAACCAATTTTACATTTTGAGAAGAAACTTTCAACTTTGGGAAAATTAAATTTTGAGAAATGTGAAAATGTATGCGAAGAAAAAAAAATTTAATTTGAAAAATTAATCTCAAAAAAAATTTATTTAATTCTAAAAAAAAAAAAAAATTCTCTTAATCAAATTCAACCTCTAAAAAAAAATTAATCCCAAAAAAAAAATTTATCAAAAAAAAAAATATTCAATGTGACTTAAACTCAAAATAAAATTTAAACTTTAATCCGGGCAATGTAATAAAAAAATAATTTTTTTTTATAACTTCCTATTTTATGTGGGTTAAAGTTGTTTTATTATTTTATTCAATCTTTATCGAAAAACCAAATAAACCAAGACAAGTCCTTTTTACTTAATTTTCCTAAAACCTAAAATAAAACCAAAACAAATTACCTAATCTTGAGCCCTGAAAATGGTTGTCATACGTTTCTTCTATTAAACAAGTTTCTTCTTTAATCAAAGATCAATCCCGATTCTTTTGTGAATACTGGGTGGTGAAAGTTTTAGTTTCAATTAACTATTCAAACAATTATTTCAAACAATTGTTTAAATGTATTTGAGACCACTTTAATTCTTTTCACTCCGACCTTTGATTAAAGATGCCCCAAGATTAATTTGAAACCCCTCCTTTAATTTAAGTAACCAAACTTTTAACACTTTTACTTATAATAATCGAGCAAAGCCAAGCAGCTAACCTATTAACGCTGTTATTTATAACAACGAGCAAAACCTTGTTTCAAAGTGATCCGTTTGGTTTAAATTAATCAAAGCCTTTGGCTGTGAGTTTCTAATCAAATAAACCAGATAAACGCCTTCCTTCACCCCGGCTTTGATAAGTAATTCACAGTCAAACTAGCACTGATTCAAACGCATTCGATAATTAACCTCCAATTACAATACAGGATTTTTTTCCCCTGTTTCCACACACCGTCAACACTACTTTACAATACAACCTTCACTCATCCAAACTTTAGGCTAGTTTGGGATCCTTTTTATTAACTTTAACTTGTCGCGTAGCGACGTGAGCAGTTAGTACACACACACAGATTTTAGTGTTAACCGTTCGTGAGTAAAATGAGTCAAGCGCTCATTCACCCGTACATGCAGCAGTACGCTAAAATGTCTCTTGGTTAGAGTCAGCTTGCAGGGCTGTGCATAGTGAGTGATACCTCGGATCCAACCTAATTAAAATGTCTCACTAACGGAATGTGAGCAAAATACCCCCACACGAGAGAACCAACACGCTGTTTGGCTCCGCAGTCTCAGCGTGGGTGGAGGAGGAGCCTTAAACTCCTTACGTCCGCTGAACGTGCTATGACGGTACCAGCAGGCGGGGTCTGTGTACGTAATCTAAAATGGCGCCTACTGAATTTTTTGGAGTGGATCAGACAATTTTGGCCAGAGGGTTGTACGGGCCCCCGGCGGCTTTTACTGTTGTCTGTTTGTGAGGAAAACACGACTCAATTTCAGGCAGCCATTGTCACCACACAAAGGTAGATGGCGGATCAGTTTGGAGAAACAACAATGAACATAAACTAAGCCCTTGGCATCTTTTATTTAATTTTTGTTTTTGGTCTGATCTGCAAGCTATATTTGGGATTCCAAGTTCACTCGAATTTCCCCTTCCCTTTAGACTGTATGAAACAGCTTGAGAGGTTTACTAGAATTAAAAAACCCGCTTATGGTTTAGTAACTCAGTCTGATCGGTAAGCTATATTTGAGATTCCGAGTGATAGTTAAGCATTATCATAAAGATTCACTCGAATGTCCCCTTCCCTTTAGACTGTACTAAACAGCTTGAGAGGTTTTTACTAGAGCTAAAGAAAACCCGCTTACTGGTTTATTAACTCAGTTCAGTTTAGATCTAATTTCGCACTTGGTTATGCTTAGAAACCATTACAAAATTTGTCAGGATTAGAAGGGATCTCTTTATCTAAGTAGCTAGTTTAGAAAAGTTTGAACAACCTTCAGAGTGCTGAACCCACATTTAAGCAAAACTTTTTCCCAGGGGGAAATAACTTCTCTTTTTTTTTCTTCACTATAACCCCACACGCGGCTGGCCAGCAGCGGCGATTAGGTTATATAGTAACATAAAAAAAAGTATTGTACTTTGTCCACTTGCCAAACTATACTATCCGTGCGCAGCGCACGTTCTGCCAGCTTTTCTCTCAATGATCTCTTTTTTGCTATTCCCCACGTCTGTTTGTGACGTGGATTTTTGATATCATTTGCCGACCAGTGCAGTATTTATTTATTTGGTAAATGACAAAAACACAGCCTCGCATCGGGGCACCAGATACGGTGATAATATCACAGCGTATTCATCACCGAGAACGTAATTATTTCATAAATCATATAAATACAACTTATGAAACAATTACAAATATAACAGTCCACATATGGGTATATCTGCAATGTTATATTTAACTACGTCACGGTTGTGTAACGTGAGTTCTTGGCTGCGTAAAATTAAATGTCATTCAACAAAGAAATACACTCTATAACTGGTTAGACAAAGAGACATCAAATATCAGGGTTTTTAGGTTATAATAAAAGGGTTTATTCAGGCTTCACAATTACAAGGATTTATCAAGGTATGATTCCTATGAATAGAGACAGTTAAGTCGAACACCCCCTCATTAGAAGGGGCGCTGAGTTACCGTTTAGTTGCTTTTATTAAATTGGCAGTATGACCCACGGCCGTGAATCACACATGTCAATTTAACTACCCTAACGGGAGAGATCGGTTACTGTAAGACTCCTCACCATTTGTGAAGAGGTCTCAGCAACTTTTCTCTTAAAGCAGTCACAACTCTATTTCCTAAACACGACATAAAGATTGACATCACATCAACTACGACTAGGACGGAGCGTCAAGTAGAGTTTTGTGAAGGAGAAATTTATGTTATGTATGCATTTTGAATGTGAGGGAAGGAAGAAAACAGGGAAAAGAAAAGATCATGAGAGAGGAAAAGAAAGCTACGCATTTAGAATATATCATTACAATACTTTTAGGAGTTATGCTCCAACTATGGCATGTATATATTCACTGTTACACATAGTAATGTCGCCTTAAAAGTTATGCACAAATCACATGATGAACCACACACCTTGAGAACGCGATGAGGCTCGGTTTCAGGAAAAAGGTCCGTGGAAAGTTCTTTGAGCCAGGCGTGGCTCTTTATACTAATATTCGACAAAATGTTCGAAAGAGGACTGTAGCTCAGTGTAAAGGCAGACTGAGGTAGTGATCGCGGCGGCTGTCCTCGATCAAACAGGACGCAATGACCCTCTGGTTGGTCACTGCGCGATCCGGGGGGAAGACGGCGGCTGGAGAGAGAGAGGCCGCAGAAGGCCTCCTGGTGCTGCGGGGCAGCGTGTCCGCGTCTGCCGAGGTAGAGTCCTGAAGGAGGTGGAATCCTCTACTTCAGGTGGGTTGGTTGGTTGGGTACCAGAGCCTTGAAGAGGGGAATGGTCTTCCCTTGTTGGCGGCAGGGCCAACAGGAGGTCCCGTCTGGACCTTCCTTGTCGGTGGTTCAGTATAGGATGAGCCAAGAGTGGTGGCTGAATGGGATAGTTATAGCCCAAAATCTCTTTGAAGTCATTTTAAAGTTAGTTTCTTATCTTGATGGGCCAGGCTTGCTTACTCTGGCATAGCGGGGGGGGGAGGAAAGCCCTCAGTTGCACTTCTGGCCTAGGTCAGCCTGGGCCATCTCATGCAGGTCACTTTCATGTGGTCAGAAGTCATTACTATGCTAATTCCTTATCTGGTGGTGCTGGTGTCAAACTCAGGACATAGGAAAGCCCATATTTTATGGTGCCTGACCAATCTAAACACCAGGTACACATTTGGTAATACAACATAGTTAATACATTTGTATATTATTGTTCATAGTCCATATGTCTTCTTCATGGAACTACGTGCACAATGTCTGTTGTGGCACAAGCAGTTCCTAATGCGTAAAAAGAATAAAGGGAAATTGAGAAAGAGAGAGAGAGAGGGGGGGGGGGGGAATGTCTCTGTGTGTCTGTGTGCGTGCGTGTGGGTGTGTGTGTGTGTGTGTGTATAGGCTCAGTGAGGTCACACTGGGGTTGGTCTGAACTTTTGCACCACCCGGGGTGGACTGGCAGGGGTGCCAGGGCTGGGGTGCAGGGACAGCCGGAATGGCATCCTGTTCGCTTGAGCGATCTTTGAGGCCTGCTTTCTCTAAGGCCTCCTCTCATCTTTGATGTCATCTTCGTTATCTTAGCAGGATTAGAGAGAGAGATGGTGGGAAACTCCCAACAGCCTTTTGTTAGGCGGTTTGGTATTTTAATGGTCTATCCGCGTTGTCTTCCTGTGTGAGGGACCCAGGGTCTTCAGGAAGATTGCTACAAATGTATAGCACCACTGCTGTACTGTATGGTTCTTTAGAGGTTCTCTGCTGGTTCTTCAGCTTAGTTTAAGCACCTCTAAAGGTTCTGTATAGCACCATTTCACAAAGGTGCTAGAGTTATGAATCACCTTTAACTACTTAAGCTCTACCGTCATACGCTATGTTTTGAATATTTTGACTAATTTCTGAACATCTTTGAATATATTCACCTATAATGACATGCCCAAAATAGGGACACCAGGTTGAAAGTGATTTAGATAGGTGTTAGACAGCATTAAAAGAGGCTCCCCTATGATCATAAAGAACCACTTTTAGTGCTATTTACCACAATCTTTCTACAGTGCAGGGCAGGCCCACAGCCCGAGACCCTCGGAAATAATGTCAAACTTTAACCAAAAACCTACATGTAAAACTCCAAAAATAATGCAGTTGTGAAATCACTGCTGAGGCAAATAGACCACATTACACACAAACAATAGGGCAACACCATAGATTTACATACAGTATATGGGTGGTGCCGTTACACAAATCCTTCACAGACTGTGGAGGAAGCATTTGAACATTGTGTGAGCCAGCAGTCTGTCTTCCAAGGACCCCCATCACTCTGAGTGTACGAATGGAACACTCTCAGAGTTACAGGGTCCGTTTGTAAACCCCTCAAGGAATCATGAGGGTCCCTGGAACCCCACTTTTGAGAACCGCTGGACTACACAAATCCAGGTCTCTGTGTCGTTACTACTCTGTGGCTCGACTTCCGGTTCCAAAAGGAATGCCATCTGAGTAGAGATGCTCCGATTACGATTTTTGGGGCCGATCACCGATCACTGAAAACAGTTATCTGCCGATCCCGATAATACCGATTACAGCGTCAAATCCGTAAATTCTTCTATTAATTCTGTTACTGTAGCAGCATTTATATATTAATGATTATTCTTACACAACATTGAGATTGCAGATTATAAAAATGAGGAGATGAGAAAGTATCATGAATTGACAACCGTTTTATTGCAGGCTGAGGCAACGTGCAATATTTCAGTTCACACTAGAGACACAACTTGGAGCTTTACAGTAAACTGTAGCTTTCCTTTGGTAAAATAAAAACCTCAAATATTATGTGTAAACATTTCACTCAGTCTCTACATAGTCTCTATTAGAGAGACAACTTGGAGCTTACAGACTGTAGTGTAAACTGTAGCTTAAAATAAAAAATAGATTATGTGCACATAATGCACAACACACATGTGCACCAACAATAAACATTTCACTCTCTCTAGAGGCTCTTTCTTATAGAGATCAACATGGGAGAAAAATAAAATAAATACATCATAAAATAAAAATGAGAATAACTAATTAACTGTCACATGTGCAACATTCTCTCTTGGAGACAGAACTTATACTGTAGCTTTCCTGTTAAAAAGTAAACTCAAACTGCAACATAAACAGGCTATAGCAAAAATACAAAATATAGTAACAGTTTGTCTCTGCATGTTAGCAGGAGCTAACAGACAGTATAATAAGTGGGCAAACAATTTCACAGCAATAAACAAACAAAAACATTGATCTGATATCTGTGTAGGCCTATTATCTATCTAACCATTTCAGCTGAGGTAGTTTATCTCTGTAGGCCTATCTAGTAGTATTTATTTATTTCAGCTGAGGTAGTTTCTGTGGCCTTTAAAGAGTAGGGAGAGAGCCATGGGCAATAAGGTGCACAGTAAATACAAAAGAAGAAAAAAACATTGCAGCTCTATCTGTAGGCCTGGCTAATGGCTATATCTCCTGTAATTATCTCAGCTGAGGCATTTCTTGTGACTTTTAGAAAGATAGGGAGAAGGGGGGGGGGTTGGAGTTCAGACACAAAGCTTACTTCTTCTGATTAAGCAGCATGAATGGCAGATTTACCTTGGTAAATATAAGCATGTCAGCATTTTTGGGAGTTAACCTGTTCCTCTTCTCATCTACAATAAGTCCTGCTGTACTGAAAAGGCGCTCACTATCTACGCTTGTGCAAGGTGCACAGAGATAGGATCGAGCCGCTTGTGAGAGAGCAGGGAAGCGGCCTTTATTGGCCTCCCAAAAAGCAAGTGGCTGTTCGTTGTCTGGGATAACTGGCTCTGATAGATACAGAGTTATCTCAGATGATGTTGCGTTGTCAGCAGCTTCATGTTGCCCATCTTCGGCCAACAGTTCAGCATACATAGCATGCAAGCCAGTTCGTGGTACCTTCTGTGGGGGCTCGGCGTCTGAGCCACTCGCTGCTGAACTCTCCTCACCAGTCTGTTGCTCCTCTGCAGTGGCCAGGACGTCAGAAAGCAGCCCGCGTATCTGAAGCTTGAGGGCGGCGTGGAAAAATCTGTCTTTATACCTATCAGAACAAAACAAAATTAAACATTCATTATTAATTCATCATGATGGACTTCAAATGTCAATCTTAACTCATGTTTTGATTAGTCTTGGGCTTGCCTGGCCTCATAGCATAGTCCAAATGTGTTTTTATTCTATAGTTTATATTAAGTACTCATTTGTAAATCAAATTTAGGTGAATTTGAGTGAAATGCAAACCATCCTATCCTACACTACAGGATAGCACAACACAACACTATTGTTCAATGTTATCTTTAAGCATAGCCCCTTTTATCAATCATTTAGGCCAAAGCTACTAGATAATCATAATAAATGTCTCTCTTCCCTCTCTCTCTCACACACACACACACACACACACACACACACACACACAGAGGAATGTGACGTTCTCACCTTGGATCTAGGGCTGTAGCGAGGGTGTACAGACGCTCTGATTCAAGGCCACTGAATCTCTTCTTCACAGCTTCCAAGAGGGTGGCTTTGGTTGTTTTCACACCATGGTCACTCTCTTCTGTTTTCTCCAGAAGACGAATTAAAGCTCTGACGGATGGAATAACATCTGCAGCTGATGCAGTTGATTTGCTTATCTTTTTTGTGAGCTCGTCAAAGGGGTCAAGCAGTGAAATCATATTTTCTACCAATTTCCACTGGCTGGTGGTGAACCCGGCTGGCAAATCATAGTCAGCTGCATAAGAACATAGGGCACGTTTCTGTTCCAGTAAACTTTTTAGCATAGCAACAGTACTGTTCCACCGGGTGGGGACGTCCTGCTGTAGCCGTTTGAGTTGATATCCCACGCCGTTAATTTCTTTCTGAATATCGAACAGTCTGGAGTAGGCAAGATTGGAATGTTTAAAATGACCGACGATGCGTCGCCCAATTGCGATGACATCAATGATGGCTTGGATTTGTTTGATTTGAACTTTATTAAATCCACTCATCCCACCTTGACACAGTGCTGACGGCACTGGTGTAGCTGCTGTAGCTGGTCTGCAGCTGTAGCGGGTCTGCAGCTGCTGTGTGTGGGCTCTGAAAGAAGAGAGATACAGTAGTAGAAGTTCTGGCTGGGGGACTTGAGGGGGCTTTTGTAGCTAGCCGTGTCCGCCGGCGTGCTACTGGTCGTGGTCTTCTGGAGGTTTAAGGTGAAGGTTGGAGCAGTTTTCCGCATCTGGGCCGCCCTGGCCAGGGGAGCAGTGGGCGCGCCCTCCGGCCCGTTGCCGGTGCGCACGGCGGGTCGCGCCGCGACGGATTCAGAACACCCAGTCCTTCTTGTGTGGGGGCTCAGATAAATCTGCATAGTCACTAAGTGAAGGTAAAATGAGGGGAGAAGGGTGTGGAACGGAGAGAAGGGAGGGTGGGTTGTTTTGAGGAGCGAGCGGAGAAGGTGGGGGTCATTTGGCAGAGATGTTGAACATGCAGGTAACGGTAGCGGTGATGTTTGGGAGCACAGGTGGGGGTGACGGACGGGTTCACATGGGGTTGACGGGAGGCACAGAGGTCACAGTGAGATGTAGACAAATGAAGAATGAGTATGGAACAGTCAAATTCACGTCGAATGCTTCATGCTCTCAAACAACTTTATATTGTTGCACAGATGTGGATGTTGAGTCACGATAGCGTTTCCTGTAATCATGTACCGGTGGAGGGATACGCTGTCAAGAAGAAGGCCTACCTTTGCACTGTCATGGCTGGCTCTTGCCACGACAAATAATCGGGGAGGGAGACCACGGAAAATATTACAAAAGTATTTATTTACTTAACTTAAAGCATAACAATAAAGGAATGAGGTGTGGAGTCAGTAAATCAGTGGTGTAAGTGTGGATGAGTGAAACATGGTGTAGTGCAGGGTGTGTGGATGAAAAGAATAATCAAACAGAACTGCCAAAAACGGCGGAATAATAATAATAGTGAAAGCCAAGAGATGCAATAAGGCTTCGAACAACAATTGATACTGAACAACAATTGATTTTACAATTAAAATTGCAATCTTGACAGGGGTCTTTAGTAAGACGGGAGCAGTCATCGGCACACCTCTGGATCTCATGGGTCACTCATGGCCTCGATCCTGCACACAAGAACACACACACACACACACACACACACACACACACACACACACACACACACACACACACACACACACACACACAGATGTAGACAATACGTTAGTTTATGTGTGGAAGCCAATACAATGAATAAAATTAAAAACATGTCACATTTCATATCCATTATTTGCACATCCCCAATTTATTTTTTGGGCGGCCACTGTTTGTGAAAATGATTTTCCAGCAGGAAATGATGAATGCGAAACATATTGTTTTACTATTGAGGCATAACTGCACCGATCTGTGTAAAACTTTGTATGCACACTCTCTAGAGGCCAAGGAAAAACCTTTTTTTGATATTAAGCCTTCAGATTTTATCCACATTTCACGCAAATCGGTACATATAATCTCTATAGTCATGTGATCAAGACGGATTTGTTTGATTTGAACTTTATTAAATCCACTCATCCCACCTTGAAACAGTGCTGACGGCACTGGTGTAGCTGCTGTAGCTGGTCTGCAGCTGTAGCGGGTCTGCAGCTGCTGTGTGTGGGCTTTGTTTGATTTGAACTTTATTAAATCCACTCATCCCACCTTGAAACAGTGCTGACAGCACTGGTGTAGCTGCTGTAGCTGGTCTGCAGCTGCTGTGTGTGGGCTCTGAAAGAAGAGAGATACAGTAGTAGAAGTTCTGGCTGGGGGACTTGAGGGGGCTTTTGTAGCTAGCCGTGTCCGCCGGCGTGCTACTGGTCGTGGTCTTCTGGAGGTTTAAGGTGAAGGTTGGAGCAGTTTTCCGCATCTGGGCCGCCCTGGCCAGGGGAGCAGTGGGCGCGCCCTCCGGCCCGTTGCCGGCGCGCACGGCGGGTCGCGCCGCGACGGATTCAGAACACCCAGTCCTTCTTGTGTGGGGGCTCAGATAAATCTGCATAGTCACTAAGTGAAGGTAAAATGAGGGGAGAAGGGTGTGGAACGGAGAGAAGGGAGGGTGGGTTGTTTTGAGGAGCGAGCGGAGAAGGTGGGGGTCATTTGGCGGAGAGGTTGAACATGCAGGTAACGGTAGCGGTGATGTTTGGGAGCACAGGTGGGGGTGACGGACGGGTTCACATGGGGTTGACGGGAGGCACAGAGGTCACAGTGAGATGTAGACAAATGAAGAATGAGTATGGAACAGTCAAATTCACGTCGAATGCTTCATGCTCTCAAACAACTTTATATTGTTGCACAGATGTGGATGTTGAGTCACGATAGCGTTTCCTGTAATCATGTACCGGTGGAGGGATACGCTGTCAAGAAGAAGGCCTACCTTTGCACTGTCATGGCTGGCTCTTGCCACGACAAATAATCGGGGAGGGAGACCACGGAAAATATTACAAAAGTATTTATTTACTTAACTTAACAAAGCATAACAATAAAGGAATGAGGTGTGGAGTCAGTAAATCAGTGGTGTAAGTGTGGATGAGTGAAACATGGTGTAGTGCAGGGTGTGTGGATGAAAAGAATAATCAAATAGAACTGAACAACAATTGATTGTTACAATTAAAATTGTAATCTTGACAGGGGTCTTTAGTAAGACGGGAGCAGTCATCGGCACACCTCTGGATCTCATGGGTCACTCATGGCCTCGATCCTGCACACAAGAACACACACACACACACACACACACACACACACACAGATGTAGACAATACGTTAGTTTATGTGTGGAAGCCAATACAATGAATAAAATTAAAAACATGTCACATTTCATATCCATTATTTGCACATCCCCAATTTATTTTTTGGGCGGCCACTGTTTGTGAAAATGATTTTCCAGCAGGAAATGATGAATGCGAAACATATTGTTTTACTATTGAGGCATAACTGCACCGATCTGTGTAAAACTTTGTATGCACACTCTCTAGAGGCCAAGGAAAACCCTTTTTTTGATATTAAGCCTTCAGATTTTATCCAAATTTCACGCAAATCGGTACACATAATCTCTATAGTCATGTGATCAAGACGGATTTGTTTGATTTGAACTTTATTAAATCCACTCATCCCACCTTGACACAGTGCTGACGGCACTGGTGTAGCTGCTGTAGCTGGTCTGCAGCTGTAGCGGGTCTGCAGCTGCTGTGTGTGGGCTTTGTTTGATTTGAACTTTATTAAATCCACTCATCCCACCTTGACACAGCTTCTATCAGAAACGATGCTGCAGGAAAGAAATGATAATAGTCTTAATATGTTTACATTACTTATAAAGGATTAGCATTATAGCATTATAACGTTTAGCATTCAAATTTAGTTCGCTAGCTTACATTAGGCTAGCATTTCACATTTTGGATTGGGAAAGAAAAGAAAAAAAAAGTGATGTGGCCAAAATGTATAGGCCTACATAGATCTATGCCTGACGTTAACAATTATTTATAACTATACATTTTAATCGTTTGGGATGTTTTTGTTTTCACCTCGTTGCTATTAGGCTGTATATCCTGCTGACTTTTTGTGCTGACTCACAATATGATTACAATACTACGGGATCGTATTATTCCGCCCGTTCAGCTTCAATTGCAGCCTCTGTTGACTGGAAGCAGCCCTGTTCACATGGGGTTGACGGGAGGCACAGAGGTCACAGTGAGATGTAGACAAATGAAGAATGAGTATGGAACAGTCAAATTCACGTCGAATGCTTCATGCTCTCAAACAACTTTATATTGTTGCACAGATGTGGATGTTGAGTCACGATAGCGTTTCCTGTAATCATGTACCGGTGGAGGGATACGCTGTCAAGAAGAAGGCCTACCTTTGCACTGTCATGGCTGGCTCTTGCCACGACAAATAATCGGGGAGGGAGACCACGGAAAATATTACAAAAGTATTTATTTACTTAACTTAACAAAGCATAACAATAAAGGAATGAGGTGTGGAGTCAGTAAATCAGTGGTGTAAGTGTGGATGAGTGAAACATGGTGTAGTGCAGGGTGTGTGGATGAAAAGAATAATCAAATAGAACTGAACAACAATTGATTGTTACAATTAAAATTGTAATCTTGACAGGGGTCTTTAGTAAGACGGGAGCAGTCATCGGCACACCTCTGGATCTCATGGGTCACTCATGGCCTCGATCCTGCACACAAGAACACACACACACAGATGTAGACAATACGTTAGTTTATGTGTGGAAGCCAATACAATGAATAAAATTAAAAACATGTCACATTTCATATCCATTATTTGCACATCCCCAATTTATTTTTTGGGCGGCCACTGTTTGTGAAAATGATGAATGCGAAACATATTGTTTTACTATTGAGGCATAACTGCACCGATCTGTGTAAAACTTTGTATGCACACTCTCTAGAGGCCAAGGAAAAACCTTTTTTTGATATTAAGCCTTCAGATTTTATCCAAATTTCACGCAAATCGGTACATATAATCTCTATAGTCATGTGATCAAGACGGATTTGTTTGATTTGAACTTTATTAAATCCACTCATCCTACCTTGACACAGTGCTGACGGCACTGGTGTAGCTGCTGTAGCGGGTCTGCAGCTGCTGTGTGTGGGCTTTGTTTGATTTGAACTTTATTAAATCCACTCATCCCACCTTGAAACAGTGCTGACAGCACTGGTGTAGCTGCTGTAGCTGGTCTGCAGCTGTAGCGGGTCTGCAGCTGCTGTGTGTGGGCTTTGTTTGATTTGAACTTTATTAAATCCACTCATCCCACCTTGAAACAGTGCTGACAGCACTGGTGTAGCTGCTGTAGCTGGTCTGCAGCTGCTGTGTGTGGGCTCTGAAAGAAGAGAGATACAGTAGTAGAAGTTCTGGCTGGGGGACTTGAGGGGGCTTTTGTAGCTAGCCGTGTCCGCCGGCGTGCTACTGGTCGTGGTCTTCTGGAGGTTTAAGGTGAAGGTTGGAGCAGTTTTCCGCATCTGGGCCGCCCTGGCCAGGGGAGCAGTGGGCGCGCCCTCCGGCCCGTTGCCGGCGCGCACGGCGGGTCGCGCCGCGACGGATTCAGAACACCCAGTCCTTCTTGTGTGGGGGCTCAGATAAATCTGCATAGTCACTAAGTGAAGGTAAAATGAGGGGAGAAGGGTGTGGAACGGAGAGAAGGGAGGGTGGGTTGTTTTGAGGAGCGAGCGGAGAAGGTGGGGGTCATTTGGCGGAGAGGTTGAACATGCAGGTAACGGTAGCGGTGATGTTTGGGAGCACAGGTGGGGGTGACGGACGGGTTCACATGGGGTTGACGGGAGGCACAGAGGTCACAGTGAGATGTAGACAAATGAAGAATGAGTATGGAACAGTCAAATTCACGTCGAATGCTTCATGCTCTCAAACAACTTTATATTGTTGCACAGATGTGGATGTTGAGTCACGATAGCGTTTCCTGTAATCATGTACCGGTGGAGGGATACGCTGTCAAGAAGAAGGCCTACCTTTGCACTGTCATGGCTGGCTCTTGCCACGACAAATAATCGGGGAGGGAGACCACGGAAAATATTACAAAAGTATTTATTTACTTAACTTAACAAAGCATAACAATAAAGGAATGAGGTGTGGAGTCAGTAAATCAGTGGTGTAAGTGTGGATGAGTGAAACATGGTGTAGTGCAGGGTGTGTGGATGAAAAGAATAATCAAATAGAACTGAACAACAATTGATTGTTACAATTAAAATTGTAATCTTGACAGGGGTCTTTAGTAAGACGGGAGCAGTCATCGGCACACCTCTGGATCTCATGGGTCACTCATGGCCTCGATCCTGCACACAAGAACACACACACACACACACACACACACACACACACACACACACACAGATGTAGACAATACGTTAGTTTATGTGTGGAAGCCAATACAATGAATAAAATTAAAAACATGTCACATTTCATATCCATTATTTGCACATCCCCAATTTATTTTTTGGGCGGCCACTGTTTGTGAAAATGATTTTCCAGCAGGAAATGATGAATGCGAAACATATTGTTTTACTATTGAGGCATAACTGCACCGATCTGTGTAAAACTTTGTATGCACACTCTCTAGAGGCCAAGGAAAACCCTTTTTTTGATATTAAGCCTTCAGATTTTATCCAAATTTCACGCAAATCGGTACACATAATCTCTATAGTCATGTGATCAAGACGGATTTGTTTGATTTGAACTTTATTAAATCCACTCATCCCACCTTGACACAGTGCTGACGGCACTGGTGTAGCTGCTGTAGCTGGTCTGCAGCTGTAGCGGGTCTGCAGCTGCTGTGTGTGGGCTTTGTTTGATTTGAACTTTATTAAATCCACTCATCCCACCTTGACACAGCTTCTATCAGAAACGATGCTGCAGGAAAGAAATGATAATAGTCTTAATATGTTTACATTACTTATAAAGGATTAGCATTATAGCATTATAACGTTTAGCATTCACATTTAGTTCGCTAGCTTACATTAGGCTAGCATTTCACATTTTGGATTGGGAAAGAAAAAAAACAAAAAGTGATGTGGCCAAAATGTATAGGCCTACATAGATCTATGCCTGACGTTAACAATTATTTATAACTATACATTTTAATCGTTTGGGATGTTTTTGTTTTCACCTCGTTGCTATTAGGCTGTATATCCTGCTGACTTTTTGTGCTGACTCACAATATGATTACAATACTACGGGATCGTATTATTCCGCCCGTTCAGCTTCAATTGCAGCCTCTGTTGACTGGAAGCAGCCCTGTTCACATGGGGTTGACGGGAGGCACAGAGGTCACAGTGAGATGTAGACAAATGAAGAATGAGTATGGAACAGTCAAATTCACGTCGAATGCTTCATGCTCTCAAACAACTTTATATTGTTGCACAGATGTGGATGTTGAGTCACGATAGCGTTTCCTGTAATCATGTACCGGTGGAGGGATACGCTGTCAAGAAGAAGGCCTACCTTTGCACTGTCATGGCTGGCTCTTGCCACGACAAATAATCGGGGAGGGAGACCACGGAAAATATTACAAAAGTATTGAATATGAATGCTAAACGTTATAATGCTATAATGCTAATCCTTTATAAGTAATGTAAACATATTAAGACTATTATCATTTCTTTCCTGCAGCATCGTTTCTGATAGAAGCTGTGTCAAGGTGGGATGAGTGGATTTAATAAAGTTCAAATCAAACAAAGCCCACACACAGCAGCTGCAGACCCGCTACAGCTGCAGACCAGCTACAGCAGCTACACCAGTGCCGTCAGCACTGTGTCAAGGTGGGATGAGTGGATTTAATAAAGTTCAAATCAAACAAATCCGTCTTGATCACATGACTATAGAGATTATGTGTACCGATTTGCGTGAAATTTGGATAAAATCTGAAGGCTTAATATCAAAAAAAGGGTTTTCCTTGGCCTCTAGAGAGTGTGCATACAAAGTTTTACACAGATCGGTGCAGTTATGCCTCAATAGTAAAACAATATGTTTCGCATTCATCATTTCCTGCTGGAAAATCATTTTCACAAACAGTGGCCGCCCAAAAAATAAATTGGGGATGTGCAAATAATGGATATGAAATGTGACATGTTTTTAATTTTATTCATTGTATTGGCTTCCACACATAAACTAACGTATTGTCTACATCTGTGTGTGTGTGTGTGTGTGTGTGTGTGTGTGTGTGTGTGTGTGTGTTCTTGTGTGCAGGATCGAGGCCATGAGTGACCCATGAGATCCAGAGGTGTGCCGATGACTGCTCCCGTCTTACTAAAGACCCCTGTCAAGATTACAATTTTAATTGTAACAATCAATTGTTGTTCAGTTCTATTTGATTATTCTTTTCATCCACACACCCTGCACTACACCATGTTTCACTCATCCACACTTACACCACTGATTTACTGACTCCACACCTCATTCCTTTATTGTTATGCTTTGTTAAGTTAAGTAAATAAATACTTTTGTAATATTTTCCGTGGTCTCCCTCCCCGATTATTTGTCGTGGCAAGAGCCAGCCATGACAGTGCAAAGGTAGGCCTTCTTCTTGACAGCGTATCCCTCCACCGGTACATGATTACAGGAAACGCTATCGTGACTCAACATCCACATCTGTGCAACAATATAAAGTTGTTTGAGAGCATGAAGCATTCGACGTGAATTTGACTGTTCCATACTCATTCTTCATTTGTCTACATCTCACTGTGACCTCTGTGCCTCCCGTCAACCCCATGTGAACCCGTCCGTCACCCCCACCTGTGCTCCCAAACATCACCGCTACCGTTACCTGCATGTTCAACCTCTCCGCCAAATGACCCCCACCTTCTCCGCTCGCTCCTCAAAACAACCCACCCTCCCTTCTCTCCGTTCCACACCCTTCTCCCCTCATTTTACCTTCACTTAGTGACTATGCAGATTTATCTGAGCCCCCACACAAGAAGGACTGGGTGTTCTGAATCCGTCGCGGCGTGACCCGCCGTGCGCGCCGGCAACGGGCCGGAGGGCGCGCCCACTGCTCCCCTGGCCAGGGCGGCCCAGATGCGGAAAACTGCTCCAACCTTCACCTTAAACCTCCAGAAGACCACGACCAGTAGCACGCCGGCGGACACGGCTAGCTACAAAAGCCCCCTCAAGTCCCCCAGCCAGAACTTCTACTACTGTATCTCTCTTCTTTCAGAGCCCACACACAGCAGCTGCAGACCAGCTACAGCAGCTACACCAGTGCTGTCAGCACTGTTTCAAGGTGGGATGAGTGGATTTAATAAAGTTCAAATCAAACAAAGCCCACACACAGCAGCTGCAGACCCGCTACAGCTGCAGACCAGCTACAGCAGCTACACCAGTGCTGTCAGCACTGTTTCAAGGTGGGATGAGTGGATTTAATAAAGTTCAAATCAAACAAAGCCCACACACAGCAGCTGCAGACCCGCTACAGCAGCTACACCAGTGCCGTCAGCACTGTGTCAAGGTAGGATGAGTGGATTTAATAAAGTTCAAATCAAACAAATCCGTCTTGATCACATGACTATAGAGATTATATGTACCGATTTGCGTGAAATTTGGATAAAATCTGAAGGCTTAATATCAAAAAAAGGTTTTTCCTTGGCCTCTAGAGAGTGTGCATACAAAGTTTTACACAGATCGGTGCAGTTATGCCTCAATAGTAAAACAATATGTTTCGCATTCATCATTTTCACAAACAGTGGCCGCCCAAAAAATAAATTGGGGATGTGCAAATAATGGATATGAAATGTGACATGTTTTTAATTTTATTCATTGTATTGGCTTCCACACATAAACTAACGTATTGTCTACATCTGTGTGTGTGTGTTCTTGTGTGCAGGATCGAGGCCATGAGTGACCCATGAGATCCAGAGGTGTGCCGATGACTGCTCCCGTCTTACTAAAGACCCCTGTCAAGATTACAATTTTAATTGTAACAATCAATTGTTGTTCAGTTCTATTTGATTATTCTTTTCATCCACACACCCTGCACTACACCATGTTTCACTCATCCACACTTACACCACTGATTTACTGACTCCACACCTCATTCCTTTATTGTTATGCTTTGTTAAGTTAAGTAAATAAATACTTTTGTAATATTTTCCGTGGTCTCCCTCCCCGATTATTTGTCGTGGCAAGAGCCAGCCATGACAGTGCAAAGGTAGGCCTTCTTCTTGACAGCGTATCCCTCCACCGGTACATGATTACAGGAAACGCTATCGTGACTCAACATCCACATCTGTGCAACAATATAAAGTTGTTTGAGAGCATGAAGCATTCGACGTGAATTTGACTGTTCCATACTCATTCTTCATTTGTCTACATCTCACTGTGACCTCTGTGCCTCCCGTCAACCCCATGTGAACAGGGCTGCTTCCAGTCAACAGAGGCTGCAATTGAAGCTGAACGGGCGGAATAATACGATCCCGTAGTATTGTAATCATATTGTGAGTCAGCACAAAAAGTCAGCAGGATATACAGCCTAATAGCAACGAGGTGAAAACAAAAACATCCCAAACGATTAAAATGTATAGTTATAAATAATTGTTAACGTCAGGCATAGATCTATGTAGGCCTATACATTTTGGCCACATCACTTTTTGTTTTTTTTCTTTCCCAATCCAAAATGTGAAATGCTAGCCTAATGTAAGCTAGCGAACTAAATTTGAATGCTAAACGTTATAATGCTATAATGCTAATCCTTTATAAGTAATGTAAACATATTAAGACTATTATCATTTCTTTCCTGCAGCATCGTTTCTGATAGAAGCTGTGTCAAGGTGGGATGAGTGGATTTAATAAAGTTCAAATCAAACAAAGCCCACACACAGCAGCTGCAGACCCGCTACAGCTGCAGACCAGCTACAGCAGCTACACCAGTGCCGTCAGCACTGTGTCAAGGTGGGATGAGTGGATTTAATAAAGTTCAAATCAAACAAATCCGTCTTGATCACATGACTATAGAGATTATGTGTACCGATTTGCGTGAAATTTGGATAAAATCTGAAGGCTTAATATCAAAAAAAGGGTTTTCCTTGGCCTCTAGAGAGTGTGCATACAAAGTTTTACACAGATCGGTGCAGTTATGCCTCAATAGTAAAACAATATGTTTCGCATTCATCATTTCCTGCTGGAAAATCATTTTCACAAACAGTGGCCGCCCAAAAAATAAATTGGGGATGTGCAAATAATGGATATGAAATGTGACATGTTTTTAATTTTATTCATTGTATTGGCTTCCACACATAAACTAACGTATTGTCTACATCTGTGTGTGTGTGTGTGTGTGTGTGTGTGTGTGTGTGTGTGTTCTTGTGTGCAGGATCGAGGCCATGAGTGACCCATGAGATCCAGAGGTGTGCCGATGACTGCTCCCGTCTTACTAAAGACCCCTGTCAAGATTACAATTTTAATTGTAACAATCAATTGTTGTTCAGTTCTATTTGATTATTCTTTTCATCCACACACCCTGCACTACACCATGTTTCACTCATCCACACTTACACCACTGATTTACTGACTCCACACCTCATTCCTTTATTGTTATGCTTTGTTAAGTTAAGTAAATAAATACTTTTGTAATATTTTCCGTGGTCTCCCTCCCCGATTATTTGTCGTGGCAAGAGCCAGCCATGACAGTGCAAAGGTAGGCCTTCTTCTTGACAGCGTATCCCTCCACCGGTACATGATTACAGGAAACGCTATCGTGACTCAACATCCACATCTGTGCAACAATATAAAGTTGTTTGAGAGCATGAAGCATTCGACGTGAATTTGACTGTTCCATACTCATTCTTCATTTGTCTACATCTCACTGTGACCTCTGTGCCTCCCGTCAACCCCATGTGAACCCGTCCGTCACCCCCACCTGTGCTCCCAAACATCACCGCTACCGTTACCTGCATGTTCAACCTCTCCGCCAAATGACCCCCACCTTCTCCGCTCGCTCCTCAAAACAACCCACCCTCCCTTCTCTCCGTTCCACACCCTTCTCCCCTCATTTTACCTTCACTTAGTGACTATGCAGATTTATCTGAGCCCCCACACAAGAAGGACTGGGTGTTCTGAATCCGTCGCGGCGTGACCCGCCGTGCGCGCCGGCAACGGGCCGGAGGGCGCGCCCACTGCTCCCCTGGCCAGGGCGGCCCAGATGCGGAAAACTGCTCCAACCTTCACCTTAAACCTCCAGAAGACCACGACCAGTAGCACGCCGGCGGACACGGCTAGCTACAAAAGCCCCCTCAAGTCCCCCAGCCAGAACTTCTACTACTGTATCTCTCTTCTTTCAGAGCCCACACACAGCAGCTGCAGACCAGCTACAGCAGCTACACCAGTGCTGTCAGCACTGTTTCAAGGTGGGATGAGTGGATTTAATAAAGTTCAAATCAAACAAAGCCCACACACAGCAGCTGCAGACCCGCTACAGCTGCAGACCAGCTACAGCAGCTACACCAGTGCTGTTAGCACTGTTTCAAGGTGGGATGAGTGGATTTAATAAAGTTCAAATCAAACAAAGCCCACACACAGCAGCTGCAGACCCGCTACAGCAGCTACACCAGTGCCGTCAGCACTGTGTCAAGGTAGGATGAGTGGATTTAATAAAGTTCAAATCAAACAAATCCGTCTTGATCACATGACTATAGAGATTATATGTACCGATTTGCGTGAAATTTGGATAAAATCTGAAGGCTTAATATCAAAAAAAGGTTTTTCCTTGGCCTCTAGAGAGTGTGCATACAAAGTTTTACACAGATCGGTGCAGTTATGCCTCAATAGTAAAACAATATGTTTCGCATTCATCATTTTCACAAACAGTGGCCGCCCAAAAAATAAATTGGGGATGTGCAAATAATGGATATGAAATGTGACATGTTTTTAATTTTATTCATTGTATTGGCTTCCACACATAAACTAACGTATTGTCTACATCTGTGTGTGTGTGTTCTTGTGTGCAGGATCGAGGCCATGAGTGACCCATGAGATCCAGAGGTGTGCCGATGACTGCTCCCGTCTTACTAAAGACCCCTGTCAAGATTACAATTTTAATTGTAACAATCAATTGTTGTTCAGTTCTATTTGATTATTCTTTTCATCCACACACCCTGCACTACACCATGTTTCACTCATCCACACTTACACCACTGATTTACTGACTCCACACCTCATTCCTTTATTGTTATGCTTTGTTAAGTTAAGTAAATAAATACTTTTGTAATATTTTCCGTGGTCTCCCTCCCCGATTATTTGTCGTGGCAAGAGCCAGCCATGACAGTGCAAAGGTAGGCCTTCTTCTTGACAGCGTATCCCTCCACCGGTACATGATTACAGGAAACGCTATCGTGACTCAACATCCACATCTGTGCAACAATATAAAGTTGTTTGAGAGCATGAAGCATTCGACGTGAATTTGACTGTTCCATACTCATTCTTCATTTGTCTACATCTCACTGTGACCTCTGTGCCTCCCGTCAACCCCATGTGAACAGGGCTGCTTCCAGTCAACAGAGGCTGCAATTGAAGCTGAACGGGCGGAATAATACGATCCCGTAGTATTGTAATCATATTGTGAGTCAGCACAAAAAGTCAGCAGGATATACAGCCTAATAGCAACGAGGTGAAAACAAAAACATCCCAAACGATTAAAATGTATAGTTATAAATAATTGTCAACGTCAGGCATAGATCTATGTAGGCCTATACATTTTGGCCACATCACTTTTTGTTTTTTTTCTTTCCCAATCCAAAATGTGAAATGCTAGCCTAATGTAAGCTAGCGAACTAAATTTGAATGCTAAACGTTATAATGCTATAATGCTAATCCTTTATAAGTAATGTAAACATCCCTGCAAGCGAGCCTGCGGTGGCCCCCTAAGGGGCCGCTTAGGGCTGGCCTAAGGGCCCACCGTGGGCTGCCCACACAGGGCCCCAGAGGGCTTGCTCATTGGCAAAGTGTGGGGCCCTAAGTCCTGGCCCTGCATGGGCAGCCCTCACTTGGCCCTCACTCAGCCCTCAGAAGCCCCCACTCAGCCCTCAGGAAGCCCTCAGGAAGCCCCCACTCAGCCCTCAGGAAGCCCCATTAAACTATAACACCAAAATACCTATATTCCATTAATCTATAATCTATTAGACATATGCAGTCATTTCATATCAGATTTAATGTTTGCTTTATTCCATGAATACAGTAAAACAAATGTACAACTCCTTCTGTTTCATCAGTCAAGGCATAACTGTGGTCTGTTTTTTTCTTGCCAGCACACATGCTGTTCTGTCTATGTTGCTATGGAATCAGAAACTTGTAAAGACTATGTAATGCAATATAACAGCAATTAATGACAGAACCCAGTAATTGATATCATACAGTAGTACACAATGCAGTGTACTACTGGGATTCCTCTAACGTTAGTACAGTATGAAAATGAACCGGTAGAGACTTGCAGAGACCTGTGAGATTTAGAGGTGGACACTTGCTGTAGCTTAAGAATGTCCAAACTCATCTCCAAATACTGTACATGTAGAATAAACCCTTCTCCACATACTGTATATTTATAATGAACTCACATAAGCGTACTGTATATTTTGATTAAACTCATCTATTCTACACAGAGGAAACTGGCCCACCACCTCATATCAGTATAATACTCAACCCACAGTAGAACTTCTATGTACAATAAAACGTATTGTCATTATATGAATGGCCCCTCTAAAACCGTAGGAGACAAAATGACAGTTTGTTCCCATCTTCCATGTGCCAGTCCTTGTCAATCATAGAACTGGCCTAGAGCCAATATTCACACATTAAAACACAACTACACTCAGTGGCAATTCTCTTTTTCTAATCGATCAATGTCACCAGAGTGACATTTCACATCAAATAAATCTACCTTGTAAAACAGTAAACTCCATTTGGTTACACTTGTACGCTCTAGGATTTAAACAACCACAACCACTATCAATTTTACTGTGTCGAGGGTCCAGGTTGTGAGGCATCACAAACTGGACCACAGGAACACTCGGGACCATATCCTGTTTGTTGTGTCACCACTGGCCCAGTTGCTCTCCATGCAGTAATAAACAAATAAAGTGAGGGAAAGCAAACATAGCTGCATTGGAACAAAGCTGTTTTTTTTATATTTCCTGAAAAGAAACGGCTGTGGACATACAGTATAAGGTTTCACACAGAAATTAAAAAGAAAAACTGTCCATATACCTTCATTACAATAACCGGACAAAGTCCTTTACAGTCCTTATTGTCCCAGCAGTCTCTCACTGTAAAAAAAAAAATATATTGACTGAATTTGACACAGACAGGTCTTCTGGGAAGCTCCACATGGGTCCATACAGCAAATGGAGTGTGTGTATTGTGTGCCTCTTCTCCATGTCCAAGTCCGTTGGATGAGAGGTTTTCATGCTCGGGGGAAAAGAGATTTTTTGTGTGTGTGTGTGTGTGTGTGTGTGTGTGTGTGTGTGTGTGTGTGTGTGTGTGTGTGTGTGTGTGTGTGTGTGTGTGTGTGTGTGTGTGTGTGTGTGTGTGTGTGTGTACACACACACACACGTAAAGGGGAAATCAATCAATTTTCTTCTTTTTAAATACAATACATAAAATAGTTTTTAAGTTAACCACTTTCAACCTGCCGTCCCTATTTAGAGCATGTCATAGGCAAATGTCCAACAAGCTCACAACACACGGCTACACACTGTGAGCTTGTAGATAGTCTATTTTCGTAGTGTGTGGTCAGGGTTAGTGGTGTGGTGTCCCTGTGGCTGTAAACGGCGTGTCCATCAGTCATGCAACGGTCACCCACTCCAACCTCCTGTCACCTGGAAATATATTTTAAAAAAAATGTTTTAACATACCGGTACATAAATACATACATATTTATTTATACTTAAGTATTCATAGTCAAAGCTTACTCTTCCACTGGGGCCTCACTAATAGCCAGCTGTCGGTGAAATCGCTCCTTTCGTCCACCCGCTCTGTCTCGCGAATTCCGCAGCCACACCTTTATCTCCTTTTCCACATCAGATTCCAGAGGACTAGGCTGAATGCGGCACTTTCTTACAGCCTCTGAAACATA
Source organism: Gymnoscopelus microlampas (assembly GCF_963454915.1). Classification (NCBI taxonomy): domain Eukaryota; kingdom Metazoa; phylum Chordata; class Actinopteri; order Myctophiformes; family Myctophidae; genus Gymnoscopelus; species Gymnoscopelus microlampas. The sequence continues at coordinate 18,209,918 of NC_139948.1, forward strand.
AAAACAAATAGGCTTATATGAAACAATTATTTTTGTAGTAAGCAATTTCTTATTCATTGCTGTTGGGCAGATCTTGTATCAACATCCTTCAACTTTTTATGTTTTTTTTGTTCCGAACGCATCAATTTTCTTACATTTCTTTTGGCCATTCAAAAATAGCAGATATATGAGCTTGTAGATCTGTGATTTTTGAAAAATAGTGTACTTGGCGTGAAAAGGTTGAGAACCACTGCTCTATAATAAGTAAATACATTTCCCATAAGTGTTCGAATTTGACTTCAAATACGAGTTTGACTAACAAATGAGTAGGTGTTTGATTAGTGAAAATGATCAATTTGAATTGAGCTATTTAGACTTACCGGTTACAACCCTCTTTAGTCTCAGGGACTGAAAAGGTCTCTTTTGATTTGCGCCGTTCCAATTGAATTGTTTGGCTAGGGAATGGCCAATCAATGTCGCCATTATCCTTCTTGTTGCAGCCTGGACATCACACCCACCAATGGCTCCTAGATAGGCAATCTGACAGGAAGTGAAATAGACAGAAAATAAAACATTATTGGCTTTGGTTAAAACAAAATGATAGAAAGCATAACAGGTTAGGGGAACTGTATGTAGAATTGCTAAGTGATTATAACATTGTCAAAAAATGTAGATAGCATACAATATCATTTATTTATATACCAAATCTTTCCGACAGCGATGGTCTTCAATTTGTTGCTCCAAGACATCCATGTCCTCGTTGGTTTGAAGGGGCAATGTGATGTCATCAGGCAGCGTGATCTCTGCTTGATTGGAGCGGGAGATATTTGCCACTGCCTTCTCCAGCGCAGTCAGCCTCTCCTTAATTTCTTCCAGCGTGTTAATTAAGTATCTGTCAATACCTGAGAAGGAAAAACTATAATTAGAAACTGAACAGAAACTGTTGTAACACAGAGCATAGCATCATCAGCACCTCTTAGCTGGGGAGTGGCATCGGATATCATTTTCTATAGATATGATTATCAATTATACAACAGGTTGTTCTGACCGAGCTTTCTGATTGGTTGAAATGGGCTCGCTAGCAGTGTTCAAACGAGCATGACAGCACACCTGGCCGTGCTCAAATATACATATCAGTATAATATAAATATGAGCTGTGCCGGGTCCTTCATGCCTCGTTCCTGCAGCAATGCTGTGCCGATAATCACGGTAAAGCACACCCTCTCCTGTAATATTGCATAATTCCATTACCGTCTGATGATGTGCCATTACCGTGCAGGGATTTATACAAAAGCCAAATCCTAAACTATCCTCCATGGTAAAGAATACGGAGCTAGAGCAGTACCTTTTTAACCCATTCAGACCGGGATAACCTACATGCTGTTATACCTTGCAATCTGGGAACAACCTCATTAATTTCTGACACTCTTAAAGCCCCCTTTATACTTCACCATATGACAGAGTTGGATGCCGAAAATAGCAGATCTGCAAGCTCGCAGCGCGTCTCGAATGAGGGCTGCGAGCTTGCAGATCTGCTATTTTCCAGCCTAAGTCGTGTCGCAACGGTGAAACATAAACGTGGCTTTAGGATTTAGAGGCGTTTTAGGCATTTAGTGGTGTTTTCAGAATCATCCTCAAGTCTAAATGGGTTAACAAGACGGAGCTACAATGTAAAATCCTGTTAATTTAACCATTATAATGCAATAGACACGAATAGTCCATTTGGGTTACATTTGTAAACTACAGATTATACTCTTAGTTAGCTGTTAAAGTGTGTTGTGTGGGAAGCTAGTCCAAGTGATTAATTCAACATTATGGTAGTCCTGAAACAAACTGTTTGCAGACGTAAACATACATGAACCATGCTAAATCCAGATGTGACGTTTGTGGGCAGTTCTGTCTCCCTATGTATCTATTGGGGCTATCAAACATACCTGCTGATGATGATGCACGCCTCACAGCAGGGGGTACGGCCACAGGTGGAAGGTGGCTCACAGATGAAAGGTGACTCGCCGGTGGTGGACTCGCTGTTGACAGGTGACTGGCCCACGGTGGTAGGGGACTCTGCGTTGACAGGTGACTGGACCACGGTGGTAGGGGACTCTGCGCTGACAGGTGACTGACCGCTGGTTGGTGACTCTGCGCTGACAGGTGACTGACCGCTGGTTGGTGACTCTGCGCTGACAGGTGACTGACCGCTGGTTGGTGACTCTGCGTTGACAGGTGACTGACCGCTGGTTGGTGACTCTGCGCTGACAGGTGACTGACCGCTGGTTGGTGACTCTGCGTTGACAGGTGACTGACCGCTGGTTGGTGACTCTGCGCTGACAGGTGACTGACCGCTGGTTGGTGACTCTGCGTTGACAGGTGACTGACCGCTGGTTGGTGACTCTGCGCTGACAGGTGACTGACCGCTGGTTGGTGACTCTGCGTTGACAGGTGACTGACCGCTGGTTGGTGACTCTGCGTTGACAGGTGACTGACCGCTGGTTGGTGACTCTGCGTTGACAGGTGACTGACCGCTGGTTGGTGACTCTGCGCTGACAGGTGACTGACCGCTGGTAGGTGACTCTGCGTTGACAGGTGACTGACCGCTGGTTGGTGACTCTGCGTTGACGGGGGACTGGCCCACTGTGGTAGGTGACTCGCGGTTGACAGATGACTGGCCGGTGGTAGGGGACTCGGCATTGGCAGGGGACTCGCTGATGCACGGTGACTTGAAGACAGCAAACCCATTGGTGGTGGTGGGACTGGTGGCTGGTGTAATACTGCAGCTGTTACAACTTCAGACTGTCTGGCCCGTTTTGGTGGCGCACGCTCAGGCTCAGTGTAGCGTTTAGTAGCTCTGTGGAAAATGAGGAGCAACAATCTAAGAATGCATTTTAGCACACAAACTGAATGACTGGTTCATACTACTTTAGCCATAGTAATAGCTCTCATGTTCTTGTTCAGAACATATAGAAGAATGCACCAGTAATACAATCCTTATATAATATTATTTAAACAGCTTTGCATAAAGACAAATAAAAAAAATACAAAATGAACACTTACTGTCTTGACCGCTGACTGCGATCCAATTCTTCGGGTTCACTTTCAATAATCAAACTTGTTTCTGCCTTTTTGGCTTTAGTCCTTGCCTTTTCATAGTCCACTGTAACAAAATAGGTGTAAGAAACAAAGTGTCAGTAAGAAACAAAGTAAGTGTCACGCTTTGCATCAATTTAGGCAATGAACTATCAGCTATTCTATTAGTTATAGCAATTACTTTAAGAATCAAATAAGTACATTATTTTTAAATGCTTTAATAAAAAAAGTTATCGATTAAGCACTTAAGGACCACTTCAGCCATTTTCAACCAATCTCCATATAATTGGTCCTAACTAATGCTCATTATAACATGGTACCATGTTTGTCTACTTGGTCTGTCTCTCAGAGAAGGGGTGTCGACAAAATGCTACCATTTTATAATGGCGAGGACCAATTATATGAAGATGCGTCGAAAATGGCTCAAGTGGGCCTTTAAATTTAATGGCTCCCAAATCTGGAAAAAAAAGAATACCTGCTGTTGCCAAAATTTTGATTTGATGTGCTGTCCACGTGAACATGGGAACATCATGAGTCACCAAAGCTGCCTTGATTTTGCTGGGGTCAGTGTAAGGTGGCCACATAGTCATTGACGAGTCCTCATTAAGCCATTTGCTGCTCACAATCCCTACCGAGTTATCCAGGAACTCCACAATTTTGTACAACGCCATTAGGAGGAGCTGAAAATGAATACATAAAGAGGGAAAAAAAAGGGGCAAAAAAAAACAAAAATAAAGAAAGAAAACTCAGTAGCTATGGAGGAAAGGAATAGCTGCCCATTCTGTGTCCATGGGGAGCAAAACATATTTTCTTGTTATATCTGACAAACAGATTATTTGGTCTGTACTTTCTAGATGACTTGCTTTATAAATGCCAATGTCTTTTGAATCTAGAGGACTTGAGTAAAGAGAATCTAGCTTTGATTCTCCTGAACATGATGTACTTTCTATCCGACTTTTCATCACATAGTATGTTCTGTACCAGTCCCAAATTCCCATGAACCATCACACAGTTGTCCCCTGTAGTTGTGGCAACACAGAACTCCTGAAACACAGCCTTTTTATACTGTGTGCAGTGAGGCAGATATGGTATTGATGGGCCACAAGAGTGTTTCATTTTCAGCAAAGGTGTCTTGCTGTCTGTCTGCTTTGCTTTTTTTGTTGTAAAAAAGGTCCGCTCAAGTGTAATTATGTGAAATATCTGTTTAAGAACAAATTGTGGTTTGCGAGTTGCTTTTTTCAATTTCCTCATATAGTTTTCAAATGGAAAAGCTGACACTCCATCTAAAGCTCCATACCTCCTAACATCATCAGCCAAATGAGTCAAATTGTGCACATTATAGATCAATTCATCAATACCATACAACTGCTCAAATTCACATAAGCAATGTTTCATGAGATTATCAGCATAGTCACAATAATAATTGCACAAGGCAGGACAGAGCATCATGTACATGGCAATGGAGAAATTCATGAAATTATTGTAGTGGGAGGAGGGAAGAAACTCTTTTAAGACAATTGGACCTGTATAAAGTAAGAACTGGCGACACTCAGTGGCTTTCCATGTGTCTACGTGCGCTAAACTTCTTGGCTTTCTTTGAAACTCGATTGGGATGTGTTGCCTTAGCTGCTGCAACCTGGCAGAAATGGCCATCACCGCTCGAGAGCCCAATCTACATGACAAATCACCCTTCATCCAAAAGAATATCAATCTTCGAGTCACTCCGAGGCAAACAAGGTGCATGTAGTCCAAAATGAACATTGTGACCATTCCTATGCTAAGCCGTGCAAGGGGAGAGTTGCCCTTGTGGTGATCCTCATCCTCCTGCCTAGAGAACTGATCATCTGTACGTAGTGTAGCCGTCTTCTCTGGGAAAGTCATGTGATGTTTGACATAGACTCCCTCTTGAGTGCAGCGCTCACAACCAAAGTACCCATTGTGTCCCTTAATGTTTTTGATAAAGGCTCTTGCAGGAGCATCACAAATTAAACAGTCAATCTTCAATCTGAATTTCTTTCCTGCCAACTCAAAGCCTCCTTCAAGCCTGGCTACCTCCTGCACAAAGTCATCTAAATACTGCTCTAAATCAAGAGGCTTGCTGTTGCCACAAAAGATGCCAATTACAAAAGGTTCTTTTTCAAATGACACTTTGCCTAAAATTGGCCACAGCTGTAGAGAGCTCTTCTTGAACAAAGACAATCCATCAACATTAATTTGGAGGCCAATAGTGTTGCCAACACTGTTGATGAGACTTGTTGAAATTGTCTGTAGGTAAGAAAGAATGCCAAAATGTAAATATTCACCTCCTTTTATGTTTTTAACATTGGCTACTATTTTTGCTGTTTGTAGCAGGGTGCGAGCTTGCTTTGGCAAATTTGGATGGAACTCCTGCAGTGTACAAAGAAGATCTGAGAGTGTATTCTGTGGCACATCGTTCCTCAGAGCCCACTCACACAGCAACTTGGCCAATTTTGTACATTCATCTTCAACTGTATCACATTCATCACTACTGTCACCTTCTTCCTCTCCATCACTCTCATCGCTACTCTCTATAATACTGTCACCATCTGGGACTGTATCATTCACAAGTGTAGTATCACAGTCATCATCAAATGAATTTAGGCAGTCCATGAAAACTTCATCTTCCTCATCGTTGACATTAAAGGTCAGATTGGATTCAGGATTCACTTCTCCCAATATTTCACTTGTCTCTTGAACCGAGGATGAATCAAAAGAAGTTAGGATCCTTAGTGTGCGCCGGCGCTTGGTCCAGTAACTGCTGGAAGCCATGACAAAGAGTGCCCTGCAGGAGCAAGGAAGGATGCAGGTCGAAGGTGGCTCTCAGGTTCTCTGAAAGCTGGTGTGAGTAGGCTCCCTGGGGGGAAATGATCATGTATATATTGAGAATTGTATGAAGGAATTGACATATCTGGGGTCAACTATCAAAAGTAATTGGGAGTGTGGATGAGAAGCGAAGAGGAGTGCATGCAGAACCAATGGAGTAAAGTGATGGAGGAAGTTATCTGTGACAAAAAAGGTACCATTAAGAGCGAGGGAGAAGATGTATAGAACGTTAGTGAGAGCAGCCATGTTGTATAGCCTGGAAACGCTGACAAAAAGACAGGAGGCAGAGCTGGTGGAATTGAGGATGCTACGATTCTCACTAGGAGTGACAAGGATGGACATGATCAGATATGACTACATTAGAGGATCGGCCGAGGTTGAGATGGTTTGGACAGTAGGGAAGAGGGGAACATTGGGAGAAGGATGCTGAACGTGGAACTGCCAGGTAAGAGAAGGCCAAAGAGGAGGTTTATGGATGTGATGAAAGACAACATGCAGGTGGCAGGAGTCCCCAAGGAAGACGCAGACAACACAACCAGATGGAAACTGAAGATCTGCTGTGGTGACCCCAATAGGAATTAACCGAAATAAGTAGTAAGAAGATAGTTGAAGTGGTTAGTTATTTTTACAGTCAACTAAAACATACCTGCTGATGGAGTATCCCTGAACTCAAGTGAGGAAGCCTGGGGTCTGGGCTGTCTCCCAGTTGACAGAAGATGGCTCCCTGTGGGCAAATGATAGTGTATGTCAGGGGTGTCCAAAAGTATTTTTCAAAGAGGGACATATAAGAAAATATGAAAATACCTCAGGGTTGACTGGATCTCCTGTCATACTGTACATTTGGACCATAATTAATTCACATACAAATGCCTCACAACTATTTAAACTACAGTGCGATACTGTATAAATAACCTTTTGTCAAATGTAAATCACTCATCTGTACTGCAAAAAAATATATATATATATATCAGCCTTTTTTTTTTACAGGCATGCAATGGGTTGCCATTATATTTACAGTCCAATAAATTCTTAATTCAAAAAACAAGCCACATTCAAACGGCCATAGCTCTGGAATGGAGGATCACGGCCGGACAATTATTTCTACCGGACCCCTGTGTAATTAGCTGATCTCCGTGAGGAAGGAGGTCACAGAGAATATTCCAAGATTTTTCAAAGGTAATTTGCCGTTTTCAATTGGCAAGGGGACGGTAGAATTAATTAATTCCGTGGCAGTGAATGAGTTAATAGAAGTGGCATTTCTTTCAGTTAGGAGTTCTGCTGAGAGATCTCTCTCTCTCTCTCTCACTCTCACTCTCAATGTATGAATTCCACATGACTCTACTGGCGTTGCCATGAATAATAGCCCGATAGGCCACAGAGGTGCATTTCAAAGCATTTTGTCCCAAGGACGCCCACAGGCTGCAAGATATGTGTTTTTTTTTTTTAAAGGGTCCAAATATTTTTTTCAAGAGTTTGTTTTAAAAGAGCCAATCTACAAGCCCATTTTCAAATAGCCAATGTATATGAGATTTAAGTTAGGGCTGTCGGACGATTACAAATTTAAATTGACGATTAAGGCCTATCCCTGACCACCGTTGACATGGGCTGGCCAGCCAGTCAGTCATTGAGCCTGTGTTGGTGGACGTGTAATACCTTGGTTAAACGTCTTGGACAGAAGGGAGGGTAGGTGGGAGAGGAATACTGCAGGGTGCTGGATGAATTGTGAATGGTCTGTAGTCTGGGGAGTGCGTGGTGACTGACGAGGCTCTCAGTCGCTCAGGGAGATGATCCGTGACTCTCTCTCTTGTGTTGACGGTCAGCCAAACAACACAGTACTGGCGTTGGTCAGACTGTTGGTCCCTGTGCACAAAAGATGGATTTATTGAGCATGGAATGATCTACAATAGTGTCTCTCAAATGTCAAGCATTATATTCAAATTAACAAAATAATTAACTAACAAACTTTTCGAGACAATAGAGAAATGTGCCGTATCCCTGGGACCCAAACCAGTGAAAATAGCTGATCTACAAGCTCTCACAGCGTCGCTTTGTGCCGCATTGTGAACTTGTAGATCAGCTGAAATGTGCAATTCACCAATACAACAGTGTTATTGAACAACTTGTACCTTTGAAATAGGAATACTGCAGGGTGCTGGATGATTTGAGAATGGTCTGTAGTCTGGGAGTGCGTGGTGACCGACGAGGCTCTCAGTCGCTCAGGGAGATGATCCGTGACACTCTCTCTCTCTCTCTCTCTCTCGTGTCGACGGTCAGCCAAACAGTGGTCCCTGTGCACAAAGGATGGATTCATTGAGCATGGAATGATCTACAATAGTGGCTCTCAAATGTAGCAAATAGCAGATCAACAAGCTCATAGCGTGGCACAGAGTGCCACGCTATGAGCTTGTAGATCTGCCATTTTTGAAAAATCGTGAAAATGTTTGCAAATGTTTGAACATACATTTTTTCAAGTGAACATTTTTAACTCTGTTACAACTACTGGGGGTCCCTGGAACAAAATATTTTGAGATGGGGATCCACGGCCAATTACATATACATTTTTGAGAACCACTGATGTTATAGCAACATACGTTTTTTTTTTTTTTAAACTGTTGATTTATAATACATTCGTAGAATCCCCAGAAGCGAAGATTTCAGTTACAAATGTTTGCTTTAAAGAATATACACATAATAGACCCACAATTTTTCCAAAAAATAGCAGATCTACAAGCTAATAGCACGGCTATGGGCATATATTTTTTAATCAAGGCTGTGAGTGTGTTGTTTACTGTATAAGCCTATTACAGATTGATTCTCATCTCTGGCTGGTAATATAAAATAAATATCACCCTTTTTGAAATAGACATTTGCATTTTTCTAGATCAGGCCTTTAAAAATCTATAACATGAGTGTGTCTCAAGCATTAGGGTGCGTGTGTGTGTGTGTGTGTGTGTGTGTGTGTGTGTGTGTGTGTGTGTGTGTGTGTCATACACCAGTGGTTTTCAAACGTTTTCATGTCAAGGGCCCCCAAATTTACACTTATTAGCCCGCCGACCCCCATTTGAAAAGATAAGCCAAGGACCCCCATATGAGAAGATTTTTACAGCTCTAGCAGTGATTCTCAACTATTTTAATTTGAAGGATCCCAGTTTGACATGCATTAGGGATTAGGCTACGGGCCCCTAATGGCATTTATAGTGCTGGGACCCCAATTTATATTGTAAAATCAATGTTAATCTAACTAAAGAGTGAACAAATGGTTCCATTTGTACACTCTAGAGTTACAGACCCATAAGGGTCCATTTGGTTCCCAACTATCTATTATTTAGCTGGGGACCCCATCAAGGACCCCTGGGGGTCCCCTGACCCCACTTTGAGAACCACTGCACACTGTGTGTGTGTGTGTGTGTGTGTGTGTGTGTGTGTGTGTGTGTGTGTGTGTGTCAGCACAACAGCATCCAAGTTGATTTACTTCAGATCAGTCAAACATTTTTCTTATCACTTGAAACTGTTGCCTGATGACAGCTGAGGGCGAAGCGTTCCTCGTTTTTATTCCACATTGTAACCGTTGACATCCGTTCTATAGCATACATTTGTCGTTAGCACTTAGCATTCATTAGCATGCTCTGTAGCAACAAGTACTGCCAAACAGTGCTCAACTACTGCTAACTTTATCAACCAAAACGGCCGTGGGCTATGATTTTGTCCAATGCCAACTTAAATGAGCTTCTGAGCTTACACAGACACCTGGAGCAATTGAATTAACTAGCGACACAACTGAGTGAATGAATGAGAGAGGGAGAAGAGAGACAGGGGAGGGCGGGGCTATTAGCCTATGGAACACACACGGACTGCAGTGCGTGCGTCTCTCAACCGCTCAACTCAGTGGGAGAGATTTATCTTTATGGAAAATTCAACACTAGAATACGCACAGATGTTTATGGCTTCCATTTCCCCATGAGCCTTAAAAACATAATCTTCAAATGTAATACCTACGGTCAAATTTGGTCAAATTAAGACCCAAACCAGTGAAAATAGCTGATCTACAAGCTCTCACAGCGTCGCTTTGTGCCGCATTGCTAACTTGTAGATCAGCTGAAACGTGCAATTCACCAAAACAACAGTGTTGTTGACCACGTGTACCTTTGAAATAGGAATACTGCAGGGCGCTGGATGATTTGAGAATGGTCTGTAGTCTGGGAGTGCGTGGTGACCGACGAGGCTCTCAGTCGCTCAGGGAGATGATCCGTGACTCTCTCTTGTGTCGACGGTCAGCCAAACAGCGTCCAAGGCTCTTTGGTCCCGCTGCAGATTCCAGTAGAATTGGTCGGGATCTGGAGTCAACAACTTCACCAGGTCCTGATTTCCAACCAGGACCTGAGAGTGGGGGAGGCAATGCCACAGCAGTTGACTCTGGGAGGGATTTCCACAGGGACCTGGGTTTTACCTAGGGCTGTCACGATTACAAATTTAAGTTGACAATTAATTGTCACTCAAATAATTGTGATTAACGATTTAATTGTGTGTTTGACGTTGAAACATTATGAAACCTTTTAGGCTTCGTAATAAATAAATTGCACAGGACACATGACAAATAACTGAAATATACAAAGAAATTGACATATTTGATCATTTATATACACAAATAAAAGCAGAAATGGCTGATCTACAAATGATGGTGAATGAATGCTAATCTACAAGCTTAGAACGCGTCACTTTGTAGACCTGCCATTTCTGTAAGCTTGTAGATCTGCTATTTGTGCTTTTAAAAATATTTTAAAATGTGTGAAAATCCTTCAACATGGAAACGATTATGACGATAATGCAAAAGTAATTGTGACATCATAATTACGTAACAAATGCTCTGTTACAAGCAAAAGTCCGGAATTAAAAATGTACTTGAGTAAAAGTACAAAAGTAAAAGTACTCATTATGCAGAATGTCCCATTTCAAGTTTTCAAAATGTATAAAAACCTTTTGAAAATAGCAGATCTACAAGCTCACAATGCGTCCCAATACGAGGCATTGTGAGCTTGTAGATCTGCTATTTTCAAATAGCTGAGAGAGAGATGAAGCAGGGACCACCCAACTAATACTTAGTTAACTTGACATTTGGCTCGCATGTGCTTGAAGTTTTGATGTAGAGGCAAAAAAAAACACCTTCACCAAAAATGGCAGATCTACCAGCTGTGTCAGCTTAGCTTGTAAATCGCCTATTTTGGTCGGTAGATCAGCTATTTTGGCCGATCGGCTATTTTCTGTGAATTGTCCCACGGGCATCAAGTGGTTAGTGTAAAAAAAAAAAGAGAAAACGTTCTCACATAGTTTTGGCGGACCCCCTGTAGTAACTCTGAGGACCCCATAGGGGTCAGAGACCCCCTGTTGAAGACCCCTGGCCAACCATTTATTGGTCTGAGGTGTAGCATTTGCCAGCGAGTATCCGCAAAATTTAAATGTGGTTTGAAGTAATAATGGTGCAGTCTACACAGTATGTATATTATTAAAGCTTATACTATGATAGTGGCATATAATGGAGAAAATAACATATTTGTCAATCAAAATTATTTGTATGACAATTAATCGTCCAGAAATTCATAATCATGACAGCCCTAGTTATATGCCAGGGGTTATCACCATGCTGTCTTGTGGTGGACATTTTGGTCAAAATTCCATTTTTGCCACAGACATACAAAATGAGTGGACAATAATATTACCAGAAACACATATAGAGCTAGCCCTGAATGACCATAGGTATGTAACTCTTAGAGTGTACACATGGTCCATTTGTACAGTCTCAGAGTATGGTGGTCCTTGCAAATGAAACATTTGAGAACCGCTAGTGGACTCATAATGTGCATATAGTCATAGTAAATCAGAGTCATACATATTCTGAAGAAAACCTGGAGACTGACATTGAGTAATTGGGTCTTATGATCAAAATAAGAACATTATAATGGTGTGTAAATCTAAACTTTGCCTCTCTTTTTCAAGAGTTTGTTTTAAAAGAGCTGATCTACAAGCCCATTTTCAAATAGCCAATGTATATGAGATTTAAGTGCCCAGACCAAAGCTATACCAATCTTACCTGCTGACAGCTTTGGAGACAAACAAACAGACGGACGGACAGATGGACAGCTGGCTCGGTGGCTGGCAACACAGTACTGGCGTTGGTCAGACTGTTGGTCCCTGTGCAAAAAAGATGGATTTATTGAGCATGGAATGATCTACAATAGTGTCTCTCAAATGTCAATCATTATATTCAAATTAACAAAATAATTAACAAACTTTTCGAGACAATAGAGAAATGTGCCGTTATCCCTGGGACCCAAACTAGTGAAAATAGCTGATCTACAAGCTCACACAGCGTCGCTTTGCACCACATTGTGAGCTTGTAGATCAGCTGAAACGTGCAATTCACCAATACAACAGTGTTGTTGACTGACGTGTACCTTTGAAATAAGCAACTCATCATGTTTAAGTCTGGTTTATTAGGCTAAGCTGACGTCAACTAAAGTTAGCTGCTAGCAGCTAACTACTAGCCACAACATCAGCTGTAGCTACAAACAAACCAGTACTACTCGAACTCGACGGAAATTTTATCTGAATTTGCAAAATGTACTCAAATATAACCTCAACACAACATCACACTTAAATTGTAACAAATATTTGCTGTTAAATGTAATTATTAATCATTAAAAACTCACCTTCAACGGTTAGAAATACACGACGTAGTTTCACTTTCTTTTCTCCGTTTCTCTCCTCCCGCGTTTTGAAACAGCAGCTACAGTGGCTAGTATAAGGGGTCTTCTTTCCTACTGTTGAGCCAATGAGATTGGTACATTTTGCCAGATTGACAGTTCAGTGACAAATGAGAACAAACCAAGAGGAGAGAGGTGGGACATCCGTCCCAGACAGGCGGAGTGATATTGAGGTTCAGGCTCGAGGCTCTTTCGCTCTTACAGTGAGACGTTGTAGAACGCGGAGTGATATGCGTTCTAGAAGAAAATAGTTCCAAGCTCAGGCGCAAACTGGACACTTGTTTATAGATTTTTTTTCGCATGAGTTGTTCTTAGATGCTAGAAAATAATGCCTTGTATTTTTTATGTTCAAAGTTAATTTAAAGCAGTGCTAAAATGTGTGGTTGCCTGATGAAATATTCATGGGATCCCCATACACAATAATAGTAAAATAAATGAATGAATGAATGAATGAATAGATAAATAGATAAATAAATATATAAATAGATAGATAAATAGATAAATAGATAGATAGATAGATAAATAAATAGATAGATAGATAAATAGATAAATAGATAAATATATATATATATATATATATGTATATATATATAGACACACACACACGCACACGCACACACACACACACACACACACACACACACACACACACACACACACACACACACACACTGGCACATATAATAATAGACAGACAAAGCATGCAGGTGTAGAGTTAGCACTGCTTAAAAAAAAGAAAAGAAAGGGGAAAAGAGCGGCAAAATCATTATGTAATGTAATATGGGCTGCCCACACAAAAACGCATGGGGCCCAAAGGTACAAATCTGCGCTTGGCCCTGAACGGACAGACCCGCACTGGCCCACAATGGGCAAGCCCCAGCCAGCCCGCAACTGGTGGCTGCCCACAGCAAGCCCACGGTGAGACCACAGCTGTGGGCATCACCTGGGCAAACCCGCGATGGGCCTGTGCAGGTTTGGTGCGGGCTTGACATAGCCCTCACTGCCCACACATAGCCTGCATGGGCCCCACAGGGGCTCGCTTGCAGGGATATGTTTACATTACTTATAAAGGATTAGCATTATAGCATTATAACGTTTAGCATTCAAATTTAGTTCGCTAGCTTACATTAGGCTAGCATTTCACATTTTGGATTGGGAAAGAAAAAAAACAAAAAGTGATGTGGCCAAAATGTATAGGCCTACATAGATCTATGCCTGACGTTGACAATTATTTATAACTATACATTTTAATCGTTTGGGATGTTTTTGTTTTCACCTCGTTGCTATTAGGCTGTATATCCTGCTGACTTTTTGTGCTGACTCACAATATGATTACAATACTACGGGATCGTATTATTCCGCCCGTTCAGCTTCAATTGCAGCCTCTGTTGACTGGAAGCAGCCCTGTTCACATGGGGTTGACGGGAGGCACAGAGGTCACAGTGAGATGTAGACAAATGAAGAATGAGTATGGAACAGTCAAATTCACGTCGAATGCTTCATGCTCTCAAACAACTTTATATTGTTGCACAGATGTGGATGTTGAGTCACGATAGCGTTTCCTGTAATCATGTACCGGTGGAGGGATACGCTGTCAAGAAGAAGGCCTACCTTTGCACTGTCATGGCTGGCTCTTGCCACGACAAATAATCGGGGAGGGAGACCACGGAAAATATTACAAAAGTATTTATTTACTTAACTTAACAAAGCATAACAATAAAGGAATGAGGTGTGGAGTCAGTAAATCAGTGGTGTAAGTGTGGATGAGTGAAACATGGTGTAGTGCAGGGTGTGTGGATGAAAAGAATAATCAAATAGAACTGAACAACAATTGATTGTTACAATTAAAATTGTAATCTTGACAGGGGTCTTTAGTAAGACGGGAGCAGTCATCGGCACACCTCTGGATCTCATGGGTCACTCATGGCCTCGATCCTGCACACAAGAACACACACACACAGATGTAGACAATACGTTAGTTTATGTGTGGAAGCCAATACAATGAATAAAATTAAAAACATGTCACATTTCATATCCATTATTTGCACATCCCCAATTTATTTTTTGGGCGGCCACTGTTTGTGAAAATGATGAATGCGAAACATATTGTTTTACTATTGAGGCATAACTGCACCGATCTGTGTAAAACTTTGTATGCACACTCTCTAGAGGCCAAGGAAAAACCTTTTTTTGATATTAAGCCTTCAGATTTTATCCAAATTTCACGCAAATCGGTACATATAATCTCTATAGTCATGTGATCAAGACGGATTTGTTTGATTTGAACTTTATTAAATCCACTCATCCTACCTTGACACAGTGCTGACGGCACTGGTGTAGCTGCTGTAGCGGGTCTGCAGCTGCTGTGTGTGGGCTTTGTTTGATTTGAACTTTATTAAATCCACTCATCCCACCTTGAAACAGTGCTGACAGCACTGGTGTAGCTGCTGTAGCTGGTCTGCAGCTGTAGCGGGTCTGCAGCTGCTGTGTGTGGGCTTTGTTTGATTTGAACTTTATTAAATCCACTCATCCCACCTTGAAACAGTGCTGACAGCACTGGTGTAGCTGCTGTAGCTGGTCTGCAGCTGCTGTGTGTGGGCTCTGAAAGAAGAGAGATACAGTAGTAGAAGTTCTGGCTGGGGGACTTGAGGGGGCTTTTGTAGCTAGCCGTGTCCGCCGGCGTGCTACTGGTCGTGGTCTTCTGGAGGTTTAAGGTGAAGGTTGGAGCAGTTTTCCGCATCTGGGCCGCCCTGGCCAGGGGAGCAGTGGGCGCGCCCTCCGGCCCGTTGCCGGCGCGCACGGCGGGTCACGCCGCGACGGATTCAGAACACCCAGTCCTTCTTGTGTGGGGGCTCAGATAAATCTGCATAGTCACTAAGTGAAGGTAAAATGAGGGGAGAAGGGTGTGGAACGGAGAGAAGGGAGGGTGGGTTGTTTTGAGGAGCGAGCGGAGAAGGTGGGGGTCATTTGGCGGAGAGGTTGAACATGCAGGTAACGGTAGCGGTGATGTTTGGGAGCACAGGTGGGGGTGACGGACGGGTTCACATGGGGTTGACGGGAGGCACAGAGGTCACAGTGAGATGTAGACAAATGAAGAATGAGTATGGAACAGTCAAATTCACGTCGAATGCTTCATGCTCTCAAACAACTTTATATTGTTGCACAGATGTGGATGTTGAGTCACGATAGCGTTTCCTGTAATCATGTACCGGTGGAGGGATACGCTGTCAAGAAGAAGGCCTACCTTTGCACTGTCATGGCTGGCTCTTGCCACGACAAATAATCGGGGAGGGAGACCACGGAAAATATTACAAAAGTATTTATTTACTTAACTTAACAAAGCATAACAATAAAGGAATGAGGTGTGGAGTCAGTAAATCAGTGGTGTAAGTGTGGATGAGTGAAACATGGTGTAGTGCAGGGTGTGTGGATGAAAAGAATAATCAAATAGAACTGAACAACAATTGATTGTTACAATTAAAATTGTAATCTTGACAGGGGTCTTTAGTAAGACGGGAGCAGTCATCGGCACACCTCTGGATCTCATGGGTCACTCATGGCCTCGATCCTGCACACAAGAACACACACACACACACACACACACACACACACACACACACACAGATGTAGACAATACGTTAGTTTATGTGTGGAAGCCAATACAATGAATAAAATTAAAAACATGTCACATTTCATATCCATTATTTGCACATCCCCAATTTATTTTTTGGGCGGCCACTGTTTGTGAAAATGATTTTCCAGCAGGAAATGATGAATGCGAAACATATTGTTTTACTATTGAGGCATAACTGCACCGATCTGTGTAAAACTTTGTATGCACACTCTCTAGAGGCCAAGGAAAACCCTTTTTTTGATATTAAGCCTTCAGATTTTATCCAAATTTCACGCAAATCGGTACACATAATCTCTATAGTCATGTGATCAAGACGGATTTGTTTGATTTGAACTTTATTAAATCCACTCATCCCACCTTGACACAGTGCTGACGGCACTGGTGTAGCTGCTGTAGCTGGTCTGCAGCTGTAGCGGGTCTGCAGCTGCTGTGTGTGGGCTTTGTTTGATTTGAACTTTATTAAATCCACTCATCCCACCTTGACACAGCTTCTATCAGAAACGATGCTGCAGGAAAGAAATGATAATAGTCTTAATATGTTTACATTACTTATAAAGGATTAGCATTATAGCATTATAACGTTTAGCATTCAAATTTAGTTCGCTAGCTTACATTAGGCTAGCATTTCACATTTTGGATTGGGAAAGAAAAAAAACAAAAAGTGATGTGGCCAAAATGTATAGGCCTACATAGATCTATGCCTGACGTTAACAATTATTTATAACTATACATTTTAATCGTTTGGGATGTTTTTGTTTTCACCTCGTTGCTATTAGGCTGTATATCCTGCTGACTTTTTGTGCTGACTCACAATATGATTACAATACTACGGGATCGTATTATTCCGCCCGTTCAGCTTCAATTGCAGCCTCTGTTGACTGGAAGCAGCCCTGTTCACATGGGGTTGACGGGAGGCACAGAGGTCACAGTGAGATGTAGACAAATGAAGAATGAGTATGGAACAGTCAAATTCACGTCGAATGCTTCATGCTCTCAAACAACTTTATATTGTTGCACAGATGTGGATGTTGAGTCACGATAGCGTTTCCTGTAATCATGTACCGGTGGAGGGATACGCTGTCAAGAAGAAGGCCTACCTTTGCACTGTCATGGCTGGCTCTTGCCACGACAAATAATCGGGGAGGGAGACCACGGAAAATATTACAAAAGTATTTATTTACTTAACTTAACAAAGCATAACAATAAAGGAATGAGGTGTGGAGTCAGTAAATCAGTGGTGTAAGTGTGGATGAGTGAAACATGGTGTAGTGCAGGGTGTGTGGATGAAAAGAATAATCAAATAGAACTGAACAACAATTGATTGTTACAATTAAAATTGTAATCTTGACAGGGGTCTTTAGTAAGACGGGAGCAGTCATCGGCACACCTCTGGATCTCATGGGTCACTCATGGCCTCGATCCTGCACACAAGAACACACACACACAGATGTAGACAATACGTTAGTTTATGTGTGGAAGCCAATACAATGAATAAAATTAAAAACATGTCACATTTCATATCCATTATTTGCACATCCCCAATTTATTTTTTGGGCGGCCACTGTTTGTGAAAATGATGAATGCGAAACATATTGTTTTACTATTGAGGCATAACTGCACCGATCTGTGTAAAACTTTGTATGCACACTCTCTAGAGGCCAAGGAAAAACCTTTTTTTGATATTAAGCCTTCAGATTTTATCCAAATTTCACGCAAATCGGTACATATAATCTCTATAGTCATGTGATCAAGACGGATTTGTTTGATTTGAACTTTATTAAATCCACTCATCCTACCTTGACACAGTGCTGACGGCACTGGTGTAGCTGCTGTAGCGGGTCTGCAGCTGCTGTGTGTGGGCTTTGTTTGATTTGAACTTTATTAAATCCACTCATCCCACCTTGAAACAGTGCTGACAGCACTGGTGTAGCTGCTGTAGCTGGTCTGCAGCTGTAGCGGGTCTGCAGCTGCTGTGTGTGGGCTTTGTTTGATTTGAACTTTATTAAATCCACTCATCCCACCTTGAAACAGTGCTGACAGCACTGGTGTAGCTGCTGTAGCTGGTCTGCAGCTGCTGTGTGTGGGCTCTGAAAGAAGAGAGATACAGTAGTAGAAGTTCTGGCTGGGGGACTTGAGGGGGCTTTTGTAGCTAGCCGTGTCCGCCGGCGTGCTACTGGTCGTGGTCTTCTGGAGGTTTAAGGTGAAGGTTGGAGCAGTTTTCCGCATCTGGGCCGCCCTGGCCAGGGGAGCAGTGGGCGCGCCCTCCGGCCCGTTGCCGGCGCGCACGGCGGGTCACGCCGCGACGGATTCAGAACACCCAGTCCTTCTTGTGTGGGGGCTCAGATAAATCTGCATAGTCACTAAGTGAAGGTAAAATGAGGGGAGAAGGGTGTGGAACGGAGAGAAGGGAGGGTGGGTTGTTTTGAGGAGCGAGCGGAGAAGGTGGGGGTCATTTGGCGGAGAGGTTGAACATGCAGGTAACGGTAGCGGTGATGTTTGGGAGCACAGGTGGGGGTGACGGACGGGTTCACATGGGGTTGACGGGAGGCACAGAGGTCACAGTGAGATGTAGACAAATGAAGAATGAGTATGGAACAGTCAAATTCACGTCGAATGCTTCATGCTCTCAAACAACTTTATATTGTTGCACAGATGTGGATGTTGAGTCACGATAGCGTTTCCTGTAATCATGTACCGGTGGAGGGATACGCTGTCAAGAAGAAGGCCTACCTTTGCACTGTCATGGCTGGCTCTTGCCACGACAAATAATCGGGGAGGGAGACCACGGAAAATATTACAAAAGTATTTATTTACTTAACTTAACAAAGCATAACAATAAAGGAATGAGGTGTGGAGTCAGTAAATCAGTGGTGTAAGTGTGGATGAGTGAAACATGGTGTAGTGCAGGGTGTGTGGATGAAAAGAATAATCAAATAGAACTGAACAACAATTGATTGTTACAATTAAAATTGTAATCTTGACAGGGGTCTTTAGTAAGACGGGAGCAGTCATCGGCACACCTCTGGATCTCATGGGTCACTCATGGCCTCGATCCTGCACACAAGAACACACACACACACACACACACACACACACACACACAGATGTAGACAATACGTTAGTTTATGTGTGGAAGCCAATACAATGAATAAAATTAAAAACATGTCACATTTCATATCCATTATTTGCACATCCCCAATTTATTTTTTGGGCGGCCACTGTTTGTGAAAATGATTTTCCAGCAGGAAATGATGAATGCGAAACATATTGTTTTACTATTGAGGCATAACTGCACCGATCTGTGTAAAACTTTGTATGCACACTCTCTAGAGGCCAAGGAAAACCCTTTTTTTGATATTAAGCCTTCAGATTTATCCAAATTTCACGCAAATCGGTACACATAATCTCTATAGTCATGTGATCAAGACGGATTTGTTTGATTTGAACTTTATTAAATCCACTCATCCCACCTTGACACAGTGCTGACGGCACTGGTGTAGCTGCTGTAGCTGGTCTGCAGCTGTAGCGGGTCTGCAGCTGCTGTGTGTGGGCTTTGTTTGATTTGAACTTTATTAAATCCACTCATCCCACCTTGACACAGCTTCTATCAGAAACGATGCTGCAGGAAAGAAATGATAATAGTCTTAATATGTTTACATTACTTATAAAGGATTAGCATTATAGCATTATAACGTTTAGCATTCACATTTAGTTCGCTAGCTTACATTAGGCTAGCATTTCACATTTTGGATTGGGAAAGAAAAAAAACAAAAAGTGATGTGGCCAAAATGTATAGGCCTACATAGATCTATGCCTGACGTTAACAATTATTTATAACTATACATTTTAATCGTTTGGGATGTTTTTGTTTTCACCTCGTTGCTATTAGGCTGTATATCCTGCTGACTTTTTGTGCTGACTCACAATATGATTACAATACTACGGGATCGTATTATTCCGCCCGTTCAGCTTCAATTGCAGCCTCTGTTGACTGGAAGCAGCCCTGTTCACATGGGGTTGACGGGAGGCACAGAGGTCACAGTGAGATGTAGACAAATGAAGAATGAGTATGGAACAGTCAAATTCACGTCGAATGCTTCATGCTCTCAAACAACTTTATATTGTTGCACAGATGTGGATGTTGAGTCACGATAGCGTTTCCTGTAATCATGTACCGGTGGAGGGATACGCTGTCAAGAAGAAGGCCTACCTTTGCACTGTCATGGCTGGCTCTTGCCACGACAAATAATCGGGGAGGGAGACCACGGAAAATATTACAAAAGTATTTATTTACTTAACTTAACAAAGCATAACAATAAAGGAATGAGGTGTGGAGTCAGTAAATCAGTGGTGTAAGTGTGGATGAGTGAAACATGGTGTAGTGCAGGGTGTGTGGATGAAAAGAATAATCAAATAGAACTGAACAACAATTGATTGTTACAATTAAAATTGTAATCTTGACAGGGGTCTTTAGTAAGACGGGAGCAGTCATCGGCACACCTCTGGATCTCATGGGTCACTCATGGCCTCGATCCTGCACACAAGAACACACACACACACACACACACACACAGATGTAGACAATACGTTAGTTCATGTGTGGAAGCCAATACAATGAATAAAATTAAAAACATGTCACATTTCATATCCATTATTTGCACATCCCCAATTTATTTTTTGGGCGGCCACTGTTTGTGAAAATGATGAATGCGAAACATATTGTTTTACTATTGAGGCATAACTGCACCGATCTGTGTAAAACTTTGTATGCACACTCTCTAGAGGCCAAGGAAAAACCTTTTTTTGATATTAAGCCTTCAGATTTTATCCAAATTTCACGCAAATCGGTACATATAATCTCTATAGTCATGTGATCAAGACGGATTTGTTTGATTTGAACTTTATTAAATCCACTCATCCTACCTTGACACAGTGCTGACGGCACTGGTGTAGCTGCTGTAGCGGGTCTGCAGCTGCTGTGTGTGGGCTTTGTTTGATTTGAACTTTATTAAATCCACTCATCCCACCTTGAAACAGTGCTGACAGCACTGGTGTAGCTGCTGTAGCTGGTCTGCAGCTGTAGCGGGTCTGCAGCTGCTGTGTGTGGGCTTTGTTTGATTTGAACTTTATTAAATCCACTCATCCCACCTTGAAACAGTGCTGACAGCACTGGTGTAGCTGCTGTAGCTGGTCTGCAGCTGCTGTGTGTGGGCTCTGAAAGAAGAGAGATACAGTAGTAGAAGTTCTGGCTGGGGGACTTGAGGGGGCTTTTGTAGCTAGCCGTGTCCGCCGGCGTGCTACTGGTCGTGGTCTTCTGGAGGTTTAAGGTGAAGGTTGGAGCAGTTTTCCGCATCTGGGCCGCCCTGGCCAGGGGAGCAGTGGGCGCGCCCTCCGGCCCGTTGCCGGCGCGCACGGCGGGTCGCGCCGCGACGGATTCAGAACACCCAGTCCTTCTTGTGTGGGGGCTCAGATAAATCTGCATAGTCACTAAGTGAAGGTAAAATGAGGGGAGAAGGGTGTGGAACGGAGAGAAGGGAGGGTGGGTTGTTTTGAGGAGCGAGCGGAGAAGGTGGGGGTCATTTGGCGGAGAGGTTGAACATGCAGGTAACGGTAGCGGTGATGTTTGGGAGCACAGGTGGGGGTGACGGACGGGTTCACATGGGGTTGACGGGAGGCACAGAGGTCACAGTGAGATGTAGACAAATGAAGAATGAGTATGGAACAGTCAAATTCACGTCGAATGCTTCATGCTCTCAAACAACTTTATATTGTTGCACAGATGTGGATGTTGAGTCACGATAGCGTTTCCTGTAATCATGTACCGGTGGAGGGATACGCTGTCAAGAAGAAGGCCTACCTTTGCACTGTCATGGCTGGCTCTTGCCACGACAAATAATCGGGGAGGGAGACCACGGAAAATATTACAAAAGTATTTATTTACTTAACTTAACAAAGCATAACAATAAAGGAATGAGGTGTGGAGTCAGTAAATCAGTGGTGTAAGTGTGGATGAGTGAAACATGGTGTAGTGCAGGGTGTGTGGATGAAAAGAATAATCAAATAGAACTGAACAACAATTGATTGTTACAATTAAAATTGTAATCTTGACAGGGGTCTTTAGTAAGACGGGAGCAGTCATCGGCACACCTCTGGATCTCATGGGTCACTCATGGCCTCGATCCTGCACACAAGAACACACACACACACACACACACACACACACACACACAGATGTAGACAATACGTTAGTTTATGTGTGGAAGCCAATACAATGAATAAAATTAAAAACATGTCACATTTCATATCCATTATTTGCACATCCCCAATTTATTTTTTGGGCGGCCACTGTTTGTGAAAATGATTTTCCAGCAGGAAATGATGAATGCGAAACATATTGTTTTACTATTGAGGCATAACTGCACCGATCTGTGTAAAACTTTGTATGCACACTCTCTAGAGGCCAAGGAAAACCCTTTTTTTGATATTAAGCCTTCAGATTTTATCCAAATTTCACGCAAATCGGTACACATAATCTCTATAGTCATGTGATCAAGACGGATTTGTTTGATTTGAACTTTATTAAATCCACTCATCCCACCTTGACACAGTGCTGACGGCACTGGTGTAGCTGCTGTAGCTGGTCTGCAGCTGTAGCGGGTCTGCAGCTGCTGTGTGTGGGCTTTGTTTGATTTGAACTTTATTAAATCCACTCATCCCACCTTGACACAGCTTCTATCAGAAACGATGCTGCAGGAAAGAAATGATAATAGTCTTAATATGTTTACATTACTTATAAAGGATTAGCATTATAGCATTATAACGTTTAGCATTCACATTTAGTTCGCTAGCTTACATTAGGCTAGCATTTCACATTTTGGATTGGGAAAGAAAAAAAACAAAAAGTGATGTGGCCAAAATGTATAGGCCTACATAGATCTATGCCTGACGTTAACAATTATTTATAACTATACATTTTAATCGTTTGGGATGTTTTTGTTTTCACCTCGTTGCTATTAGGCTGTATATCCTGCTGACTTTTTGTGCTGACTCACAATATGATTACAATACTACGGGATCGTATTATTCCGCCCGTTCAGCTTCAATTGCAGCCTCTGTTGACTGGAAGCAGCCCTGTTCACATGGGGTTGACGGGAGGCACAGAGGTCACAGTGAGATGTAGACAAATGAAGAATGAGTATGGAACAGTCAAATTCACGTCGAATGCTTCATGCTCTCAAACAACTTTATATTGTTGCACAGATGTGGATGTTGAGTCACGATAGCGTTTCCTGTAATCATGTACCGGTGGAGGGATACGCTGTCAAGAAGAAGGCCTACCTTTGCACTGTCATGGCTGGCTCTTGCCACGACAAATAATCGGGGAGGGAGACCACGGAAAATATTACAAAAGTATTTATTTACTTAACTTAACAAAGCATAACAATAAAGGAATGAGGTGTGGAGTCAGTAAATCAGTGGTGTAAGTGTGGATGAGTGAAACATGGTGTAGTGCAGGGTGTGTGGATGAAAAGAATAATCAAATAGAACTGAACAACAATTGATTGTTACAATTAAAATTGTAATCTTGACAGGGGTCTTTAGTAAGACGGGAGCAGTCATCGGCACACCTCTGGATCTCATGGGTCACTCATGGCCTCGATCCTGCACACAAGAACACACACACACACACACACACACAGATGTAGACAATACGTTAGTTTATGTGTGGAAGCCAATACAATGAATAAAATTAAAAACATGTCACATTTCATATCCATTATTTGCACATCCCCAATTTATTTTTTGGGCGGCCACTGTTTGTGAAAATGATGAATGCGAAACATATTGTTTTACTATTGAGGCATAACTGCACCGATCTGTGTAAAACTTTGTATGCACACTCTCTAGAGGCCAAGGAAAAACCTTTTTTTGATATTAAGCCTTCAGATTTTATCCAAATTTCACGCAAATCGGTACATATAATCTCTATAGTCATGTGATCAAGACGGATTTGTTTGATTTGAACTTTATTAAATCCACTCATCCTACCTTGACACAGTGCTGACGGCACTGGTGTAGCTGCTGTAGCGGGTCTGCAGCTGCTGTGTGTGGGCTTTGTTTGATTTGAACTTTATTAAATCCACTCATCCCACCTTGAAACAGTGCTGACAGCACTGGTGTAGCTGCTGTAGCTGGTCTGCAGCTGTAGCGGGTCTGCAGCTGCTGTGTGTGGGCTTTGTTTGATTTGAACTTTATTAAATCCACTCATCCCACCTTGAAACAGTGCTGACAGCACTGGTGTAGCTGCTGTAGCTGGTCTGCAGCTGCTGTGTGTGGGCTCTGAAAGAAGAGAGATACAGTAGTAGAAGTTCTGGCTGGGGGACTTGAGGGGGCTTTTGTAGCTAGCCGTGTCCGCCGGCGTGCTACTGGTCGTGGTCTTCTGGAGGTTTAAGGTGAAGGTTGGAGCAGTTTTCCGCATCTGGGCCGCCCTGGCCAGGGGAGCAGTGGGCGCGCCCTCCGGCCCGTTGCCGGCGCGCACGGCGGGTCGCGCCGCGACGGATTCAGAACACCCAGTCCTTCTTGTGTGGGGGCTCAGATAAATCTGCATAGTCACTAAGTGAAGGTAAAATGAGGGGAGAAGGGTGTGGAACGGAGAGAAGGGAGGGTGGGTTGTTTTGAGGAGCGAGCGGAGAAGGTGGGGGTCATTTGGCGGAGAGGTTGAACATGCAGGTAACGGTAGCGGTGATGTTTGGGAGCACAGGTGGGGGTGACGGACGGGTTCACATGGGGTTGACGGGAGGCACAGAGGTCACAGTGAGATGTAGACAAATGAAGAATGAGTATGGAACAGTCAAATTCACGTCGAATGCTTCATGCTCTCAAACAACTTTATATTGTTGCACAGATGTGGATGTTGAGTCACGATAGCGTTTCCTGTAATCATGTACCGGTGGAGGGATACGCTGTCAAGAAGAAGGCCTACCTTTGCACTGTCATGGCTGGCTCTTGCCACGACAAATAATCGGGGAGGGAGACCACGGAAAATATTACAAAAGTATTTATTTACTTAACTTAACAAAGCATAACAATAAAGGAATGAGGTGTGGAGTCAGTAAATCAGTGGTGTAAGTGTGGATGAGTGAAACATGGTGTAGTGCAGGGTGTGTGGATGAAAAGAATAATCAAATAGAACTGAACAACAATTGATTGTTACAATTAAAATTGTAATCTTGACAGGGGTCTTTAGTAAGACGGGAGCAGTCATCGGCACACCTCTGGATCTCATGGGTCACTCATGGCCTCGATCCTGCACACAAGAACACACACACACACACACACACACACACACACACACACACACACACACACACACAGATGTAGACAATACGTTAGTTTATGTGTGGAAGCCAATACAATGAATAAAATTAAAAACATGTCACATTTCATATCCATTATTTGCACATCCCCAATTTATTTTTTGGGCGGCCACTGTTTGTGAAAATGATTTTCCAGCAGGAAATGATGAATGCGAAACATATTGTTTTACTATTGAGGCATAACTGCACCGATCTGTGTAAAACGTTGTATGCACACTCTCTAGAGGCCAAGGAAAACCCTTTTTTTGATATTAAGCCTTCAGATTTTATCCAAATTTCACGCAAATCGGTACACATAATCTCTATAGTCATGTGATCAAGACGGATTTGTTTGATTTGAACTTTATTAAATCCACTCATCCCACCTTGACACAGTGCTGACGGCACTGGTGTAGCTGCTGTAGCTGGTCTGCAGCTGTAGCGGGTCTGCAGCTGCTGTGTGTGGGCTTTGTTTGATTTGAACTTTATTAAATCCACTCATCCCACCTTGACACAGCTTCTATCAGAAACGATGCTGCAGGAAAGAAATGATAATAGTCTTAATATGTTTACATTACTTATAAAGGATTAGCATTATAGCATTATAACGTTTAGCATTCAAATTTAGTTCGCTAGCTTACATTAGGCTAGCATTTCACATTTTGGATTGGGAAAGAAAAAAAACAAAAAGTGATGTGGCCAAAATGTATAGGCCTACATAGATCTATGCCTGACGTTAACAATTATTTATAACTATACATTTTAATCGTTTGGGATGTTTTTGTTTTCACCTCGTTGCTATTAGGCTGTATATCCTGCTGACTTTTTGTGCTGACTCACAATATGATTACAATACTACGGGATCGTATTATTCCGCCCGTTCAGCTTCAATTGCAGCCTCTGTTGACTGGAAGCAGCCCTGTTCACATGGGGTTGACGGGAGGCACAGAGGTCACAGTGAGATGTAGACAAATGAAGAATGAGTATGGAACAGTCAAATTCACGTCGAATGCTTCATGCTCTCAAACAGCTTTATATTGTTGCACAGATGTGGATGTTGAGTCACGATAGCGTTTCCTGTAATCATGTACCGGTGGAGGGATACGCTGTCAAGAAGAAGGCCTACCTTTGCACTGTCATGGCTGGCTCTTGCCACGACAAATAATCGGGGAGGGAGACCACGGAAAATATTACAAAAGTATTTATTTACTTAACTTAACAAAGCATAACAATAAAGGAATGAGGTGTGGAGTCAGTAAATCAGTGGTGTAAGTGTGGATGAGTGAAACATGGTGTAGTGCAGGGTGTGTGGATGAAAAGAATAATCAAATAGAACTGAACAACAATTGATTGTTACAATTAAAATTGTAATCTTGACAGGGGTCTTTAGTAAGACGGGAGCAGTCATCGGCACACCTCTGGATCTCATGGGTCACTCATGGCCTCGATCCTGCACACAAGAACACACACACACACACACACACAGATGTAGACAATACGTTAGTTTATGTGTGGAAGCCAATACAATGAATAAAATTAAAAACATGTCACATTTCATATCCATTATTTGCACATCCCCAATTTATTTTTTGGGCGGCCACTGTTTGTGAAAATGATGAATGCGAAACATATTGTTTTACTATTGAGGCATAACTGCACCGATCTGTGTAAAACTTTGTATGCACACTCTCTAGAGGCCAAGGAAAAACCTTTTTTTGATATTAAGCCTTCAGATTTTATCCAAATTTCACGCAAATCGGTACATATAATCTCTATAGTCATGTGATCAAGACGGATTTGTTTGATTTGAACTTTATTAAATCCACTCATCCTACCTTGACACAGTGCTGACGGCACTGGTGTAGCTGCTGTAGCGGGTCTGCAGCTGCTGTGTGTGGGCTTTGTTTGATTTGAACTTTATTAAATCCACTCATCCCACCTTGAAACAGTGCTGACAGCACTGGTGTAGCTGCTGTAGCTGGTCTGCAGCTGTAGCGGGTCTGCAGCTGCTGTGTGTGGGCTTTGTTTGATTTGAACTTTATTAAATCCACTCATCCCACCTTGAAACAGTGCTGACAGCACTGGTGTAGCTGCTGTAGCTGGTCTGCAGCTGCTGTGTGTGGGCTCTGAAAGAAGAGAGATACAGTAGTAGAAGTTCTGGCTGGGGGACTTGAGGGGGCTTTTGTAGCTAGCCGTGTCCGCCGGCGTGCTACTGGTCGTGGTCTTCTGGAGGTTTAAGGTGAAGGTTGGAGCAGTTTTCCGCATCTGGGCCGCCCTGGCCAGGGGAGCAGTGGGCGCGCCCTCCGGCCCGTTGCCGGCGCGCACGGCGGGTCGCGCCGCGACGGATTCAGAACACCCAGTCCTTCTTGTGTGGGGGCTCAGATAAATCTGCATAGTCACTAAGTGAAGGTAAAATGAGGGGAGAAGGGTGTGGAACGGAGAGAAGGGAGGGTGGGTTGTTTTGAGGAGCGAGCGGAGAAGGTGGGGGTCATTTGGCGGAGAGGTTGAACATGCAGGTAACGGTAGCGGTGATGTTTGGGAGCACAGGTGGGGGTGACGGACGGGTTCACATGGGGTTGACGGGAGGCACAGAGGTCACAGTGAGATGTAGACAAATGAAGAATGAGTATGGAACAGTCAAATTCACGTCGAATGCTTCATGCTCTCAAACAACTTTATATTGTTGCACAGATGTGGATGTTGAGTCACGATAGCGTTTCCTGTAATCATGTACCGGTGGAGGGATACGCTGTCAAGAAGAAGGCCTACCTTTGCACTGTCATGGCTGGCTCTTGCCACGACAAATAATCGGGGAGGGAGACCACGGAAAATATTACAAAAGTATTTATTTACTTAACTTAACAAAGCATAACAATAAAGGAATGAGGTGTGGAGTCAGTAAATCAGTGGTGTAAGTGTGGATGAGTGAAACATGGTGTAGTGCAGGGTGTGTGGATGAAAAGAATAATCAAATAGAACTGAACAACAATTGATTGTTACAATTAAAATTGTAATCTTGACAGGGGTCTTTAGTAAGACGGGAGCAGTCATCGGCACACCTCTGGATCTCATGGGTCACTCATGGCCTCGATCCTGCACACAAGAACACACACACACACACACACACACACACACACACACACACACACACACACACACACACAGATGTAGACAATACGTTAGTTTATGTGTGGAAGCCAATACAATGAATAAAATTAAAAACATGTCACATTTCATATCCATTATTTGCACATCCCCAATTTATTTTTTGGGCGGCCACTGTTTGTGAAAATGATTTTCCAGCAGGAAATGATGAATGCGAAACATATTGTTTTACTATTGAGGCATAACTGCACCGATCTGTGTAAAACTTTGTATGCACACTCTCTAGAGGCCAAGGAAAACCCTTTTTTTGATATTAAGCCTTCAGATTTTATCCAAATTTCACGCAAATCGGTACACATAATCTCTATAGTCATGTGATCAAGACGGATTTGTTTGATTTGAACTTTATTAAATCCACTCATCCCACCTTGACACAGTGCTGACGGCACTGGTGTAGCTGCTGTAGCTGGTCTGCAGCTGTAGCGGGTCTGCAGCTGCTGTGTGTGGGCTTTGTTTGATTTGAACTTTATTAAATCCACTCATCCCACCTTGACACAGCTTCTATCAGAAACGATGCTGCAGGAAAGAAATGATAATAGTCTTAATATGTTTACATTACTTATAAAGGATTAGCATTATAGCATTATAACGTTTAGCATTCAAATTTAGTTCGCTAGCTTACATTAGGCTAGCATTTCACATTTTGGATTGGGAAAGAAAAAGAACAAAAAGTGATGTGGCCAAAATGTATAGGCCTACATAGATCTATGCCTGACGTTAACAATTATTTATAACTATACATTTTAATCGTTTGGGATGTTTTTGTTTTCACCTCGTTGCTATTAGGCTGTATATCCTGCTGACTTTTTGTGCTGACTCACAATATGATTACAATACTACGGGATCGTATTATTCCGCCCGTTCAGCTTCAATTGCAGCCTCTGTTGACTGGAAGCAGCCCTGTTCACATGGGGTTGACGGGAGGCACAGAGGTCACAGTGAGATGTAGACAAATGAAGAATGAGTATGGAACAGTCAAATTCACGTCGAATGCTTCATGCTCTCAAACAACTTTATATTGTTGCACAGATGTGGATGTTGAGTCACGATAGCGTTTCCTGTAATCATGTACCGGTGGAGGGATACGCTGTCAAGAAGAAGGCCTACCTTTGCACTGTCATGGCTGGCTCTTGCCACGACAAATAATCGGGGAGGGAGACCACGGAAAATATTACAAAAGTATTTATTTACTTAACTTAACAAAGCATAACAATAAAGGAATGAGGTGTGGAGTCAGTAAATCAGTGGTGTAAGTGTGGATGAGTGAAACATGGTGTAGTGCAGGGTGTGTGGATGAAAAGAATAATCAAATAGAACTGAACAACAATTGATTGTTACAATTAAAATTGTAATCTTGACAGGGGTCTTTAGTAAGACGGGAGCAGTCATCGGCACACCTCTGGATCTCATGGGTCACTCATGGCCTCGATCCTGCACACAAGAACACACACACACACACACACACACACACACACACACACACACACACACACACACACACACACACACACACACACACACACAGATGTAGACAATACGTTAGTTTATGTGTGGAAGCCAATACAATGAATAAAATTAAAAACATGTCACATTTCATATCCATTATTTGCACATCCCCAATTTATTTTTTGGGCGGCCACTGTTTGTGAAAATGATTTTCCAGCAGGAAATGATGAATGCGAAACATATTGTTTTACTATTGAGGCATAACTGCACCGATCTGTGTAAAACTTTGTATGCACACTCTCTAGAGGCCAAGGAAAAACCTTTTTTTGATATTAAGCCTTCAGATTTTATCCAAATTTCACGCAAATCGGTACATATAATCTCTATAGTCATGTGATCAAGACGGATTTGTTTGATTTGAACTTTATTAAATCCACTCATCCCACCTTGACACAGTGCTGACGGCACTGGTGTAGCTGCTGTAGCTGGTCTGCAGCTGTAGCGGGTCTGCAGCTGCTGTGTGTGGGCTTTGTTTGATTTGAACTTTATTAAATCCACTCATCCCACCTTGAAACAGTGCTGACAGCACTGGTGTAGCTGCTGTAGCTGGTCTGCAGCTGCTGTGTGTGGGCTCTGAAAGAAGAGAGATACAGTAGTAGAAGTTCTGGCTGGGGGACTTGAGGGGGCTTTTGTAGCTAGCCGTGTCCGCCGGCGTGCTACTGGTCGTGGTCTTCTGGAGGTTTTAGGTGAAGGTTGGAGCAGTTTTCCGCATCTGGGCCGCCCTGGCCAGGGGAGCAGTGGGCGCGCCCTCCGGCCCGTTGCCGGCGCGCACGGCGGGTCGCGCCGCGACGGATTCAGAACACCCAGTCCTTCTTGTGTGGGGGCTCAGATAAATCTGCATAGTCACTAAGTGAAGGTAAAATGAGGGGAGAAGGGTGTGGAACGGAGAGAAGGGAGGGTGGGTTGTTTTGAGGAGCGAGCGGAGAAGGTGGGGGTCATTTGGCGGAGAGGTTGAACATGCAGGTAACGGTAGCGGTGATGTTTGGGAGCACAGGTGGGGGTGACGGACGGGTTCACATGGGGTTGACGGGAGGCACAGAGGTCACAGTGAGATGTAGACAAATGAAGAATGAGTATGGAACAGTCAAATTCACGTCGAATGCTTCATGCTCTCAAACAACTTTATATTGTTGCACAGATGTGGATGTTGAGTCACGATAGCGTTTCCTGTAATCATGTACCGGTGGAGGGATACGCTGTCAAGAAGAAGGCCTACCTTTGCACTGTCATGGCTGGCTCTTGCCACGACAAATAATCGGGGAGGGAGACCACGGAAAATATTACAAAAGTATTTATTTACTTAACTTAACAAAGCATAACAATAAAGGAATGAGGTGTGGAGTCAGTAAATCAGTGGTGTAAGTGTGGATGAGTGAAACATGGTGTAGTGCAGGGTGTGTGGATGAAAAGAATAATCAAATAGAACTGAACAACAATTGATTGTTACAATTAAAATTGTAATCTTGACAGGGGTCTTTAGTAAGACGGGAGCAGTCATCGGCACACCTCTGGATCTCATGGGTCACTCATGGCCTCGATCCTGCACACAAGAACACACACACACACACACACACACACACACACACACACACACACACACACACACAGATGTAGACAATACGTTAGTTTATGTGTGGAAGCCAATACAATGAATAAAATTAAAAACATGTCACATTTCATATCCATTATTTGCACATCCCCAATTTATTTTTTGGGCGGCCACTGTTTGTGAAAATGATTTTCCAGCAGGAAATGATGAATGCGAAACATATTGTTTTACTATTGAGGCATAACTGCACCGATCTGTGTAAAACTTTGTATGCACACTCTCTAGAGGCCAAGGAAAACCCTTTTTTTGATATTAAGCCTTCAGATTTTATCCAAATTTCACGCAAATCGGTACACATAATCTCTATAGTCATGTGATCAAGACGGATTTGTTTGATTTGAACTTTATTAAATCCACTCATCCCACCTTGACACAGTGCTGACGGCACTGGTGTAGCTGCTGTAGCTGGTCTGCAGCTGTAGCGGGTCTGCAGCTGCTGTGTGTGGGCTTTGTTTGATTTGAACTTTATTAAATCCACTCATCCCACCTTGACACAGCTTCTATCAGAAACGATGCTGCAGGAAAGAAATGATAATAGTCTTAATATGTTTACATTACTTATAAAGGATTAGCATTATAGCATTATAACGTTTAGCATTCAAATTTAGTTCGCTAGCTTACATTAGGCTAGCATTTCACATTTTGGATTGGGAAAGAAAAAAAACAAAAAGTGATGTGGCCAAAATGTATAGGCCTACATAGATCTATGCCTGACGTTAACAATTATTTATAACTATACATTTTAATCGTTTGGGATGTTTTTGTTTTCACCTCGTTGCTATTAGGCTGTATATCCTGCTGACTTTTTGTGCTGACTCACAATATGATTACAATACTACGGGATCGTATTATTCCGCCCGTTCAGCTTCAATTGCAGCCTCTGTTG
The DNA here is from genome assembly GCF_963454915.1 of Gymnoscopelus microlampas. NCBI lineage: Eukaryota > Metazoa > Chordata > Actinopteri > Myctophiformes > Myctophidae > Gymnoscopelus > Gymnoscopelus microlampas. The sequence goes on from NC_139948.1 coordinate 18,242,739, forward strand.
ACTGGAAGCAGCCCTGTTCACATGGGGTTGACGGGAGGCACAGAGGTCACAGTGAGATGTAGACAAATGAAGAATGAGTATGGAACAGTCAAATTCACGTCGAATGCTTCATGCTCTCAAACAACTTTATATTGTTGCACAGATGTGGATGTTGAGTCACGATAGCGTTTCCTGTAATCATGTACCGGTGGAGGGATACGCTGTCAAGAAGAAGGCCTACCTTTGCACTGTCATGGCTGGCTCTTGCCACGACAAATAATCGGGGAGGGAGACCACGGAAAATATTACAAAAGTATTTATTTACTTAACTTAACAAAGCATAACAATAAAGGAATGAGGTGTGGAGTCAGTAAATCAGTGGTGTAAGTGTGGATGAGTGAAACATGGTGTAGTGCAGGGTGTGTGGATGAAAAGAATAATCAAATAGAACTGAACAACAATTGATTGTTACAATTAAAATTGTAATCTTGACAGGGGTCTTTAGTAAGACGGGAGCAGTCATCGGCACACCTCTGGATCTCATGGGTCACTCATGGCCTCGATCCTGCACACAAGAACACACACACACACACACACACACACACACACACACACACACACACAGATGTAGACAATACGTTAGTTTATGTGTGGAAGCCAATACAATGAATAAAATTAAAAACATGTCACATTTCATATCCATTATTTGCACATCCCCAATTTATTTTTTGGGCGGCCACTGTTTGTGAAAATGATTTTCCAGCAGGAAATGATGAATGCGAAACATATTGTTTTACTATTGAGGCATAACTGCACCGATCTGTGTAAAACTTTGTATGCACACTCTCTAGAGGCCAAGGAAAACCCTTTTTTTGATATTAAGCCTTCAGATTTTATCCAAATTTCACGCAAATCGGTACACATAATCTCTATAGTCATGTGATCAAGACGGATTTGTTTGATTTGAACTTTATTAAATCCACTCATCCCACCTTGACACAGTGCTGACGGCACTGGTGTAGCTGCTGTAGCTGGTCTGCAGCTGTAGCGGGTCTGCAGCTGCTGTGTGTGGGCTTTGTTTGATTTGAACTTTATTAAATCCACTCATCCCACCTTGACACAGCTTCTATCAGAAACGATGCTGCAGGAAAGAAATGATAATAGTCTTAATATGTTTACATTACTTATAAAGGATTAGCATTATAGCATTATAACGTTTAGCATTCAAATTTAGTTCGCTAGCTTACATTAGGCTAGCATTTCACATTTTGGATTGGGAAAGAAAAAAAACAAAAAGTGATGTGGCCAAAATGTATATGCCTACATAGATCTATGCCTGACGTTAACAATTATTTATAACTATACATTTTAATCGTTTGGGATGTTTTTGTTTTCACCTCGTTGCTATTAGGCTGTATATCCTGCTGACTTTTTGTGCTGACTCACAATATGATTACAATACTACGGGATCGTATTATTCCGCCCGTTCAGCTTCAATTGCAGCCTCTGTTGACTGGAAGCAGCCCTGTTCACATGGGGTTGACGGGAGGCACAGAGGTCACAGTGAGATGTAGACAAATGAAGAATGAGTATGGAACAGTCAAATTCACGTCGAATGCTTCATGCTCTCAAACAACTTTATATTGTTGCACAGATGTGGATGTTGAGTCACGATAGCGTTTCCTGTAATCATGTACCGGTGGAGGGATACGCTGTCAAGAAGAAGGCCTACCTTTGCACTGTCATGGCTGGCTCTTGCCACGACAAATAATCGGGGAGGGAGACCACGGAAAATATTACAAAAGTATTTATTTACTTAACTTAACAAAGCATAACAATAAAGGAATGAGGTGTGGAGTCAGTAAATCAGTGGTGTAAGTGTGGATGAGTGAAACATGGTGTAGTGCAGGGTGTGTGGATGAAAAGAATAATCAAATAGAACTGAACAACAATTGATTGTTACAATTAAAATTGTAATCTTGACAGGGGTCTTTAGTAAGACGGGAGCAGTCATCGGCACACCTCTGGATCTCATGGGTCACTCATGGCCTCGATCCTGCACACAAGAACACACACACACACACACACACAGATGTAGACAATACGTTAGTTTATGTGTGGAAGCCAATACAATGAATAAAATTAAAAACATGTCACATTTCATATCCATTATTTGCACATCCCCAATTTATTTTTTGGGCGGCCACTGTTTGTGAAAATGATGAATGCGAAACATATTGTTTTACTATTGAGGCATAACTGCACCGATCTGTGTAAAACTTTGTATGCACACTCTCTAGAGGCCAAGGAAAACCCTTTTTTTGATATTAAGCCTTCAGATTTTATCCAAATTTCACGCAAATCGGTACATATAATCTCTATAGTCATGTGATCAAGACGGATTTGTTTGATTTGAACTTTATTAAATCCACTCATCCTACCTTGACACAGTGCTGACGGCACTGGTGTAGCTGCTGTAGCGGGTCTGCAGCTGCTGTGTGTGGGCTTTGTTTGATTTGAACTTTATTAAATCCACTCATCCCACCTTGAAACAGTGCTAACAGCACTGGTGTAGCTGCTGTAGCTGGTCTGCAGCTGTAGCGGGTCTGCAGCTGCTGTGTGTGGGCTTTGTTTGATTTGAACTTTATTAAATCCACTCATCCCACCTTGAAACAGTGCTGACAGCACTGGTGTAGCTGCTGTAGCTGGTCTGCAGCTGCTGTGTGTGGGCTCTGAAAGAAGAGAGATACAGTAGTAGAAGTTCTGGCTGGGGGACTTGAGGGGGCTTTTGTAGCTAGCCGTGTCCGCCGGCGTGCTACTGGTCGTGGTCTTCTGGAGGTTTAAGGTGAAGGTTGGAGCAGTTTTCCGCATCTGGGCCGCCCTGGCCAGGGGAGCAGTGGGCGCGCCCTCCGGCCCGTTGCCGGCGCGCACGGCGGGTCGCGCCGCGACGGATTCAGAACACCCAGTCCTTCTTGTGTGGGGGCTCAGATAAATCTGCATAGTCACTAAGTGAAGGTAAAATGAGGGGAGAAGGGTGTGGAACGGAGAGAAGGGAGGGTGGGTTGTTTTGAGGAGCGAGCGGAGAAGGTGGGGGTCATTTGGCGGAGAGGTTGAACATGCAGGTAACGGTAGCGGTGATGTTTGGGAGCACAGGTGGGGGTGACGGACGGGTTCACATGGGGTTGACGGGAGGCACAGAGGTCACAGTGAGATGTAGACAAATGAAGAATGAGTATGGAACAGTCAAATTCACGTCGAATGCTTCATGCTCTCAAACAACTTTATATTGTTGCACAGATGTGGATGTTGAGTCACGATAGCGTTTCCTGTAATCATGTACCGGTGGAGGGATACGCTGTCAAGAAGAAGGCCTACCTTTGCACTGTCATGGCTGGCTCTTGCCACGACAAATAATCGGGGAGGGAGACCACGGAAAATATTACAAAAGTATTTATTTACTTAACTTAACAAAGCATAACAATAAAGGAATGAGGTGTGGAGTCAGTAAATCAGTGGTGTAAGTGTGGATGAGTGAAACATGGTGTAGTGCAGGGTGTGTGGATGAAAAGAATAATCAAATAGAACTGAACAACAATTGATTGTTACAATTAAAATTGTAATCTTGACAGGGGTCTTTAGTAAGACGGGAGCAGTCATCGGCACACCTCTGGATCTCATGGGTCACTCATGGCCTCGATCCTGCACACAAGAACACACACACACACACACACACACACACACACACACACAGATGTAGACAATACGTTAGTTTATGTGTGGAAGCCAATACAATGAATAAAATTAAAAACATGTCACATTTCATATCCATTATTTGCACATCCCCAATTTATTTTTTGGGCGGCCACTGTTTGTGAAAATGATTTTCCAGCAGGAAATGATGAATGCGAAACATATTGTTTTACTATTGAGGCATAACTGCACCGATCTGTGTAAAACTTTGTATGCACACTCTCTAGAGGCCAAGGAAAAACCTTTTTTTGATATTAAGCCTTCAGATTTTATCCAAATTTCACGCAAATCGGTACATATAATCTCTATAGTCATGTGATCAAGACGGATTTGTTTGATTTGAACTTTATTAAATCCACTCATCCCACCTTGACACAGTGCTGACGGCACTGGTGTAGCTGCTGTAGCTGGTCTGCAGCTGTAGCGGGTCTGCAGCTGCTGTGTGTGGGCTTTGTTTGATTTGAACTTTATTAAATCCACTCATCCCACCTTGAAACAGTGCTGACAGCACTGGTGTAGCTGCTGTAGCTGGTCTGCAGCTGCTGTGTGTGGGCTCTGAAAGAAGAGAGATACAGTAGTAGAAGTTCTGGCTGGGGGACTTGAGGGGGCTTTTGTAGCTAGCCGTGTCCGCCGGCGTGCTACTGGTCGTGGTCTTCTGGAGGTTTAAGGTGAAGGTTGGAGCAGTTTTCCGCATCTGGGCCGCCCTGGCCAGGGGAGCAGTGGGCGCGCCCTCCGGCCCGTTGCCGGCGCGCACGGCGGGTCGCGCCGCGACGGATTCAGAACACCCAGTCCTTCTTGTGTGGGGGCTCAGATAAATCTGCATAGTCACTAAGTGAAGGTAAAATGAGGGGAGAAGGGTGTGGAACGGAGAGAAGGGAGGGTGGGTTGTTTTGAGGAGCGAGCGGAGAAGGTGGGCGGAGAGGTTGAACATGCAGGTAACGGTAGCGGTGATGTTTGGGAGCACAGGTGGGGGTGACGGACGGGTTCACATGGGGTTGACGGGAGGCACAGAGGTCACAGTGAGATGTAGACAAATGAAGAATGAGTATGGAACAGTCAAATTCACGTCGAATGCTTCATGCTCTCAAACAACTTTATATTGTTGCACAGATGTGGATGTTGAGTCACGATAGCGTTTCCTGTAATCATGTACCGGTGGAGGGATACGCTGTCAAGAAGAAGGCCTACCTTTGCACTGTCATGGCTGGCTCTTGCCACGACAAATAATCGGGGAGGGAGACCACGGAAAATATTACAAAAGTCATCGGCACACCGCTGGATCTCATGGGTCACTCATGGCCTCGATCCTGCACACAAGAACACACACACACACACACACACACACACACACACACACACACACACACACACACACACACACACACACAGATGTAGACAATACGTTAGTTAATGTGTGGAAGCCAATACAATGAATAAAATTAAAAACATGTCACATTTCATTTCCATTATTTGCACATCCCCAATTTATTTTTTGGGCGGCCACTGTTTGTGAAAATGATTTTCCAGCAGGAAATGATGAATGCGAAACATATTGTTTTACTATTGAGGCATAACTGCACCGATCTGTGTAAAACTTTGTATGCACACTCTCTAGATGCCAAGGAAAAACCTTTTTTTGATATTAAGCCTTCAGATTTTATCCAAATTTCACGCAAATCGGTACACATAATCTCTATAGTCATGTGATCAAGACTGATTTGTTTGATTTGAACTTTATTAAATCCACTCATCCCACCTTGAAACAGTGCTGACAGCACTGGTGTAGCTGCTGATGCTGGTCTGCAGCTGTTGCGGGTCTGCAGCTGCTGTGTGTGGGCTCTGAAAGAAGAGAGGTACAGTATCTCAAGAGATATCACAATTTGAGGAGCAGGGGGGGGTCAAAGTACTCCTACAGATTTTGTCTTTCATAGCGGTACACATGATCTCTATAGTCATGTGATCAAGACGGATCTGTTTGATTTGATTTTATTAAGGGTTTGAGGCCTATCAGGCTCGAAGCCTTATTGCATCTCTTGGCTTTCACTATTATTATTCTTCCGCCGTTTTTGGCAGTTCTGGCCTAACCGTGTGGGCACTTTTTACGAAACTCAGCAATATGGTATTCTCTCTCTCTCTCTGCTTGCCTCTGCCTTTTCCCTCGAACCCGCTTATTGCTGCTTGCAATAATAAAATTATTGAATTCACTCACCAACTGCCTGTGGCGGTAAACTGCCCCAGCAACAGCAAATCCTGCCGTCAGCACGACACACGCCACCAGTGCTCCTATGCCTGCTCCACTCTTACCAAAGGCAGCTGTCAAGATTGCAATTTTAATCAAGAATTGCACAGATATGAAAAATAATTTAGATATACAAATACATTATTGACATCTAACTATATAAATGGCGACCAACTTCCGCACCCTCGGTGTCCACACCCCACAGCTCTCTTATCGACTAAACAACGCACCGCCAGACCACATCTCGCCAACTGAGTCGCCACAGCGCCCGCGCTGAATTTACGCCTCGCGTAGGGGACATCTCACTGCTCACTGCACCTTTTCCACCGCGCAACATAATTACTTCTACTCACCAAATGTCGGACAAAACGGAAGGGGAGCCAGCTTCGTACCGTTTACCGTGCGCACGACCTCATCACCACAACAGCACGCAGCCGCTGCGGGGTTTTTCTCCTTTTTTTCCAAACTTTTTTTTTGGTCACCATTTTCCCCAGGCACCATTTCTGGTGTAACGTCGGGTGTTTCTTTTCACCAGCCAATCACCTTTCACGTTGCCACGTCCGTTGCCACGTCGCGCTGACGTACGCTAAACAAGCGCTGCCGTGCGCACAATGCAAACGAGCCCAAAGGCGCGCAAAAATGAGCCGACCATTGCTTAGACACAAAGTCAGACCTGGCAACGCAGCCTACGCCAATCATGTGTGAGAGATCTACAAGCTATGGGGCACAGACGCCACCGTATCTTAGCAACAACTACAGCGCTCACTCTCATTGGTCGTGTCACGCTAAGAGCAGTCTCCAGACAATGGCATCGCAGACAGCTTGCTGTTACTGCTGTAGCCATCACAGGCAGTTGCAGCACGACGGACAGGGCGCTGTGATAGCTGCCATGTCGCTAACGCTAACCTGGTTGTCATGCCTGCAGCGGCTGTGCAATCACTTTGTCAACAATGCACGTTCGTGTGGTGAATGTCTATATTGCTGCTCAGTTCGTCCATTGTAGATGGTGTATGTTTGTGTGTGTCTTCTGGAGAACTATGTAACTCCACAGCAACTACAGTAACTAACGTAATGGCAGGACCGCCCCGTGCAACGCATGTTAGCCTGCATTATGGTCATGTAGTAATTTCAGATAATTTCGCTCCGATTACAGCAGTGTTTATCAACCCTTTCACGCCGCCCCCCCCCCCCCCCCCCCCCCCCCCAAATACACGTACTTGATCTGGGACCCCCCCATTCTGTTTGACTCCGTTCCACAAGTACATATTGTGAAAATAGCCGATCTACAAGCTCGAAACGCCTCACGTTGAGAGGCTTTGTAAGCTTGGAGATCGGCTATTTTCTACATCATTGCCTCTTTCTTACATTCTTTGCCAATGTGGCCCATGTTTTCATAGCATAGTTTATTGACTACTTCTGTTGCAGAAATGGCCATTTCCTTTACTTTCGGTTTTTTATTGTCTCCGCCAGGCCGCAAGGCATGGCGCAAGACTATGTTTCACCCCCTGTCCGTCCGTCTGTCATAGCTAATCTCTCACATCGTTGACTTCATCGCAGCAAAATAACAGCCCGATGTGGAGAGTCAGTGAGAGCTGGATAAACGACGTAAAATGTGTCAAAAGGAGTCTGTACGGCTGTCGATAAATGAACACATGACGTCGGTGGAAGAGGAGATATTGTGTCTTTTGGACAAACAGCAGCGTGGTGCTGATGTTTGTTGTGTGAAGCAGCTTAATGTCAGAGTGTTTGTGTTGGAGCGCCTCAGTGCGGCTGCAGAGTTCATGTGCAACCTCTTCCAGAGAGACACAGACACACTAGAAACTCTGCTGGGGAAAAAAAACACTGCTGGGCATTGACTTTCCTATGGACATTGATCTACACACTGCAGGTATATCTGCTACACACACAACATCAAACTACACACTGCAGGTATGATGCAGCGTTTGCATTACAGCCAGCATGCCAGCGTAGTTCCCATATGGTTTCAAGGTGGGCTAAACCATATGGACCCCATGTCAGCAATGTCAGCGGCATCCACTTCAGTCCCAACTGCGATGCCCATGCAGGCTATAAGTAGCTTCTACCTGGCCCTTAGGTGGGCCCCAACTAGCCATGTTTATGTGGGACCAAGGCGGGTCCTAACTGGGTTTGCCCATGCAGGCTTTAACTGGGTTCTACCTGGGCCCTAGGTGTACCCTAACCAACCACAGTGCAGTGCCCATCGCTCCAATTGTTGTGACGTCAGGGCTCTCAATACTGCACATTGGTGGAGGAGGAGGGGCCGCAGGGCGACCGCACACATCGCTGAACCAATGGTAGCCCACGGATGTTTCCTCTGTGGATTTACAATCTGCCCCTCTATGCCACATATCATCCGCACTACAGGGTCTTCACTGACCCAGCCACGGCCCCACTGACCCTCATGACGCTACGCCACTTAAACGTGCCGCAGCATGCGCTGGGTTGCCAGGTTTGCACAGCCTGCGCCAGAAACAAGCAACCACCTTCATGAAACAAAAAAAAACACCGAAATGGTCCGCAATGTTCCAGGGGTGTCCCCGCGCGTCCCAACACTCCACAGGGGCTCCGCGGACCATCAGGGGGTCCGCGGACCCCCTGTGGACCCCCTGAAACATAACAAATATTATTTCTTCAAATTTTTTCCTTTTTCAAAAAAACTTTTCCACAGTTTCACTCCGGCGATTTGGCTCCCCCAATATACACACGGCCACGCTGGGCCCCGTGCGCGGCTGGGGTTGAGGGGGGCGTAGCCCCCCGAAACTCTAGTATTTAATAATTGTATACATGTAAGAATAGCAGAAATAGCTGATCTTCTGTTAACTTGCTATTTTTACTTTTTTAATATTTCAAAATGTTTTTTTTTTCAATATGGAAACGATTATAACTATGTAATTATGCAGAAAGACATGCCTACCTCCGACGAGTGACCCCGATGTGATTGAGGCGACATATATTGAGGCAATCAGATAGGTGTGATTGAGAACTTGTGGAGTCGCCTCATTATAATTGTGTGAACTTTATATGTCCTGTAAGATAGACATCTACAGACATTACAGTTTTACAAAAACATTGTATTTTTTATCATGCTAACATTGAAGATGCTTCTTCCACTCTAGCTTTGATCGTGGTAGCTATGTACCAGCAGCCAAATGAACGAAATAAAACAACAGTAAACTAAGATAGGGATGTCCGATTTTATCGGCCTCCCGATATTAGCATAAAAATTGATATCGGTAAAATATCGGTATCGGTTTTTGAAAAACTTGCTATTTGCTTTATAAATAAGTTACAGGAGTTCTTACTGTATATGGTGTGTGTGATATGAAATTTGAGCTTACCCTAATCACAATAATCCCCGCATATATCGGTATCGGTTGATATCGGTATCGGTAATTAAGAGTTGGACAATATCGGTATATCGGTTATCGGTAAAAAAGCCAATATCGGACAACCCTAAACTAAGATCTTGTGTCTGACCATTCCTCAACATGTCTAGCGAAGCTGGAAATCTTACAAGGAGGTACAACAGCTGTGTACAGTGCAATTTATCTTTTAATAATAATTAAAAAAAAAATTGACATCATTAAGAGTATTAATGAGTAAGAGAAGAATTGGCTTATTTACCACAGCTTCAGCTCTAGAGTTGGGGTTGGGTTCAACAACAACTTCAGCCAGCTGCTCCTCATTCCTGATAAACATGGACAAAATTAACCATGTTAGGACATAAACAGATTAGATTAGCGAGAGAAAGTCATTACAATTTGAGAGGAGTCTGTATGATTGATCAGCCATTAGTGAGGACTAATGAATATCACTGTATTTTTGTTAAAGGAGTTTAATCCCTCGAACCCGCTTATTGCTGCTTGCAATAATAAAATTATTTAATTCACTCACCAACTGCCTGTGGCGGTAAACTGCCCCAGCAACAGCAAATCCTGCCGTCAGCACGACACACGCCACCAGTGCTCCTATGCCTGCTCCACTCTTACCAAAGGCAGCTGTCAAGATTGCAATTTTAATCAAGAATTGCACAGATATGAAAAATTATTTAGATATACAAATACATTATTGACATATTTAATAATTGTATAGATGTAAGAATAGCAGAAATAGCTGATCTTCTGTTAACTTGCTATTTTTACTTTTTTAATATTTCAAAATGTTTTTTTTTCAATATGGAAACGATTATAACTGTAATTATGCAGAAATAATTGCGATTATCTCAAATAATTGTGATTATTCTGTAATATTTTTGACATGCCTACCTCCGACGAGCCCCCCCGCTGTTATCATAGCGGCAAATGTGGTGGCAAGCAGGTTGGTGTTTTTGAGCAGTTCGGCTCCCATTGACGGCATCTGAGGATGAGAACAGACATTTAACACGTTGTGAACTTGTAGGTATAAAATAGGGCTAAAGTGGTAAATGTATGTTTTATAATGTAATGTATATCTACAAAGTAACAAGTAACTAAAGGTTTCAAATCATTGTAGTGGGAACATTAGCCGAAAATAGCAGATCTACAAGCTCACAACGCCTCGCAGTGAGCTTGTAGGTCGGCTATTTTTGGCAAAGAGGGGATAAGAATAAATATGACGTTGTGCTGAAAAAGTTTGATGAATACTTTGTTCCCCAACGCCAGGAACAATACCTCCTAGTTACAGGGCCAGAGCTCAGCTCTGGACCTGTTTTATTATTCGCATTATTTTAGTTCTTCTGCCACTTTTCGCAGTTCTGGCTGAACCGTGCTGTCGCTTTTTACGAAACTCGGCCATATGGTAGATGGTCATGAAAAACGATCAAGAAATAATTCTCACAATCTTAAGTCCAAAGGTGGCGCTATAGCACTCATTGAAAATGGGTACTTTGAACAGGTAAAACTCATGCCCTGTGTATCCGCAGAAAAGTTTAAAAGATGTATCCCATGGAGTACACGTGGTGTTGTCCCCAAAAGTAAATAATCCACAAGGAGATGTCCATAAAGTTCAACAAAAACTCTTTACTTTGATCAAAAACAAAATTTACATTCACTTGGGTAAAAAGAAAACTATATTTTTTATTGAATTCACTCACCAACTGCCTGTAACAGTACACAGCACCAGCAACAGCACATCCAGCTGTCAGCACTGCAAAAGGCACCAGTGCGCCGATGACTGCTCCCGTCTTACCAAAGACCCCTGTCAAGATTGCAATTTTAATCAAGAATTGCACAGATATGAAAAATAATTTAGATATACAAATACATTATTGACATATTTAATAATTGTATACATGTAAGAATAGCAGAAATAGCTGATCTTCTGTTAACTCTGTTAACTTGCTATTTCTACTTTTTTAATATTTCAAAATGGTTTTTTTTCAATATGGAAACGATTATAACTGTAATTATGCAGAAATAATTGCGATTATCTCAAATAATTGTGATTATTCTGTAATATTTTTGACATGCCTACCTCCGACGAGCCCCCCCGCTGTTATCATAGCGGCAAATGTGGTGGCAAGCAGGTTGGTGTTTTTGAGCAGTTCGGCTCCCATTGACGGCATCTGAGGATGAGAACAGACATTTAACACGTTGTGAACTTGTAGGTATAAAATAGGGCTAAAGTGGTAAATGTATGTTTTATAATGTAATGTATATCTACAAAGTAACAAGTAACTAAAGGTTTCAAATCATTGTAGTGGGAACATTAGCCGAAAATAGCAGATCTACAAGCTCACAACGCCTCGCAGTGAGCTTGTAGGTCGGCTATTTTTTGCAAAGAGGGGATAAGAATAAATATGACGTTGTGCTGAAAAAGTTTGATGAATACTTTGTTCCCCAACACCAGGAACAATACCTCCTAGTTACAGGGCCAGAGCTCAGCTCTGGACCTGTTTTATTATTCGCATTATTTTAGTTCTTGTGCCACTTTTCGCAGTTCTGGCTGAAGCGTGCTGTCGCTTTTTACGAAACTCGGCCATATGGTAGATGGTCATGAAAAACGATCAAGAAATAATTCTCACAATCTTTCGTCCAAAGGTGGTGCTATAGCACTCAATTGAAAATGGGTACTTTGAACAGGTACAACTCATGCCCTGTGTATCCGCAGAAAAGTTTAAAAGATGTATCCCATGGTGTACACGTGGTGTTGTCCCCAAAAGTAAATAATCCACAAGGAGATGTCCATAAAGTTCAACAAAAACTCTTTACTTTGATCAAAAACAAAATTTACATTCACTTGGGTAAAAAGAAAACAGAGCACGGTAAAACCTTTTGACTCTACACCTAACAAACTGGAATGACAATTCTCCACTGCCAGCAAACTGACAGGTGTCACTAATGTCCACTAATTACTACTGCAGCTGTGTAATTGGTCAAACACTAACTGCAATGTCAAACCTATAGAAGGCTCTGGGTCAAATCAATTGAGATAACAATGACATCATAACATCAGAGAACATTGATTGATCTGACACAAGCTGCAAGGTCAAATGAATTAAACTAGAAATGAAATCACACTTCAAAGCACAAACAAAACTACAATCACTTTAAGCATTGCCTCCTACACCCTGTTTGACCTACAGCCATGAAACTTGGATACACATATGCGTCTCCTCATGCTGAAGAACTTTCACCCTCTTTTATTTCTTTGAAACTTTGCAGAAAGGTTGAGGGTCATTCCAAATATCACTGAAACCAATCTTACTCCAATTGGCCAAAGGGGGGCGCTATAGCAATTTTTTGAAAATGCAAACTTTAAACAGGCATAAGTCGTGCCTCGTTTAATATATATAATGTATATATATATTTTATATATGGTCTAGACTGTCACTTATATAGGTCATTATTTATTTTCGTTTTTCAAAACTTTTTGAACGGGGAAGCTTTTCAGGGCTTTGAGCGTGCCAAACTCTGACTATAGTCTGTTAGAGCGCCCGTCTCCACTGCCATGAAGAGATTCTAGACTAAACGTTCTTAAAAAATACAATATTTCACTATATATCTATCTCTCTCTCTCTCTATCTCTCTCCGCGGTTAACATTAAGGCTGCTCGAGGGCAGCCACTCTTGTGCTATGGTAAAGCGTAGAAAAATGACGTACGAAGGTTATGTTATTACCGCACACGGTCTGTATGCCACGACATCCTCAACATTTTTTTACACTGGTGTTTGACTAAGCAGCTGGATATTCTCAGTTATGAATATGGGTTGAGTTTTTTATTTTATTTTTATTATTTATTATTTTATTTATTTATTTATTTATTTTATTTCCCCTCTCACTGCTCCGGCAGTGAAAATGGAAACACCTCTTAAACTCTCCATCTGTAACCATATTTTGACTGTTCTAGTTCCATCCCTCACTTGGCCACATGTGGGGTATGTATATATATATAGACATGTACATATGTATATATATATATAGATATATTCCTTAAATAATAAGTTCTTCATTTATTTTTTGATTTTCTTTAACTTTGTATCCTCTTCCATCAAAGATGGCCTCTCTTAGACTTCATTTGTATGCTCATACATCAAAGATGGTCTCTCTTAGACTCCATTACCCATAATTCATTCAACAGGAAGTATCAGCTTCCCTGCCACGTGACTTTACCGCGTGACTCCATAGGCTAAACCAGTTGTGCATGATTGGCCAATACGCTTGTGCAAGGACGCGCTGTGATTGGCCAGTAGCCACTTTGAGTGACAGTTGGGGCAAACGCTCTCACCAAAACATTATATACTATTCTGTCCCTATCGGTACACAACTCGAACGGCGCTGAGTCGACTAGCAGACCATTGGCCGGTCGACGCGGGCACTCACGCCTGGAGGCGCTCGGGCGCGTCTCCTCGGCCTCAAGGTCTGCTGAGTCGGCGCGCCTCCGTCATGGTCCAAAACTATACTTTATCGGCGAAAAAAAAGAGTCCGCGGTTGTTTGAAAAAGGCACTTCCGCGTTGACCACAGAAGGGGGCGTGTTTATAGCACAACTGGTTTAGACTTTGTAATGTCGCGACTTTACCACGTCACTCCTACAGATTCCATTAAATTCAATACTTATCAGTGAATATTAGATTTAATAAATTACAATATTATAATATTCTTTATACTATTCTTTGGAAACATTTTAATGATGAATAAGAAGAATTATTTTAAAGTTTTAAAGATATTTGATCATTTTTAACTAAGCTTGTAGATCTGCTGTTTTTGAAAGTTTGTGTTTTCTTTTCAATTTATTTTGATGTACTTTATCTAACTAACTCTTCACAACGAATATGTTTATTTTTTCATTGTTATAATTTAATTTTAAATATTTTAATCATAGTTCTTTCATATATACTGTATCTATGCGATGTCTCACCATGCATGGATATATGTATATGAATGTATTGGAAGGTTTAAAAATGTTATACAGTATATATTTATCTATGCGATGTCCCGCCATGCATGGAGAGGTATATATAAATATATTGGAAAGTTGATTTTTTTATATGTATTTATGCGATGTTACGCCATGCATAGATATGTATATAGATATATGAATATATGTATTTATTTATTTGTTTTCTTTTTGTACTTTGACTTTTGTTGTTTGTCTATTTTCAGAACAAAACACAGTATGCTCACGTTCCAGGCCAATTCGTATTACGCTGTAAATAGTTTGACCTCTGAGGTAAGTGGGCTGGACCCCACAACTGATTTGCATATTAATACGAATCCTGGAATGCATTTGTTTGTTTTTAGTTTAGATGCAAGAGAAAAGAATAAATCAGAAGAGTCATTTGGTTTCACAGTTGTCCTAAGCTCGGTGGAAATAAATGTACCCTTCAGAATGAAACCTTAAATGAATATTTCCATATTTTCTTTTACATTTTAATTTTCCCATTGTGTTTAAATCTGATTTGTTTCTTTTCCATGTCACCTCCATTACCCATTGAATGTGACAAGGGGAGAGATTTGTAGATGAATAATTGATTTGATTTGTTGAATATACATTAGATTGAAAACATTTGATTGAAAATTGCACAAACAGTTTGTATTTAATTCAGGTTATATTTAATCTATTGAATTCAGGCTGTACTTAACCCATTTACCCATATTCCTCTTACCAAAATAAACCCCCTGTACATGCAATCAGGAAGTATTGCAATCTGGAAGTATTTCTTGGGTTTGGGACCATCACACGTAAGTTTTTCCCTAAATAAAGCACCAAGTTGTAGTTTTGTCACATGGCAAAACCACACTGTTCAAATGTCCCTCCACTGGACTGAGGTAGGACTACTACTTCCAGAAGACCGCTGGTAGGGTTGTGAATATTTGCCGTGGTTCTCCCCAGGGTGAATCATGAGTGCACGTCCTGATGGATCTGAGATCCCACCGAGACCCAACCACTCACTGCTTCAAACGTCAGTATGAGGGGTACTAATAACGGACCCCTGGTCAGTGTGAGGGCTGCCAAGGTAGCAGACCCCTAGTAAATTGAAGATGGTGTATGTGGTGGGTAGCTTTTCAGCATGAAGGTATGAAAGATATATACTGTCTTTCTCAATATAACAACCCTAGCCGGCTTGAGTAGTTTCCGATTTTGAAGCCATCCTGACAACAGGATGGTCCTTGACATTGGACATTGACATTGTGTTGTTTGCCATGTGCTGAAGCTCGAGTTGTGCTGCTTTTACACGGGGAGAACTTTGTGTGGTGTCTCGAAATCTCATGAAATATAACCCTGTTTTGCTTCCTAATTGAATGAATAACCATTATATACAGTCCTTTCAAAGAAGTAAAAACATTTCTAAGTAATATCTGAAGAATACATTTAAGTTAATAACTTATACAACCCTTTAATTTTTTTTATATAATATATATATATATATATATATTAAATACATAACTAACCATTTATTTTTTAAAAGGCATTAAGCCGCTCTGTCACAATGTAAGGTTTGTTAATCTACATTTCAATTTAAATTATACAGTCCTTAATACATTTGTACTTCCAATCCATTTGTCATTAACCCCATCTGTATCTTAACATGTCGTAGGGAAACACTTTGATGCATTTTTTTTTTGTGATGTCATATACTTGAAATCATGAACATAAAGGGAGAATTGATAACTTAATTATTGCTTGTTTGTTGATGATTTGTTGGTATAAGACATATATATGCATAAAGGTTTAAACGTCATGGACATTACACAAAGGCCAGACTGCCCCAACCCCAGTATGCAGCCATGAACTTTAAACGAGAACTGTCTGTGGCCAAGGCGTCGCTTGCCCCCTGAAAGTTGTGTCTATCCCATCATGAGAAACTGTCTTGTTATGGATTCCTGGAGCCTTCCTATCAAAATTGACTCTTGCCCCGAATCATGGATATGATTCACAAGCAGCAGCCACCAGCCTGGGCCCTCTGACGTCAACCTACTGCCGGGAACTATGGCCAGATAAGTTCTGAAGAGATGCTGCGAGGTCAGACCTGCCCTCCCCCTCCTCCTTGCGATAAGGAACCCTAAAAATCAACCACTTTTAATATCTGAAACTGCCCATGGAACTTCAGTTGTGATTTTTATTCTAACACTACGGTCGCTATTGATCGCTATTTTTGTATCGCCTCTATATATCATAGCTCTGTGCAAACTCAATATAACTGTAATTAATTATAACTGTAATTAATAAATAATTTGTAATAATAATTACCCTATTTTGACGTGTCGTTGTCGTCTCATTTATTGAAACCTTTTATAGTCGATCACCTTTTTACCCAAAATCATTCACCACACAGGGTCCAGGTTTCAGTGATAAGCCTGGGATAATCGGGGCATCATAATTGCTCTCATTATTTCATACTTATCAGACGAAGATGACTGCAATAAGCTTGTGAACCCAAGAGATTACCGGGAGATAGTAGGCAGTCTGATTTATGCCATGACTTGTACCAGACCAGATATTAGCTGGATTGTCAGTAAACTGTCACAAACATTGGCAAATCCAAAAGCAGATAACTTAGTGGCTGCTAAACACGTTTTGAGATACCTAAAAGGTACTATTGACTACGAGTTATGCTTCAAGAAAAGTGATGAACTTGAATCTGATAGCATTCAGTGATTCTGATTGGGCATCCTCAGTTGAAGATAGGCGTAGTACTACAGGGTACTGTTTTAGCCTGACAGAACAAGGCCCTGCCATTTCATGAAAATCAAAGAAACAGCCTACTGTGGCTTTGTCAACATGTGAGGCCGAATACATGGGCCTAACAGCCACAACTCAAGAAAGCCTGTATCTGAATCGGCTACTAAATGGTATGGATAATAGAGTTTACAGTGGCACCAAAATTCATGGAGACAATCAGGGTGCCATTGCACTGAGTAAGAACCCTGTAAACAGGCAGAGGTCTAAACACATTGATGTGAAATACCATTTCATCTGTACTACTCTCAGTGAAGGTAAAATAGATCTCATCTATTGTCCATCAGAATAAATGGTTGCAGACATACTAACAAAGCCTGTAGCAAAGGTCAGAATTATCAAATTCAAAAGGTGGTTCTTTGGGAATTAA
This sequence comes from Gymnoscopelus microlampas, assembly GCF_963454915.1. NCBI lineage: Eukaryota > Metazoa > Chordata > Actinopteri > Myctophiformes > Myctophidae > Gymnoscopelus > Gymnoscopelus microlampas. The sequence continues at coordinate 18,260,256 of NC_139948.1, forward strand.
GAAAATGCAATTTTTTGTTTGTTTTGTATTTGGTTTATTATGATGAGAACAAGTGGAGGTGTTGGAATTTGTGTTCTCATTCATTATGTTGTTTCTGGTGTGCGCATATATTACTATGTATACGACTAGATTCTCTTGTGGCGCTGTGCGCTTGTATTACAGGATATACGTGCTGATGACGTGTATTCAGGCGTGCAATGCTCAGTGGGGGAGGCATGCGTTAATCCGACAGACCTTTTCTCCGACTATGTGGCATCCGCGTGCGGTTAGGGTTAGGGTGCGGGTTTGGTTCGGGTTTAGTATTGGAAACGTCGGAGCGCTGCGCTGTCGGACTAACGTACTGCACCCGCTCAGTGGACGGGGTTGCACGCCGAGCAACCACTTATTTGGCCAGGGGGACGCGCAGGCACATGCACGGATGTGCACGCGAGGTGCACGAGCGTGCATGCAAGAATGCGTTTGGGCGGATTTAAGGCTCTGGAGGCCCTAGGCGAACCAGAGACTGAGGCTCCAGGGCGGACGCCGATTTTTTTTATTTTTTTTTGTCTTTTTCCTTTATTTTCCTCTAAATATTAACACGGGAGATGGCTGTGACATTGCCAGCATGGATACAAAGTTTTAGCTTGGTTCTGTGACAGAAATAGCTGATGCTGTCTACTAAATTACTTTTTGCAAGTGGTCTAACAACAGTATGCAACTGCAAGTGATATACTAAAAGCGAAAAAGAAGGATACAGGTCAATAATGGAAGAAATGAAAAACATTTAATAAAACTACCTACTGTATTGTACAATATATTTTGTAACCTATTGTTTCTGTCTCCCTCACACGGGAGCGGGTTATCAGCCCACAGCCCAACCCCAACCAACCTGGAGGGCCAGTGGGATCACTCTGTCTGGTCTCTATCCTTCGACCTGTTCGGCGTGGGTGACCCTGCTAGGAGTACAATACTCCTGCCGACATAGCTCTAGGGGTCATAGAGACGCGCAAACCACCCCACCACGATAAGGTGGTGATCCCGTCGGGGGGTATTTTATTTTTTAGGGTTTTTTTTTTAGGGTTTTTTTGGTCTATTTTTTTTTTTTGTCCTTTTTTGTCTTAAGTAGTAGGTGATTTGTGTGCCTGCCTAGGAGACATACTACATTTTTACCCTGCGTACTTTGGCCTCATCAAATTGTGTTATCACACCCTCCATATACATTGACCTTTCTTTTTTTTGTCTTTATTTCTTTTTTCTTTTTTTTGTTGCTTTTTGTCCTTTTTTGTCTTAAGTTTTAGGTGATTTGTGTGCCTGCCTAGGAGACATACTACATTTTTACCCTTCGTGCCTTGGCCTCATCAAATTGTGTTATCACACCCTCCATATACATTTACCTTTCTTTTTTTTTGTCTTTATTTCTTTTGTTTTGTTTTTGTTGCTTTTTGTCCTTTTTTGTCTTAAGTTTTAGGTGATTTGTGTGCCTGCCTAGGATACATACTACATTTTTACCCTGCGTGCTTTGGCCTCAGCAAATTTTGTTATCACACCCTCCATATCCATTGACTTTCTGATGTCATGCTCAATGGAGAGAACACCAAGGGCAGACAACCTGTCCTGTGGCATGGTTGATCTAAGGTAAGTTTTAACAAGCTTCAACTTTGAAAAACTTCTCTCACCTGAAGCCACTGTCACAGGGAGAGTGAGAATCAGCCTTAGAGCTATGCTCAAATTGGGGTAGCCATGAAGGATATCTTCCCTATAAATGTAATCAAGCATCTCAAATGGTGATGAGATGCGTGTGGGAAAAGCTCTGACAGCACCCTTTACCTCCCGCACCAGATTCTTTGCCTCTATGTCTCACTGATTCTCATCATCTTAAGGGAGAAGAGAAATCCATACATTTCATAGAAGCTTTCCATATGAGAAAACCTCTCCTCCATTGTGACCAGAGTTGAATATGAGGGGCAGGAAAAACTCCCTGTTGAACGTCTCCCCTGCAGTTGACACAGTTTGTTCTCCTCGTTCATACTCAAACTGTCTATTTTTTTTTCGATGTCGCACTTCAGGCCAGCTCATCTCCTTCTCAAGGCTTTCTGCTATCTCCCTTGCATTTGTTTTGGCAGAGGAGAGGCCATGATCACGATATTCTTGCAGGTATTGTGTCACGCCCAAGATTTGCATCCTCAGTGTCTCAATAGAAACTTTTGGGCTCTGCAAGAGCTTGCTAACTTTGTTGATCTGGTACAACACATCGTACCATACAACTGTGCTAATCCTAAAAGGCCATTTCTGCATCTCCTGGCAGATGCTTCCAGCTGTTGAAACAGTATCAGCATCACGTCTTTCCATTGCATACTCCTTCAGGGCAGTCAAAGCCTTCACAATTTCAGGCAGCTGGTAGCGCACAGCTTTAACACTGTCAACCCTACACTCCCATCTGGTTGTTGACAGTGCTTTCACTGTAAGATCCTTGACATGGTCTCTAAGAATGGCCCAGCGGTGTACTGAGGAACTAAACAGAGTGTAAAGTCGCTGTAACAGACCAAAAAAGCTAATGGATGCCACAGATGACTTGGCTGCATCACCAACAACAAGGTTAAGAGTGTGATTTCCACAAGGAACACACAATGCCTTGTTATTAACTTCCATCACTCTCTTTTGGACCCCTTGGTTTTTGCCCTGCATGTTACTCCCGTTATCATATGACTGACCACGGCAGTTTTTAATATCCAAACCTAATGTATCTAGGTGACCTAAAAATGTCTCAAATAAGCCCTTCCCTGTGGTGTCGAGTACACTCAGAAAGCCAACAAAGTGCTCATTTATGGAGATGCCTTTTGAGAGCTGACAATTGACCACTCTTAGCACCACTGACAGCTGCTCAGTGTGACTCAAATCTGGAGTGCAATCCATGATAACGGAGTAGTATCTAGCTTGCTTAACTCTCTCCACAATGGCATCAAGTGTGCACTTTGATAAAAGGCATATAAGCTCATTTTGGATGTGCTTGCTGAGGTAACCATCACTAATCTCTTTTGTCTGTATTCTCCTCAGGTGTTCTGACATGACTGGGTCAAATTTAGCCATTAACTGAACTTGCCCAAGAAAATTTCCATTTCCTGGCTCAAACAACCTTTCTGAGTGACCACGGAAAGCAAGATTGTGCTCTGCCAAATGGTCCACAATTGCAATTAGTCTTCGCAAGACTTCTTTCCATCGGTTTGCTTCCAGCTGAATTAAATCTTGGTTGACTTGATCAATTGCAGTGTTTGTTTTAAGTCTGTCCAATAGATTGTGCCAACTTGTAGTGTTTTTCATGTGTTTATTAGGCCTTTCATGTTCTTTTAAATGTCCTGATAAGTTTTTCCAATCTTTGTAACCATCTCCACTTAAGTGGCTGTTAGATCTGTTTCCAAAAAGGTGGCAACAAAAGCAGAATACACTGTCCTTGCTTTTACTGTACAAAAGCCATGATCTACAGATTTCTTCTCCATTTTTCATTTTTATGTAATAGTGAGATGTTGTAAACCTGCGGCTATCCTTATTTTTGGGACAAACCATGCCTGTAACCTGAACTGGCCCTTCCCTGACTATTGAGCAGCGCTCTTTGTCGGTTAGGTGCTTTGGCCACTGTGCTGGATCATCTCCCAGTAAAACAGTCATGTCACATACCTGCTGCTGCTCTTCATCATGGACTACGATGTCCTCCTCCTCCTCATTATCATCATCATCATGACCACCATTGCTGCTGTCATCATCATCATTAGGTAAAGACCCTTCATCACTTCCTTCATCATCATCACCACCACCATTGTTGCTGTCATTGTCATTATCAGGTAAAGACCCTTCATCACTTCCTTCATCATCATCATCACCACCACCATTGTTGCTGTCATTGTCATTATTAGGTAAAGACCCTTCATCACTTCCTTCATCATCGCCACCACCATTGCTGCTGTCATTGTCATTATTAGGTAAAGACCCTTCATCATTTCCTTCATCACCATTGCTGTCGTCGTCAGCATCATCATCATTGCCATCATGGAAAGAGGTGTTATCACCACCACTACTATCATTAACATTGACTCTAATTTCAGTTTCATCAAAGGTACTACTAGTACTAGCATTTGCACTAGTTGACACTAAGTTAATGTTGGCACTGCTGCTACAAACACCAACGTTTGTGGCACTAGCAGCAGCACTTAAGCTGGTTGTTGTTGTTGCTGCTTTAACAACAGGTGTGGGGGAGGAGGGCCCAGGGGAGGTGAAAAAATTTAATGAAGTTAATTTCGGGAGTTTATTTATGAACTTCTTATTTTCCTCCGTTTTTGTGCACCACTTTCAAAGCGCTTTTTCGTCATTTTCCACAATCGGCCAGTAAATCTCTCACTTTCTGTGTCTCTCTCTCTGTGCTCCACTCTCCAACTCACTGAGCGACTGACTGAAGTTAGTGAGTGAATGCGGTTATTTCCTTCCTAGAATGTGACCATGTGACCTAGTGTTGCCATGTCCCTTTATTATAAGCACATCTTTTTAAAGGTATTTTCTGCTAAGTTGCTTGTAAATATTAATAGGTTGATTTTTTTTTTTAAATAGACCAGGTTCAGTGTTGTAAAAAAAAAAGTACTCACATTTTTTACTCAAGTACACTGGCCAGGTTTAAAGTGCTCATGTGGCCGCTTCTTTTGGGCTTGTTTTTCCTAGACCTGGTTGCTTATCTTCTCTTTCAACCTGGCAACACTGAATGTTACGTGGGCAGCTCGCTTGCAATTGGCTTGCAGATGGAATAGAGTCTATTCCATCTGCAAGCCAATTGCAAGCGACCAATAGACCATTGTAGTGTGAACTGAGGGGGGGCTTTGATTGATTGATGTACTTTATTTAGTAAGACATGATAACAGTACATGACAGTACATAATAGTACATGGAAGTACAAATTCGCAATACAAGGTCTACTAAACTGGATAGCTCAGTTAAGCACTTAGCTTGTTTAAGATGAGATCCCCATGTACACAAATCATGATGACATATAAGAGACAGACAGATATACACACTACCATACAGAATGTCATACAATCAGTTTACAGGTTACTGGTATGAAGAGTGAAAAATATGTACAAAAGAAGAAAGAGAGAGGGGGGGGGGGTAGGTTAGGTTAGGACACGGGGTAGGTTAGGACTTGGACAGGGGCAGCCTCCTGAAGATGTATCTTTAGGGCATTTTTGAAAGTGAGTAGGGTTTTACACTCCTTTACTCCTTTTGGTAGGGCATTCCACATTTTTGATGAGTAGCATGAGAACGAGTTCATTCCCTTTGTTGTGCCAAATCTGGGTTGCACATGGTTTGTGGAGCTGCCTCTGGTGTTATGATCATGGACTTTATTAACATTTTGGAAGTATTTTGACAAATACAGGGGGATCCCAATGTTGTGGTGTATCTTGAAGACCAGGCCCATATCAAGTTCCTGTACTCTGTCCTCAACCCTAAGCCATCCAATCCTAGCAAAATGGGCATGGGTTAGATGGGTTTTGTAATTGAGGCCAAGAAGTAGCCTTACAAGTTTGTTTTGGGATGTTTGGAGCCTTGTTTTTAAGGCCTTGGAGGTGTTGTGATACCATGAAGTGCATGCATAATCATAACGACCTTGTATGAGGGCCCCTACAAGAATCTTCAGAGTATTCTTACTGACTACACGATCAAATCTCCACATCCTCCGTGATATTTTGTGGACCTTTTTGATCGTTTTTTCAGCGTTTTTTGTCACCGGAGAGGTTTGCCTCCAAGATGGAACCCAGGTAGGTAATTTCCTCCTTTCTTGTGATAACATTTTCACCCACTTTGATCGTGAAACTCTCAGCCTTGCTAAGGTTAGGGTTGGACCCAAAGAGGATGGATTCAGTTTTACCCAGGTGTAATGAGAGTTTGTTGTCGGAGAGCCAGATGCAGATCTTGTTGAGTTCAGTGCTGAGTTTTCTCAACCTGCAACCTGTCCCTGTCCGAGACCAGCAGAGCCGAGTCATCTGTGAACAGGAACAGTTTGCAGTCGCAAGCTGAAGACATATCATTCACATATATCAGGAACAGTAGAGGTCCTAGTATTGCTCAGAGTGAAATGAAGTGAAGCTTACAAAATAAGCGGTCTTGTTGTGGTATTTTCACACAGGATTTTTGAGGGGCCTCAAAAGGAATGAAAAACAGTGTATTTATAGTTAAAACATAATAATTTGGGTAAATCTCATGAGGCCTCCTGACTTTTGGGGCCCCAGGCAGTCGCCCAACCTTGCCTACAGTTAAGACCGCCAGTGGGTTTAAGTGGTTAAAATTGTTCTCTATCAGGTTGCGGTCGCACCAAACTTTAAATCTACCTATGCGGCGGATTCTGCCAATGCTTTTCAATGGGAACGGAGCGTTTTATTGCGGAAATACGCAAATGGCTATAAACCGCTCTGTTCCCATTGAACAGCAGGCGGATTCTGCCAATGCTTTTCAATGGGAACGGAGCGTTTTATTGCGGAAATACGCAAATGGCTATAAACCGCTCTGTTCCCATTGAACAGCATTGGCAGAATCCGCCACATAGGTGGAATTAAAGTTCTGTGTTTATTCACCCTCAGGATGAATAAACATTTGTAGTTTATTTGTATTTATACTAGGGGACACATTGGCCATTGTTGATCACAGTCTTTACTGTCTTGTATCATTTTAAGAACATGATGACATCACATTGTTGGCTTTATGGAGAGGTACTCTTTAAATAAGTAATTCTCAAAGTGGGGTCCTGGGACACCCTAGGTCCTTGAGGGGGTTCCAGGTGGTCCCCAGGAAAATGAAGAACAATTTAATTTCAATATTATTTCACAGTGTAGAAAACCTTTTCAAATCAGGTTCCGTGGCCTAATACCATTTTGGGGGTCCTTGACATGAAAATGTGTGAGAACCACAGCTTCAAACTGACTACAAAGTAAAGGCCTTGGTACTAATTTAACTGTACAAATGTAGCCTTTTGTACACTCAATTAAAACTGAGGATTTGACTGTAGTTATAGTGTCATACCTGTACAGTATATGCTGATCAGTTTATCAATCACTGTACATTTTATGGGGTAACACTCCATTTTAAGTGGTGTACATAAGACTTACATAAACATGAAGCTTCATTAAGTGTCATTCAGTCATTTGTGTCACTTTAAATGCAAAGTTGACATTATTTGGGAAGTCTTTGTTAAGACAAATTGAGGTCATGTTTATGACAGGTGTTACTGCTAAGTCAGTAAAGTGTTCTCATCATAGCCAGTCAGGAATCAATCTTCCTTTTGTGACATAATGCAGTAACTAGAAACAACCACCAGGTGTCTTCATGCATCCAGTCTATGAAGAGCAGAGGATTTCTGACTGCTTGAGGGCCAGAAGATTCTTTTAGAACATCAACCACTGTCACTAAAATACATGTAGCATAATACTGTTAAAATATATGGATGGAAATGTGGATATCAAGTACTCAGATCTTTTACTAAAGTAAAAGTATTACAACTACAATACAGAAATAGTATGTTACAGGTGTGACTCACAAGTGTGATGTAGGCCCATGCAACAATGATGAATTTTGTTGCTTAACATTTGACATCACCATGAATGCATTTAGCAAAAGATGAAAAGCTATTAAAAAGTAGACTACCTTTTAGATAGTTGAGAGACCAAACAGGGAGTTTAAATTGGAGTTGTAAATTCCAATATGAAAAGGTTAGGTAACTGAATATGACTGATCTACAATACTATCCTTACCACTTAAACCCCACCCCAGAAAATAGCAGACCGACGACACCAATTTTGTTTTATATTTAATGAAAGAGAGAAACAATATATCGTTTTTAAACTATATACAGTACTATACATAAAGAATGTATTACAGATTGACTGATTCGTGACATTTCAATTTGAAACTAATTATTGAGAATTGAAAATTTGACTGAAAAATGTATGATTCACATTTGGAGAGAAAAAATATTGAAAAGAAAATGATAATGATCATCCCAAGATCAAGCACTGTATTCCCCATCAGAAGCCCTTGGTGGCTGTAGGGGCCTGGAACCACACATAGTCTTTCCAGACCGACGTGTCAGTCTGGAGGTTCCTACAGATGTCAGTGTCTGTTGACAGGGCAATAACCTGCCTTTTTACCCGGGATGGCACTTTAAAGTCTAGTTTAGGAACCAGCCAACACCACATTCCTTGCGAGCCAGAACCAAGACTTTAGTGGACATCAGGCGTGGTATCAAGACAAAAGATCGGTGACAAGGAGTGTGCAAAAAAGTTTCCTTAAGCGCGATGACACCTGCAGGCTCCGGTATCCACGAGACAATATCAGTGCCTCCATATTGATCTCCTACAGCTCTTTGGGCAGGACAAGAGAGCCACCTAACAGCAGATGTACACGAGGCACCAGGCTGGAGGAGAACAGCTGCTCCAGCAACATGTCCAGCTCCTGCAGGCTTCGCTCATTCTTCCTATACAGCCCAGGTCTGCTGAGTGCACTGCTCTCCAGCTTCGCCACCTCTTTGTTCTAGAGGGAAGAGAAAACACAATTCAGGTCAGTTAAAAACAAAGGATCCCACAGTAGGACTTTGATGTAGGGTTGCAACAGTTAATTAAACCATTAAGACCTGGAACGCATCTGTGTCATTTTTAGATTTGAGCTAAAAAGCATTCTTTTACACTTTGGCTATTCAAAAATAGCAGATATACAAGCTCATAGCTGTAGATTTGCTAATTTTTGGGGGGAGATGGGGGTTCGCGGACGAATACATGTACATTTTGGGGTCCTTGACATGAAAAACTTTGAGAACCACTGACATAGCAACGTGTTTTTTTTTCAAAAAACTGTTAGGATTTAGAAGACATTTTGTAGAATCGGAACCTCAGGCCTTATGGGTTAAACTACTGTAATGAATTTTAAAAAGTAATCTTTAAGAAAATAATGGACAGTTGCAGCCCTTCTTTGTTGACACTGGAGTGAATGTGGAAATGAAACAACAGAATATGCTCACAGTGCAGAGTGTCCGACCGTGTCCAAATTGTTATGAGTTAAAGGAGTAGTTCACCCAAAAAAGGACTTATTTTCTATCAATTACACACCCCATGAAGCATTGAATTCATGGAGCTTTTTTCGTTTTTGTCGCATTCCTCAGCCAAGCATTTTATGACTGGCGGTCTCTCCTTTGAGCCGGAGACTCAAAGGAGACTCTTTGAGTCTCCCACCGGATACATTAGCATCTTTCCACCAGTCATCAAATTATTGGGTCAGGAATGTGAGAAAAAAAAAGTCCCACTGGCCAATAGGATCAACAGCGCACATACACGCAATTAACTGCAAAAGCATATCAACTAATGCTGCCTTATTTAAGTGATGGGGAAATAACAGATAGCATGTAACAGAGCTTTTGTACAAGTGTGACATCTAGTGGCTGAATGTTGTCTAGTACTCCTTTAGTTACTTGTAATGTAGCAGATCTAGCAATTGAGGTGTATTCTACAGTTGCACTGCTGAATCCCTTAAATGTGAACCCTAGCATCCCTATTCTGGGCATTTTATAAGAGGCTAACATTCGGCAAAAATGTGCAAACATTCGCCAAAAACAGCCAATCTACAAGATCACAACGTGAGTCGTTGTGAGCTTGTAGATTGGCAAGAGATTTGGTGTAGAGGAAGAAAAGGAGGGGACCAATTATAGACGTCTGGGGGACCCCGGTCAACAAAGTATATAGCGTTTAAGTGGTTAAATGTCACCTTTAATGTAGATCTTCGTAAAGATATATACAGTAGCTGTACCATTTGAGCTTTAAGCTGTATGGCGTCATCAAATAGAGAGGCAGTTGTTGATGGATTTCTCCCTGACGACCACCGTGTCTGCCAGCACCCTGGAAGAAGACAGCACACGGACGTTCCTCATGGCCTGGTTGATCAGCGTCACACCATCCTCCACTGACAGACAGCTCTGCAAAATTGGAGAGAGAGGAGAGAGAAAACAGCCTCAGATATCAAAAGTGTTTAGAGGTAGTAGCTCCGTTTATATGTTTATATGTGCAGAAGGTCTATGTCAAGAGGCCCACTCGGTACAGATAGTGCAGGAATGGTTAGTAGTCTTTCAGGAATGGTTAGTAGTCCTTCAGGTGGTTGTATTCCATTTGCTAACCTTCTCTTATCACAACAGTTCCCAAATCTTGCTGCTGTGTTCACACATTGTTGTACAGTATTTCTCCCAGTAGGTATGGGAGTTTTTTTTACATTGGTCATGTTTTCAAACTCACTTAAAGGTGTATGTAATCTGTGGGAAGTATGTGTCTCTGATGTCTTGGTATAGTGGGCAGTTACAGTCAAATCCTCAGTGTTAACCTCTCAAGCCCTATAAACTTAGTCATATGATGAATAGCGAAATTATCCATCTACAAGCTCACAATGCATTGCCATGCCACACGTTGAGCTTGTAGATCTGCTATATTTGGCGAATGTTCCCCCCAGAATAGGCATGATGGAATTCAAGTGGTTAAGCCCTATAAACATTGTCATAGGACGACAAGTGAAATGTACGTCTACAAGTTCACAACACATTGTCATACACGTGTTGAGCTTGCAGATATGTTATTTTTTAAATGTATACCCTCACAGGCCTAATTAACACTGATGATTTTATTGTGGATTGTCATAGTGTATTAAAAAGAATGTCCAATGTCCATAACCTTAATATTGAGAACATAGTACATCATTGAAGAAAGAGTACTCAGATATCCGTTCAGCAGCTCTGTTTTGGAGTAAGATGTCCAGTATTCACCAGCTCCTCCAAGACAGCTGAAAAAACACAAAGATGCATGTGGGTTGATAAAAGGTCAATTTAAGATTGAGGAAAAGGAGTAAAAAAGTGTATACTTTTGTTTCAATAAGAAAATTACACATTTCTACAGCCTAAATAGTTCATTAGAGCAGTAACAAATCACTGTAATTTTGGTGGCAGTGTAGCTGTCGCCATAAAAGAGTTGTACATTTTTTGTATTTTATTTACATTTTTTGAATGTGGTTTATATGAGTGAAACACTGTATTGGTTAGTTTCATATTACTGCAGTGCCCTCTACAGTTCAGGTCGTGTCATGGTATTACCTGGTCAGTCACGTAGCCCCAATCACTGAATATGGGGTTCACCTGTTATACCTTTGAGGTCTGCAATCAGTACTACTGAGTTGCTGAAGAGGGAAGGAGCTCTCCTTCAGCTAAAAAGAGTTTCTAAAAACTACTAACAAATCTAACCTCCTAGATATCTGTGCAGAAGGCGCACACGGTATGTTCTTTGTTATTTGTTGTCTTTGTGTAAAATGTCATCATTGTTGTTGTATTGGATGTTTATGTGAAAATGGACATTTCATTTAATAATATGGACAAACAATTCATTAATTCACCAACACGGACAATTCATTCATGGACATTTAAAAAGACAGTATGATTGTCAACATGGACATTGATATTTCATCATGTTTATAATTCATTGTTTAAAAGATATTATTTGTTTTTGTGTTACAGTTTTTCACGTTGTTGTTGTCTACAAAGACAGTATGATTGTCAACATGGACATTGATATTTCATCATGTTTATAATTCATTGTTTAAAATATATTATTTGTTTTTGTGTTACAGTTTTTCACGTTGTTGTTGTCTACATGGGGTTACAATAAAGAGCCCTCGTGAACTACTACACCAGTGAAGCATGGTTCATTCTGCCGCAGAACAATATAATCTAGGTAAGCGGTTATAGTGAAAAACGTCGCCACTCACTGCCAAAGTGAAGGCCGTTTCTCCAAAGTCACTATATTACGGTGAAAACAGTGCGTCGCCTCAGCTGGAGACGACGGAGGACGGCGGCCATTCATCTCGACAGCGGTGAGGATCGGGACGCCAGCGTTACAACACTACACATGCGAGCGAGAGAGGAGCGTCTTATGGGAGAGGAGCAGCGTCTTCCAAAGACTCCCATCTTTCAACGCACACGAGCCACACACAACAGCCTGCCTATCTGCAAGTCTGCTGTGACGTCACGCATATGAACTTCACCCAAACCAACGGAACGGAGAGCCAGAGAGGAGCAATAAGTTGGCGCTGCAGTTGTCAATACGGCCACAAGAAGGCAGCGTCGTACCGGTTTGGTCTGCAAGTTTCTACAGGAGAAGATTCAAGTGCGCATGCGTCATTATATCCTTGGCTTCAGGTCAGACTGTATTGTGTGTGGGAAGGGAAAACATCAAATTTATATTTCGAATTTGAATTATCATTGAAAGATTGAACATTTATTTTGTTTGAAAACAGGAATAATAATTTCATATATTCTGATTACTTATTTTTGTTTGAGAAGTATTGCTATATAATATTGAAATTATCCTGTGACAAATATTCATTTATAAGACTGATCAAGACATTTTGAGTTTTTTCTGATAAGAGTTGAGAAGATTTTTAGAATTCAGTATCAACATCAACAGTATCATTCCAAATAGGTGATATAATTTTGATTTCATTCAGGTTTTGTGATTTAAAAACTGTTAAAACTTTCTGATTTAAAACAAGCCTTTACTTTTATATCTAGACCTTCCTGGGGTGTGTAATATTAATAATATTATTTCAAAGCAAAGCCACTAAAATAGAAATGATGGATGAAGAAGGTGTGGTTGTTGCCCCAGAGAAAATCATGTCTGCTTTAAAAGAAGAAAAGGCCCAATTAGAGACAGCATTAGAAACAGAAACTGATGAATCAAAGAGACAAGACATTAAAGATCGCATCAGCGAGATTTATTCATACTTTAAACGGCCTGTAATGCAAGGCCCAGAGCCACAAAAACCTGACCCTGCCACTGTCAGGCAATCTGAGCGTGTAAGACGCCCAACTGAGAAACAGCGTGCACTTTTAGATGATAACATTAAAAATAGGACACGAAAGTTCATGTCTTTGTATCTAAATTTTAAGGCAGAAGTAAAGTTTCTGAGGTTGCAGCTCAAAGAGGAGTGCTCAAAAGATGACTTAGAGGACTGGCTACAAACTCTGGCGAAATGGGAGTCAGACCTTACAGAACAATATAATCTAGGGAAGCGGTTATACTCTGGCCAATGTATATTACCAGTGACCAACGGGCAACTTGTAACAGTATTTCTACATTGCAGTATTGATACTTTTACTTAAATAAAAAAATAGATTTAACTCTGAGTTACAGAACCCGTATTTGGTAACTTCCCAACTATCAATCATTTAGTTGGGGCCCCCTGGAACCCCCCAAAGCCCCCCCGGCCGGACCCCATGTTGAGAACAGTGTTAGGGCTGTATAAGTTTGTTTCAACATATACACGTATCGGATGAAAATACATGGAATAAAAACAATATTTGGCATGGTACTTTACATTTAAATGTCATTCAGTCTTGCATATAGGCTACAAAAATCAACTGGACAAAGTTTCCCCAAAAACCTCACTTTATTCAATTTTTACACTTCATTTGCATGCCTCAGCGTGCTATATACAAAAGGAAATCCCATAGAGAACAATTCTTTTTAACAATACAAATAATACAAATTATGGGGTTTCCTATCACAATATCTTTTCATTCATTTGGGGGTCCTTCACATGAAATATATATATGGAATACTGTGCATGAGAACAGCATGGAAAGTGTGGTCTACTACTGTATGTAAACACACACTGCAGCGGTTCTTTGAGGTGGTTGAGGTGCTACAATGTATAGCACCACTGCTGTACTGTATGGTTCTTTAGAGGTTCTCTGCTGGTTCTTCAGCTTAGTTTAAGCACCTCTAAAGGTTCTGTATAGCACCATTTCACAAAGGTGCTAGAGTTATGAATCACCTTTAACTACTTAAGCTCTACCGTCATACGCTATGTTTTGAATATTTTGACTAATTTCTGAACATCTTTGAATATATTCACCTATAATGACATGCCCAAAATAGGGACACCAGGTTGAAAGTGGTTTAGATAGGTGTTAGACAGCATTAAAAGAGGCTCCCCTATGATCATAAAGAACCACTTTTAGTGCTATTTAGCACAATCTTTCTACAGTGCAGGGCAGGCCCACAGCCCGAGACCCTCGGAAATAATGTAAAACTCCAAAAATAATGCAGTTGTGAAATCACTGCTGAGGCAAATAGACCACATTACACACAAACAATAGGGCAACACCATAGATTTACATACAGTATATGGGTGGTGCCGTTACACAAATCCTTCACAGACTGTGGAGGAAGCATTTGAACATTGTGTGAGCCAGCAGTCTGTCTCGAGAGACTTCCAAGGACCCCATCACTCTGAGTGTAACCATTCGTACACTCTCAGAGTTATAGGGTCCGTTTGTAAACCCCTCAAGGAATCATGAGGGTCCCTGGAACCCCACTTTTGAGAACCGCTGGACTACACAAATCCAGGTCTCTGTGTCGTTACTACTCTGTGGCTCGACTTCCGGTTCCAAAAGGAATGCCATCTGAGGGTTAAGTGGTCGAGGAAGTGGATTCGTAGTGGATTTGAACGCAGGGCTCGGCCCTATGTCACCCCCTCTAACCCTCCCTTGAAGCATGATTTATACTTAGTATATCATACACACACACACACTCACAACGTCTATTTTCAGTACGAGACACCCGTGCACAATTAAGTATGGCTTAACTTAGCGCGTATAACGCTACAGTATACTTCCTGCCACGTGCCGCTACACATCAGTAACAGATCTGGAAGTACTGGCTGGGGGACTTGAGGGGGCTTTTGTAGCTAGCCGTGTCCGCCGGTGTGCTACTGGTCGTGGTCTTCTGGAGGTTTAAGGTGAAGGTTGGAGCAGTTTTCCGCATCTGGGCCGCCGTGGCCAGGGGAGCAGTGGGCGCGCCCTCCGGCCCGTTGCTCCGGCCCGTGGTCGCGCCGCGACGGATTCAGAACACCCAGTCCTTCTTGTGTGGGGGCTCAGATAAATCTGCATAGTCACTAAGTGAAGGTAAAATGAGGGGAGAAGGGTGTGGAACGGAGAGAAGGGAGGGTGGGTTGTTTTGAGGAGCGAGCGGAGAAGGTGGGCGGAGAGGTTGAACATGCAGGTAACGGTAGCGGTGATGTTTGGGAGCACAGGTGGGGGTGACGGACGGGTTCACATGGGGTTGACCGGAGGCACAGAGGTCACAGTGAGATGTAGACAAATGAAGAATGAGTATGGAACAGTCAAATTCACGTCGAATGCTTCATGCTCTCAAACAACTTTATATTGTTGCACAGATGTGGATGTTGAGTCACGATAGCGTTTCCTGTAATCATGTACCGGTGGAGGGATACGCTGTCAAGAAGAAGGCCTACCTTTGCACTGAGTCACTCGCCTCGATCCTGCACACAACACACACACACACACACACACACGCACACACAGAGATGTAGACAATACGTTAGTTTATGTGTGGAAGCCAATACAATGAATAAAATTAAAAACATTTCACATTTCATATCCATTATTTGCACATCCCCAATTTATTTTTTGGGCGGCCACTGTTTGTGAAAATGATTTTCCAGCAGGAAATGATGAATGCGAAACATATTGTTTTACTATTGAGGCATAACTGCACCGATCTGTGTAAAACTTTGTATGCACACTCTCTAGATGCCAAGGAAAAACCTTTTTTTGATATTAAGCCTTCAGATTTTATCCAAATTTCACGCAAATCGGTACACATAATCTCTATAGTCATGTGATCAAGACGGATTTGTTTGATTTGAACTTTATTAAATCCACTAACCTCATCCCACCTTGAAACTGTGCTGACGGCACTGGTGTAGCTGTCATCAACACTGGTCTGCAGCTGTAGCGGGTTTGCAGCTGTACATGTGTGACGGCACTGGTGTAGCTGTCGTCGGCACTGGTGTAGCTGTCGTCGGCACTGGTGTAGCTGTCATCGGCACTGGTGTAGCTGTCGTCAACACTGGTCTGCAGCTGTAGCGGGTTTGCAGCTGTACATGTGTGACGGCACTGGTGTAGCTGTCATCGGCACTGGTGTAGCTGTCATCAACACTGGTCTGCAGCTGTAGCGGGTTTGCAGCTGTACATGTGTGACGGCACTGGTGTAGCTGTCGTCGGCACTGGTGTAGCTGTCGTCGGCACTGGTGTAGCTGTCATCGGCACTGGTGTAGCTGTCGTCAACACTGGTCTGCAGCTGTAGCGGGTTTGCAGCTGTACATGTGTGACGGCACTGGTGTAGCTGTCGTCGGCACTGGTGTAGCTTACCAAAGGCCCCTGCCAGTGCGCCGATGGCTGCTCCCGTCTTACCAAAGGCCCCTGCCAGTGCGGCGATGGCTGCTCCCGTCTTACCAAAGGCCCCTGCCAGTGCGCCGATGGCTGCTCCCGCCTTACCAAAGGCGTGGTAAGGTGGGGGTCATTTGGCGGAGAGGTTGAACATGCAGGTAACGGTAGCGGTGATGTTTGGGAGCACAGGTGGGGGTGACGGACGGGTTCACATGGGGTTGACGGGAGGCACAGAGGTCACAGTGAGATGTAGACAAATGAAGAATGAGTATGGAACAGTCAAATTCACGTCGAATGCTTCATGCTCTCAAACAACTTTATATTGTTGCACAGATGTGGATGTTGAGTCACGATAGCGTTTCCTGTAATCATGTACCGGTGGAGGGATACGCTGTCAAGAAGAAGGCCTACGTTTGCACTGAGTCACTCGCCTCGATCCTGCACACAACACACACACACACACACACACACGCACACACAGAGATGTAGACAATACGTTAGTTTGTGTGGAAGCCAATACAATGAATAAAATTAAAAACATGTCACATTTCATATCCATTATTTGCACATCCCCAATTTATTTTTTGGGCGGCCACTGTTTGTGAAAATGATTTTCCAGCAGGAAATGATGAATGCGAAACATATTGTTTTACTATTGAGGCATAACTGCACCGATCTGTGTAAAACTTTGTATGCACACTCTCTAGATGCCAAGGAAAAACCTTTTTTTGATATTAAGCCTTCAGATTTTATCCAAATTTCACGCAAATCGGTACACATAATCTCTATAGTCATGTGATCAAGACGGATTTGTTTGATTTGAACTTTATTAAATCCACTCACCTCATCCCACCTTGAAACTGTGCTGACGGCACTGGTGTAGCTGTCATCAACACTGGTCTGCAGCTGTAGCGGGTTTGCAGCTGTACATGTGTGACGGCACTGGTGTAGCTGTCGTCGGCACTGGTGTAGCTGTCATCGGCACTGGTCTGCAGCTGTAGCGGGTTTGCAGCTGTACATGTGTGACGGCACTGGTGTAGCTTTCATCGGCACTGGTGTAGCTGTCATCAACACTGGTCTGCAGCTGTAGCGGGTTTGCAGCTGTACATGTGTGACGGCACTGGTGTAGCTGTCATCGGCACTGGTGTAGCTGTCGTCGGCACTGGTGTAGTCGGCACTGGTGTAGCTGTCGTCGGCACTGGTGTAGCTTACCAAAGGCCCCTGCCAGTGCGCCGATGGCTGCTCCCGCCTTACCAAAGGCCCCTGCCAGTGCGCCGATGGCTGCTCCCGTCTTACCAAAGGTCCCTGTCAAGATTACAATTTTAATCAAGAATTGCACAGATATGAAAATGATTTTCCAGCAGGAAATGATGAATGCGAAACATATTGTTTTACTATTGAGGCATAACTGCACCGATCTGTGTAAAACTTTGTATGCACACTCTCTAGATGCCAAGGAAAAACCTTCAGATTTTATCCAAATTTCACACAAATCGGTACACATAATCTCTATAGTCATGTGATCAAGACGGATTTGTTTGATTTGAACTTTATTAAATCCATTCAAACTCATCCCACCTTGCACTGTGCTGACGGCACTTGTGTAGCTGTCGTCCACAGGCACTGTGCTGACAGCACTCGTGTAGCTGTCGTCAACAGCACTGGTCTGCAGCGGGTCAGCTGTACATGTGTGTGGGCTCTGAAAGAAGAGACATACAGTATCTCAAGAGATATCACAATTTCACCACCCTCCCAGGAGCAGGGGGGGGGGTCAAAGTACTCCTACAGATTTTGTCTTTCATAGCGGTACACATGATCTCTATAGTCATGTGATCAAGACGGATCTGTTTGATTTGATTTTATTAAGGGTTTGAGGCCTATCAGGCTCGAAGCCTTATTGCATCTCTTGGCTTTCACTATTATTATTCTTCCGCCGTTTTTGGCAGTTCTGGCCTAACCGTGTGGGCACTTTTTACGAAACTCAGCAATATGGTATTCTCTCTCTCTCTCTGCTTGCCTCTGCCTTTTCCCTCAAACCCGCTTATTGCTGCTTGCAATAATAAAATTATTGAATTCACTCACCAACTGCCTGTGGCGGTAAACTGCCCCAGCAACAGCAAATCCTGCCGTCAGCACGACACACGCCACCAGTGCTCCTATGCCTGCTCCACTCTTACCAAAGGCAGCTGTCAAGATTGCAATTTTAATCAAGAATTGCACAGATATGAAAAATAATTTAGATATACAAATACATTATTGACATATTTAATAATTGTATACATGTAAGAATAGCAGAAATAGCTGATCTTCTGTTAACTCTGTTAACTTGCTATTTTTACTTTTTTAATATTTCAAAATGTTTTTTTTTCAATATGGAAACGATTATAACTATGTAATTATGCAGAAAGACATGCCTACCTCCGACGAGTGACCCCGATGTGATTGAGGCGACATATATTGAGGCAATCAGATAGGTGTGATTGAGAACTTGTGGAGTCGCCTCATTATAATTGTGTGAACTTTATATGTCCTGTAAGATAGACATCTACAGACATTACAGTTTTACAAAAACATTGTATTTTTTATCATGCTAACATTGAAGATGCTTCTTCCACTCTAGCTTTGATCGTGGTAGCTATGTACCGGCAGCCAAATGAACGAAATAAAACAACAGTAAACTAAGATAGGGATGTCCGATTTTATCGGCCTCCCGATATTAGCATAAAAATTGATATCGGGAAAATATCGGTATCGGTTTTTGAAAAACTTGCTATTTGCTTTATAAATAAGTTACAGGAGTTCTTACTGTATATGGTGTGTGTGATATGAAATTTGAGCTTACCCTAATCACAATAATCCCCGCATATATCGGTATCGGTTGATATCGGTATCGGTAATTAAGAGTTGGACAATATCGGTATATCGGTTATCGGTAAAAAAGCCAATATCGGACAACCCTAAACTAAGATCTTGTGTCTGACCATTCCTCAACATGTCTAGCGAAGCTGGAAATCTTACAAGGAGGTACAACAGCTGTGTACAGTGCAATTTATCTTTTAATAATAATTTTTAAAAAAAATTGACATCATTAAGAGTATTAATGAGTAAGAGAAGAATTGGCTTATTTACCACAGCTTCAGCTCTAGAGTTGGGGTTGGGTTCAACAACAACTTCAGCCAGCTGCTCCTCATTCCTGATAAACATGGACAAAATTAACCATGTTAGGACATAAACAGATTAGATTAGCGAGAGAAAGTCATTACAATTTGAGAGGAGTCTGTATGATTGATCAGCCATTAGTGAGGACTAATGAATATCACTGTATTTTTGTTAAAGGAGTTTAATCCCTCGAACCCGCTTATTGCTGCTTGCAATAATAAAATTATTGAATTCACTCACCAACTGCCTGTGGCGGTAAACTGCCCCAGCAACAGCAAATCCTGCCGTCAGCACGACACACGCCACCAGTGCTCCTATGCCTGCTCCACTCTTACCAAAGGCAGCTGTCAAGATTGCAATTTTAATCAAGAATTGCACAGATATGAAAAATAATTTAGATATACAAATACATTATTGACATATTTAATAATTGTATACATGTAAGAATAGCAGAAATAGCTGATCTTCTGTTAACTCTGTTAACTTGCTATTTTTACTTTTTTAATATTTCAAAATGTTTTTTTTTCAATATGGAAACGATTATAACTATGTAATTATGCAGAAAGACATGCCTACCTCCGACGAGTGACCCCGATGTGATTGAGGCGACATATATTGAGGCAATCAGATAGGTGTGATTGAGAACTTGTGGAGTCGCCTCATTATAATTGTGTGAACTTTATATGTCCTGTAAGATAGACATCTACAGACATTACAGTTTTACAAAAACATTGTATTTTTTATCATGCTAACATTGAAGATGCTTCTTCCACTCTAGCTTTGATCGTGGTAGCTATGTACCGGCAGCCAAATGAACGAAATAAAACAACAGTAAACTAAGATAGGGATGTCCGATTTTATCGGCCTCCCGATATTAGCATAAAAATTGATATCGGGAAAATATCGGTATCGGTTTTTGAAAAACTTGCTATTTGCTTTATAAATAAGTTACAGGAGTTCTTACTGTATATGGTGTGTGTGATATGAAATTTGAGCTTACCCTAATCACAATAATCCCCGCATATATCGGTATCGGTTGATATCGGTATCGGTAATTAAGAGTTGGACAATATCGGTATATCGGTTATCGGTAAAAAAGCCAATATCGGACAACCCTAAACTAAGATCTTGTGTCTGACCATTCCTCAACATGTCTAGCGAAGCTGGAAATCTTACAAGGAGGTACAACAGCTGTGTACAGTGCAATTTATCTTTTAATAATAATTTAAAAAAAAAATTGACATCATTAAGAGTATTAATGAGTAAGAGAAGAATTGGCTTATTTACCACAGCTTCAGCTCTAGAGTTGGGGTTGGGTTCAACAACAACTTCAGCCAGCTGCTCCTCATTCCTGATAAACATGGACAAAATTAACCATGTTAGGACATAAACAGATTAGATTAGCGAGAGAAAGTCATTACAATTTGAGAGGAGTCTGTATGATTGATCAGCCATTAGTGAGGACTAATGAATATCACTGTATTTTTGTTAAAGGAGTTTAATCCCTCGAACCCGCTTATTGCTGCTTGCAATAATAAAATTATTGAATTCACTCACCAACTGCCTGTGGCGGTAAACTGCCCCAGCAACAGCAAATCCTGCCGTCAGCACGACACACGCCACCAGTGCTCCTATGCCTGCTCCACTCTTACCAAAGGCAGCTGTCAAGATTGCAATTTTAATCAAGAATTGCACAGATATGAAAAATAATTTAGATATACAAATACATTATTGACATATTTAATAATTGTATACATGTAAGAATAGCAGAAATAGCTGATCTTCTGTTAACTTGCTATTTTAACTTTTTTAATATTTCAAAATGTTTTTTTTTTTCAATATGGAAACGATAACTATGTAATTATGCAGAAAGACATGCCTACCTCCGACGAGTGACCCCGATGTGATTGAGGCTACATATATTGAGGCAATCAGATATGTGTGATTGAGGAGTTTCGCTCCCAATGACGGCATCTGAGGATGAGAACAGACATTTAACACGTTGTGAGCTTGTAGGTATAAAATAGGGCTAAAGTGGTAAATGTATGTTGTAACTGCTGCTAATGTATTATTTTTGTAATTATTTTGTGTTCTCAAAGTTTTTCTTTTATTTTGACAAACTGTCCGGATGCTGTGTTGTGACAGCTTCCGGCGGCTCCCCATATATGGGCTTCCTGGTTAGGAAGCGCATTCACTGCTCAGAGTGTCTGTGACACTCACCGTGTGAGCATAGGAATGTTTGTAGACAGCATGGTCGCTGCTGAACCAAGGTTTGTTTTATTTCTGTTTTATGTCACACGTTTATGTTTGTCATGTTTTATTATGAGTTTAATTGATTGTTTGTTTTGTTTCAGTTGTTTTCAGTTGTTTGTTTTGGGCTACCTGAAGGCTCATTCTCCATTTGATATTATGCAGTCAATGAGGTAATTTAATTTCTTAAGTGAATTTTATCTTTCCTAATGTTTTATGTCTGTTGAGTTATGCTCTCATTTGTAATAATAATTTGTTTTGTTAAGGGCAAACTTAATGATGACTGTTTCTTTGTATGATTTGATTATTGACACTGATTGCTTGAACGATGCCATCTGTGATGGGCGTGTATTATTGAGCTGATTTGGGTGTGGTGCGTGTTCAATAAAAAACCTCACTGCTAGGTGAGGGCAGCTAGAACCTAGAAGCTGTGTATGATGAAGCTCCGTGTCTCCTGTCTCCATATTTTATTCTTTATTTATTTCCCCCGTGAAGTTCGGTGTTATTATGTGTTGTATGGTTCTCATGCAGAGCCGCTGAAGTTTGACCTCTGCTAACAATGTCCGTTACATGTTTGTTATCCTTATCGTTGTTTATTTTTTGTATGTTTACACAGTTTGATGTTGGGGCATTTAAGCCAGAAAGGTGCTTGAATAAACCATCAGTAGCAAACCCACTGCTTTGTTCTTGACTTGAAGGGAGTGACAGTCAAACTCATCGCATAGCACCGACCCACGGCAGTCCAAGCCCTTCCGTGGGGTTCTACAGGACAGCAGCCCAGCCGACCGGGACTAAGCGGGCCGTTTCCTCGCCCTTATTTGCCGTTCGCGGAGCTGCTCGGTGGCCATAAAGACTTCAGGTGCCCATAAAAACTCACGCTCTTTTGCTGTTAAACCCCTGACAGCAACAGGTTAGTGCACAAAGACTTTGCTAAAGGTGCATAAAGACATTAAAAGACATTGAAAGGACAATTGGAAAGAAGAGGAAAAGGCGTATTCGTATTCTTATGCAAATGCATTTAATGAATGAAGGACATTGTGATCTTTTTTTGTTGATACCGTTTTTGATTATTTTGAGTGTTGCATACACACTGTGTTTTATTAAATGCAACATACTGTTTCAAGAAGACTGTTGACTGGGTTTAAGAGGTTTTAAAGTGTTGGCTATTGAAAAAATGTCTGAGCAAGGTGGAAAACCAAAGGCAGCTAAAACGCCTGAACCACAATCAGAGCCTGTACAGACAGAGCCTTCACAGGTTGAAGAGCCACCCCAAGTACCAGTAGAAAGCAAAGTGTTTAAGGATACTGGAACAGTCATTGATAAAGAGGCTTTGCAACCTCGAAGAGGAGAGAGGGTACGCACACTAACTGAAAAGGGAATAAGCATGCAAAGCAAAAAATTGCAAGGACTTTCATATCATTTTGATTGTGTTTATCAGCATTGGAAGCTGCAGGCTAAAAGAACCAGAAAGGGTGTAATTAACAAAGCTCCACACAGTAATTTGGAAGGATACATTGTTGCAGTGCAAAGAGATTTGGATGAGTTGAATGCAATTTATGATGAATATAGGAAAATCCAGATGCCAACCAGTAACCTGCGTCGCAGGCTGGATAAAAGTATAGAAGTAACGAAAAATGTGGTTTACAATGCTCAATCACATATTCAAGGAAATGAGGAAGAGCTTAAATGGCCTGAAGCAAGCTCAGTGTTTGATACATTCACGAGCTCCAGTGCATCAACTCGTACAGATCACACACAATATACTAGTGGTTCCAAAAAGAAAGTACCTTCAGTTAGAGGGAAAGAGGCAGTAACTGAGTTTACAGCCACCAAAGAATTCTTAAAAATCATGGCGGAGCAGGAGCACCAGCAGCTAAGGTTAAAACGCATGGAAGAAGAAGATGTTACCAGGAAACAGGCTGTGGAGGACATTAGGAAGGAATTGGAGCGATTAGAGGTGCTCAAGCAACAAAATGCCTCGCAGGCACACCTGCCAATTCATGGAAAAAGACATTCTACACCAAGCAATTTAAAACACCACCCATCTTCCTTAAGGTCTGACACTCAAAATTCACCTGAAGGTAATGCTCTAATCAAATGTTTGGCAGAAGCCATCACATCTAACAGGTTACCAATTCCCGAACCAACAATATTTTCTGGAGATCCACTCAAATTTCACATTTGGAAATCCTCATTCCACACACTGATTGACAGGAAAAACATTTCCACAGTGGAAAAAATATTCTTCTTACAGAAATATATTGGAGGCACAGCAAAAGAGGCCATTGATGGTTATTTTCTCATGGACACAGAGGAGTCTTATCACGCAGCATGGAACCTATTGGACGAAAGATATGGGGATCCATTCATCATCGCAAAGGCATATCGTGACAAATTACATACTTGGCCAAAAATTAACCAAAAGGAGGGTACAGAGCTACGGAAGTTTGTGGACTTCCTACGGAGCTGCGAATCTGCAATTGCCCACAATATTCATTTACAAATCCTCAGTGACGCCATGGAAAATCAAATTCTTGCCACAAAACTAGTAAACTACCAGACTGGCTAACTACAAGATGGAACCGTTCAGCAACAACTTACCAGTTACAACATGGAGAATTTCCAAACTTCTCATACTTCGTAACATTTCTCAATCTGGAAGCCATTGTCTCATGCAATCCAATCACATCATATACCGCACTACGACAACGGGAATCCGATACGCGCAGTAAATACAGGAATCCAACTACTGTATCCTATAAAAATCCAACCACAAGTGCAAAAATATTTACCACAACAACCAGCGAAAGGCATCCCAACACATGCCACCTTTGCAATAGACCTGGACACGGACTACACAACTGTCGCAATTTCATGTCTAAACCACTTACAGACAGAGTACAGTACATCAGGAGTGAGAGACTGTGTTTTGGCTGCTTAACACCTGGTCACCAGTCAAAGGGCTGCAACAATAGACTCATATGTGACACTTGCCATAAACGCCATCCTACATGCACCCACGACGACCGCTCTACTCTAGAATCCAAAAACGAACAATACAATGAAGCAAGTTTCAATAAAGAGAAAAGGTTGGAGGGAATGTCTCGCAGTGTTGTGAAAGAAGGAAACAACACACAAACATCCTCAATAGTACCTGTTTATGTATCAACACCCAACGACACTAAGGAAGTGCTTGTATACGCTATGCTTGATTCACAAAGTGATTGTTCATTTATCCTTGACATGTTGGATGCACCTGCAGAACCCGTCAAGCTAAAGTTGTCCACAATGTCGTCTAAAGGGACAACTATACCGTGCAAAAGACTTAAGGGCCTACAGATAAGAGGACTTTTCTCTACCAAGAAAATTACAGTACCAACAACTTACACACGGGAATTCATCCCTGCAAATCGGTCCCATATTCCAACTCCACAAACAGTCAAGGCATAGCCTCACTTACAGCATCTTTCAAACCAGATTGCACCTTACCTAGATTGTGAGATCGCTCTTTTGATCGGGTATAATTGCCCACAAGCACTCATGCCTAGGGAGGTTGTATGTGGCGAAGAAAATCGTCCTTTTGCACAAAGAACCGATCCAGGCTGGAGCGTCATAAGTTACGGTGAACCCTGTGAGCATTATGGTGATGCTATAGGAGTAAGTCATCGCATCTGCGTTAGACAAGTGACACCCAAACTAAAACCATCAGTTCTGCTCAAGGGTGAGGTTCACTATGTGTTCAAGAATCAAATCAAAGAAATTATTTCTCCAGATGATGTAATCAAAGTGCTTGAGTCTGATTTCAATGAAAGAGTTGGAGAAGATGTAAAGGTCTCACAAGAAGATCTTCACTTCTTGACAAAATTGAAGGTTGGAATCAAACATAATAAATAATTACTGTAATTAGTGGTACCGTATAATGGTCTAATGCATACATTACACAATGCAATATTTATTACACGGCAACAACAAACTTCAACGTCAAAAGTTAAACAGAAAAATACTTACATTTGTACGTGTTTTCTTTTACGGGCGGCTCCGTCGTGTTTGCACTGTCCATCTTGTTGTTGTTTGCACCGGCGTCCTGACTTCTGCCTCTGCCTCAGCTGACAAGTGCATGCGTGCAGTGCGCGTGCATGTGCGCGTGCAAGGAGGAGGCAGCGCAATGCATTGTGGGGTGGAAGCGCTTCTGTAGTGACCATCGCATGTTCCCTACGTTCCCCGATGCATCGTGGGATACTTGAGTCCACTATATTAGGGTACAATAATGCTGATTGATTGATTGATTGATTGATGTACTTTATTTAGTAAGACATGAGAACAGTACATGACAGTACATAACAGTACATGGAAGTACAAATTCGCAATACAAGGTCTACTAAACTGGATAGCTCATTAAGCACTTAGCTTGTTTAAGATGAGATCCCCATGTACACAAATCATGATGACATATAAGAGACAGACAGATATACACACTTCTATACAAAATGTCATACAATCAGTTTACAGGTTACTGGTACGAAGGGTGAAAAATATGTACAAAAGAAGAGAGAGGGGGGGGGGGGTAGGTTAGGTTAGGACATGGGGTAGGTTAGGACTTGGACAGGGGCCATTTTTGAATTGCAGCCTCCTTGAAGGTGTATCTTTAGGGCATTTTTGAAAGTGAGTAGGGTTTTACACTCCTTTACTCTTTTTGGTAGGGCATTCCACATTTTAGATGAATAGCATGAGAACGAGTTCATTCCCTTTGTTTTGCCAAATCTGGGTTGAACATGGTTTGTGGAGCTGCCTCTGGTGTTATGATCATGGACTTGATTAACATTTTGGAAGTATTTTGACAAATACAGGGGGATCCCAATTATGGAAGCGAATACGTGCCATAATTAAAGTGAAATTGCAAATTGGAAAATGCAATTGAAATAAGAGAAATGCTTTTTACTCTTCAGGAAATTAACGCATTTGGTGAGACAAAAATAAATGTAAAATGCAATAGCATTTGCATTTAATCTACAGGTGTGCTCATTCTATGACTGAATTAAAATGATAAATAAAAGATCATTTGATTTTTAATTTTCCAAAAATGCCCCGCTAAATAGTGGACAATATTAAAAGGAAAATGCAATGTTGAAAATGAAAATGCAATATGAGAAATGCGTTTTAATCTTCAGATAATGAACGCATTTTGTGAGACAAAAATAAATGTAAAATGCAATAGCATTTGAATTTAATCTACAGGTGTGCTCATTCTATGACTGAAATAAAACGATAAATAAAAGATCATTTGATTTTTAATTTTCAAAAAATGGCCTGCTAAATAATGGACAATATTAAAATGAAAAGGTTATTTAGAAAATGTATATTAAATAAGGCTATTGCTTTTTCATCTTAAGCTAATAAATGCATTTTTTGAGACACAAATGAATGTATAATTCAATAGCATTTACATTTCATCTCCAGGTGTGCTCATTCTATGACCGAATGAAAAAGCAAATGCAAATGACATTGCTTTTTCATTTTCGAATCCTACCCTGTGCAGTGGCTGACAGAATTCAAATGCCTCCTTGTCTATTGATGGCGCGGGTAAGTGACGTCATTGTACGAATCCTTCAAGATATTCTCCTCCAACCGTGACATACACACAACCCGGTACGCTAGGTGGCAGTATTCCCCTGCAGGTAGTCTGCTATCTTCAGCTTCACCCTGCCTTCCAGCAGAGCACAGCAGCAGAGCGGCCCAGGGCTCCAGCCTCCAGGCATGAAGTCAAGTCTACTTCGGGAGCTATGAACCAGCGAGGAGACTCGATGAATGTATCAAAAAAGAAATGTTTAATGGTATGCACCGTATGCACGCACAATTTCTAACTACGCCAGCCTAAAACTGGTTGCAATCCGCTTTGGAGCAGCAGCAAGAACAACTGTTTACCTCCGTACCTTAGGCCTAAGGTAAAGAACATTTTAGCTAACGTTAGCTTTTAGCATAGACGCTGCGCTAACGCTACGACACAACAACATTGTTATTAGCATAGTATAGAGTATTTTTTTGCAACAAACTAATATGTTTTGATTGTGATGTATGTGCTATGGTTCACCCTGTCTTGTATTATGTAACGTTATGGAAAGTATATATGATTATTTGGTGCCAGACACCCAGTGGTGGAAAAAACATTTTTTACTCAAGTAAAAATATCAAAACGGCAATGCAGAAATAAGTACAAGTCCGGAATTCAAACTTTACTTGAGTAAAAGTACCAAAGTATTGGCATTAACATGTACTTAATTTCAAAAGTGTTCGAATGGTTTGAAAATAGCAGATCTACAAGCTCACAGTGCATTGTAGATAGGCCATTTTCATATGGCCGAAATGTATATAGGGCTGAAGTGGTTAATGTATGTTATGTAATAATAATCCAAATCTACAAAGTATCTAGTAACTAAAGTTTTCAAATAATTGAATTGGAGTAAAAGTGCAATATTTGCCTCTGATGTGTAGTGGAGTAGAAGTACAAGTATTGGAAATACTCCAGTGAAGTAAAAAATACCTCAAAATTGTAGTAGTACAGTACAGTAAAGTACAGTACTTGAGTAAATGTACTTAGTTACTTAACACCACTGTAGACACCCCCATAAGAGTGGCATATGCCAGAGGTCTTCAACGTTTTTTAGGTCAAGAACCCCTTAGCTGAGGAAGAGATGAAGCAGGGACCCCCACTACATATTGTATAAATGTGTTGCAAATTAAACTTTTTCATAGATTTCATCGATGGTTTCATAGACTTGTTTGACAGCACTATCATCAGTGTTCATGTTTTTTTGTTTACACATGATCTATTCATATTTTGGATTCATGTAATATGCAATATTCCTCTGCTATACCACCACTAACACACGTCAAAAGACCCAATCACTCGTTCCTGTAGGTTCACATTATAACATTCAAAGTATTAGACCCTTCCTCAGCACAGCTCCTTATCCAGGCATCAGTCATATCAAAACCTGACTATTGTAACTCTCTCCTTACAGGCCTGCCGGCATGTGCACTTAACCCTCTCCAAATGATCCAGAATGCAGCAGCACGCTTGGTCTTCAACCAGCCAAAATGTTCACATGTCACCCCCCTTCTCCTCTCCCTCCATTGGCTCCCAGTTACTGCCCGCACAGAGTACAAAACACTGACGTTGGTCTACAAAGCAACCAAAGGTATGGCACCCCCGTATCTTCAAAGCCTGATCCAACCCAACAAGCCCTCCCGCTCTCTCAGATCAGTTAACACAGGGAATCTGTCAGAACCTTCGCTAAAACATCCGGGCCAACGCTCCACACGTCCCAGACTCTTCTCCCTTCTGGCTCCCAAACCATTGAATGAACTCCCCATTGCAATTAGAACTGCAGACTCACTCCGTAATCTGAAGACTCGCCTCTTCAGATTCCACCTCAGCCGGTAGCACTTGCCCTAGCTAGCCTTGATGACCTTGAAAGATTATGCAAAGGCTAAAATGTAACTTGGAAATAAGATCTCAAGCTTTGTGTTATTTTGACAGATATATAAAAATGATGAGGATGTTAATCAATGTCATAGCTTTTTAATGCATTAGCTATATTTTATACTTATTTTCCTAACAGAACTGTGATGCTGGGGAAGGAACATCATCGGAACTGCACAGAACCAGGAAATACACCAGGCAGCTCAGAGGGAACATCTTCGGTAGCCCAGCCTTCAACTTCAGGGTCCGCCCACGCTGTCATACAGAAGAAGGATGCTGGAGAACTCGCAAAGCCCGCACACCTCCAGCGAGCACGCCTCAAGGAACCCTGAGGGTCCCTGAACCCCACTTTGAGAACCACTGCATTACAACGTCATCCAGGCTATACCTGGATTGTTATAGCCTAGTAACAGGCTCTGTGCTAACTTAAGTCCCAGGTTTCCAGTAGGTAGCATCCATTTCCTGCTGCGGTCCATTGTCCCATAGCTTCGTCTGATTGAGTCGACAGCATATTTAAACGGTTAACAATATTGACACCTGTATGTGTGTTAACCGTTCAAATATGCTGCCGAGCCAATCGAATGATGCTATGGAAAAATGCCACGTTCTGATGTGAGATTATATAGTGTAGGAGGAAATGCCATATCTTGTGTAATTCAACACACAATATGGAAGTATATGCCCAATGACATGAAACATTTGCATCATTAGGTGTACATTCCGTACAGATTTAGGTCCCAAAATCTGAGGTTTCCCTTAACCACAATGTCATCTGGAAGAAAGCTTTTACACAACTATATGTGGACAGTCAATACTAATGGTGAAAAAAAAGCATTTGTGTGTTGAAATGATGTCTTTTTAAACAACAAAAACAGTACAATATTTGTCTTTGAAATGTAGTAGAGTTAAAGCCATAAAACCCCCAAAATAGTATATTGAAGTACCTTTTCCAAGATCTGCAGCACAAGTGATAGACCCAAAGGTAATTTTCTTATTACTGTACATTTGACTGTTACGTGTTAAGCACTATAAATTCTTTAAAAAATCTATCATATGGATATCGCTGAGATCTACATTGGAACGGCGTGGCTCCAATGTGGATCTCAGACTTCCAGGTGTGATGGCGTCAACACCATCTGTGTATGACATATGGCTTTTGAACGTTTGAGCACGATAAAAGTTCCCCTTTCTGCCCCCCCTCTTCTCTAAACAAATGACATACTTTTATTCTCAAATGTTTTATTTTCTAGATGATGTTGAAGCGAATTATCTGGCCAATGACAGATAGTGACGATGAGGACAGCAATGTGGAAGAGACTTGCCGGGTCACAGGCTTCTTGCGGACCTACATTGAGACTGGTGAGGAGAATATAAATGCAAACCTAAACTTATGCATGTTTGTGATACACTAATGGTTTTTAAAGTCCACTTCTGAAATATGACCATGTCTCTGTAGGCTCTTCTGATCAGCTTGTAAAGCTCCTGGAGTTTTGGACCTCTTGGAATGTGCTGCCTCAGCAAGGCGACCACCTCTATGTTGAAGTGACAGTCGACCCGAAAAAAAAATTGCCGACGGCCTCAACCTGCTCCACGACACTGACACTGCCGTTGAACACCTGCACTACTTACCAGGAGTTCACCGATGACCTGATGACATCAGTGAAAAGCACAATTTTTTGGTTTGGCACAGTCTGAACAAAAGAAAAACACAACGGGGGGGAGAGAAAAAAAAAAAGGGGTGGGGGGGGGGGGGGGGAAAGTGGGGAGACTCAATGGGGCTTTGTTCTTATTAGAATAGTCTCGGAAAGAACTCGAGTGGGTGGGGGAGGAGAGGTAGAGGAAGGCCGAGGCAGAAGCTCATGTCCACTTGGTTGGACCTCGGATAAGTTCCTTCCTAGGTTTTAGCAAATGTTTGCACTTTACCTGTTTGCACTGACTTAGGTTACAGTTAAGTTGCTACATAAGTAGCTACAATTAAGTTGCACTGCAATTGTTTACAAAAATGTGTTGGCACTGGCCACATTACTTTACCAATAATGCACTTTACATGTGTTAATGTTAATGTGAGTGTATTTGTATAAAACAAATAAAATGTGCGGTCTGAATTTTGATGTCCCTTTTTAAAAATGCACCTGGTCTGTAGTTTATCAAAAACAGCCAATCCACAAGCTCGCAATGTGCACATCGTGACATGTTGTGAGCTTGTAGATCTGCTATTTTTGGCAGAGATTATGTAGAGAAAAGGAGTGTCTAGTATAGACTTCTGGGCACAATGGGAAGTATATAGGGTAAAAACAATACATTGAATATGACAAGGGTTTTAAAGGGATTTTGGTGACATGAAAATGCATTAACCCATTGAGACCTGTTGCTACCTATACGTTGTTATACCTTTCAATCCGGATGCCACCTCTGTGTCTCATTAGTTGTTGCTATAATATAGTAACATTATTTTTAGTAAGAATTTGAACATTTTCAGAAAACTGGTTAGGTTTTAGAAGGCGTTTTTAGAATCGGTCTCAGGTCTAAATGGGTTAAAATATGCTCATTCGGATAGAATGCCAAATAAGTTATTCTGGCAGCCCATGAGGTGGGGTATGAAGTTTGGTATGGTTTTCTTTTGGCCAAATGTCTACATTCATGAAATCACTGGCTGTCAGCATTGAGCAAATTTCATTGTGTAGGGGGTACATCTATGTTACCGTATTACAAAAACACTACTTGAATTTTCTTTGCTCAAATCTTTTCTACCAACTTTTATTATTGAAAGGTAATACATAGGCCAAGTGTATGAAATGAATGAAGTGAGTTGCTTTGTCTAAGTGTTGCAGACGGATCTCCCTTGACATTTGTAAAACAGAGCCAGACTGGCTGTGCAACCAAATGCCTTGGTTTTACATGGGGGTTTCTGCTTATAATTTTTATTCAGCATATAGGTAGTAGTAAAAAACATATGTAGTACTCATGCTTTTTTCCCCTACATATGACGTCTAGTCAATGGTGATGTGACTGGGTGGAGGGACTTATTTTCCTTATTCCTCTCACCCATACTCAGTGGGATCTGCATTTTGGGGGAACATCATACAAATGCATTTTAATTGGGATACGACCGCTTCTATGTCTGCTGTCAGATCCCAAAGCAAACTTAGGCTGCACTTGGCACCTTGAACAGTTTGAGTTTAAGGCATATTCAATGGGGGCTCTTAGCGTTTCAGAATTAATGTCATGGGGCAGTGAAGTGATTGATTGGCTCTAGTAGTGACACAGCTGCATAATGTTGACATTGGTGTCATCAGCAACAACTCCAACACACGTTCCCTCCTCGGTTGCTGCATAGCCAGTACCACGACTATTTCATCTGCCTCCTCATGGGTGATCTTTAGATCCTCTCTTGATATAGTGATGCCACCTGCTGATATCTCAGTGGGGGTAGGGTCCTGGCCACTATAATAAGTCTGCTCTGGTATCCTCCAGGAATTGTGGCTCCAGTCACAAGAACTTCTATGATCTGAATAAGTTGCTACTTATGAGAACTTGGTTGTGAGCAGGGAGTGGAGAGTTGGAGGACATTTGGAGCCCCACGCCTCTAGCCTTGCGAGCAGAAACAGTGCTAAACTCAATGTACCTATCAAACACAATATAAACATTTCCAATTCTCAATTTGTGTTGCAGGTACTGCATGAAAGACTCCACATAGTCACTGACTAGAGCTTGGTTTGTTTTACTTGATGCTGGCCATGGGACAACCCATTGCACAGCCAACCAGAATAGTACAGTCCATCTGGTCAGCATTCCTCGAAGACACCTCAACCCTTGTCTTCAAATTTACTTTGGACTTGCATATCCTCATTTCCCCATAGTCATCAAATAGCTGTTAGGATGGGTGCTAGTTCATTAGAGAGAACATCTTTGGCTATTAATATTCTAATTATGCACATTTCCCAACATTACATTTTTAGCAAACAATGAATATTTCATACAGTAGGCCTATGGATTACATTTCAATAATAGAAAGTTAATATAAAACTACATAGGAAAAAAATCCTAGTAGTGTATTTTTGTTAATAAAATAATTGCTCAATGTTGACAGTCAGTTAGCAGGTGGTTTCATGAATGTATGCAGGCTATATAAAACTATATACCAAATGTCATACTATATATCAAATTCCATTAAAAAAAAGGCCCTTTGGCTGCCAGACTGTTTTTACGGGGCCAGGCTTCCAGAATGGACCCGTATTGTTATTGGCATTATTACGGGGCCAGAGCTCTGCTCTGGACACGTATTGTTATTCGCATTATTCTGTCACTTCTTCTTCTGCCACTTTTCGCAGTTCTGGCTGAACCGCGCTGTCGGTTTTTACGAAACTCGGCCATATGGTAGATGGTCATGAAAAACGATCAAAAAATAATTCTCACAATCTTTCGTCCAAAGGTGGCGCTATAGCACTCAATTGAAAATGCCAACTTTGACCAGGTACAATTCATGCCCTGTTTGACCTACAGCCATGAAACTTGGATGCACATATGCGTCTCCTCATGCTTAACAACTTTCACACTCTGACTTTTGACCTCTGACCTTTAGATCTCCCACCATTTTTAATTATATGAAAAACAGTCATTGGCTCCTAACTTCTGCATTTTTTCACTTATGGAAAATCCGTTGGAAATTTTTGTAGAAAATGGTCCAAAGTTCAAGTACGAAACGTTTCGTGCAGATTGCTCAAAAATCCCAGGAGGAGATAGATTTGAACTATTACAGTTTTATGAAAATTATTCATCTGTGCCTAAAACATACATGCAGACTCACATTTCTTTGAAACTTTGCAGAAATGTACAGGGTCATTCCAAATATCACTGAAACCAATCTTACTCCAATTGGCCAAAAGGGGGCGCTATAGCAATTTTTTGAAAAGGCAGACTTTAAACAGGCATAAGTCATGCCTCGTTTGGCCGAAAGTCGTGAAACTTGCTTACACATGTGCCTTGACTCATGAGGAACACACGTATCGATTTGACCATTAAGCTCCGCCCTTAGATTTTCCGCAATTTTGAGCAGTTTAAAAAATACTTGTTTTTGCCAGTTCTGGCTTAACCGTGCATACGCTTTTTACGAAACTCGGCCATATGGTAGATGCTCATGAAAAACTACCAAGAAATAATTCTCACACTCATTCGTCAAAGGGTGGCGCTATAGCACTCAATTGAAAGTGCCAACTTTGAACAGGTACAACTCATGCCCTGTTTGATGTACAACCATGAAACTTCGATACACATATGCGTCTCTTCATGCCCGACAACTTTCGTGGTCTGACTTTTGACCTCTGACCTTTAGATCGCCCACCATTTTGAATTATATGAAAAACAGTCATTGGCTCCTAACTTCTGCATTTTTTCACTTATGGAAAATCCGTTGGAAATTTTTGTAGGCAGTGGTCCAAAGTTCATGTGTAAAATGTTTCGTGCAGATTGCTCAAAAATCCCAGGAGGAGATAGATTTTAACTATTACAGTTTTATGAAAATTATTCATCTGTGCCTAAAACATACATGCAGACTCACATTTCTTTGAAACTTGGCAGAAATGTACAGGGTCATTCCAAATATCACTGAAACCAATCTCACTCCAATTGGCCAAAAGGGGGCGCTATAGCAATTTTTTGAAAAGGCAGACTTTAAACAGGCATAAGTCATGCCTTGTTTGGCCGAAAGTCGTGAAACTTGCTTACACATGTGCCTTGACTCATGAGGAACACATCTATCTCTTTGACCAGTAAGCTCCGCCCTTAGATTGTCCGCAATTTTGAGCAGTTTGAAAAACACTTAAACCCAGGATTTTTCAGCTATTTGCGTGAAACTGTATCATCTGTGTGATCTCCTTTTTCACAGTTACTTATCTGTTGGGCCAATGGCGTCTCCCTTAAATGAAGGCCTCACAATCTCAGGGTCGCCAGTTCAAGCCTCACTTGATGCAGACTTAATTTAAGTTGAATTGCAAACAACATGACTGTATCATTGAATACATGTGCAACTGTTAAAGGTAATGATGAAATGCTTCTTGGAGAGAGTATGTTTTTTTAATGTATGACAAACTTCATTGTGAAAATAACCGATCTACAATCTCAAAACTTTTCAGATAGCAACATGTTTCTGAGCTTGTAGATCGGCTGCTTTAACTGGTTCACTTTTATCTTCAACAGATGACCTCAGCCTGGACAAAGCTATAGCCCTATAGGTAGTGTCTCAGCCTGTGAATCCAAAGGTCGAGAGTTTGATTCCTGTCAATGGCAATAGGTTGAGATGTTAATGGGTGAGGTTTTTCACCTGGGATTGCCCCCCCCTGCGTCCTATATATGACCACCTCAGCTGGGTTGGGCTGAAAAGAATATTCGCCTGTTGGAATCATTTGCTTTGTCTCAATTTCAATCTATTCCCTTTCCATGTCTTATTACGGGGCCAGAGCTCTGCTCTGGAACCGTATTGTTATTGGCAGTATTCTGTCACTTCTTCTTCTTCTGCCACTTTTCGCAGTTCTGGCTGAACCGTGCAGTCGCTTTTTACGAAACTCGGCCATATGGTAGATGGTCATGAAAAACGATCAAAAAATAATTCTCACAATCTTTCGTCAAAAGGTGGCGCTATAGCACTCAATTGAAAATGCCAACTTCGAACAGGTACAACTCATGCCCTGTTTGACCTACAGCCATGAAACTTGGATACACATATGCGTCTCC
Source organism: Gymnoscopelus microlampas (assembly GCF_963454915.1). Taxonomy (NCBI): domain Eukaryota; kingdom Metazoa; phylum Chordata; class Actinopteri; order Myctophiformes; family Myctophidae; genus Gymnoscopelus; species Gymnoscopelus microlampas. Next base: position 18,296,156 of record NC_139948.1, read on the forward strand.
TCATGCTGAACAACTTTCACCCTCTGACTTTTGACCTCTGACCTTTAGATCTCCCACCATTTTGAATTATATGAAAAACAGTCATTGGCTCCTAACTTCTGCATTTTTTCACTTATGGAAAATCCGTTGGAAATTTTTGTAGGCAGAGGTCCAAAGTTCAAGTGTGAAACGTTTCGTGCAGATTGCTCAAAAATCCCAGGAGGAGATAGATTTTAACTATTACAGTTTTATGAAAATTATTCATCTGTGCCTAAAACATACATGCAGACTCACATTTCTTTGAAACTTTGCAGAAATGTACAGGGTCATTCCAAATATCACTGAAACCAATCTTACTCCAATTGGCCAAAAGGGGGCGCTATAGCAATTTTTTGAAAAGGCAGACTTTAAACAGGCATAAGTCATGCCTCGTTTGGCCGAAAGTCGTGAAACTTGCTTACACATGTGCCTTGACTCATGAGGAACACATCTATCGCTTTGACCAGTAAGCTCCGCCCGTAGATTGTTCGCAATTTTGAGCAGTTTGAAAAACACTTAAACCCAGGATTTTTCAGCTATTTGCGTGAAACTGTATCATCTGTGTAATCTCCTTTTTCATAGTTCCTTGTCTGTTGGTCCAATGGTGTCTCCCTTAAATGAGTGCCTCAAGATCGCCAGTTCAAGCCTCACTTGATGCAGACTTAATTTAAGTTGAATTGCAAACAACATGACTGTATCAATGAATACATGTGCAAATGGTAAAGATAACCTGAAATGCTTATTTGAGAGTACGATTTCTCAATGTATGACATACTTCATTCTGAAAATAGCCGATCTACAATCTCAAAACTTTTCAGATAGCAACGTGTTTCTGAGCTTGTAGATCGGCTGCTTTCACTGTTTTCGGTAGCGAGGAGACATACAATTTCTCTATTGATAAATGGTTTGTGAACGAGTGATCTTAGTGTTGGCTTGGTTCATGACAGAAGGCAAGAGTTTATGATCTTCAACAGAAAACATCAGCCTGGACAAAGCTATAGCACTATAGGTAGTGTTGCAGCCTATTAGCCTATCATGGGGCGGCCATAGCTGGGTGGTTAGTGAGCACGCCTAGGGAACCAGAGGCCCTGGTTGCCCCAGGTTCGATTCCAGGCCATCCCAGCATATGCGTCGATGAAATGAAATTTGTCCCTGAGCAAGACTCTTAACCCCTAATTGCTCACAGGTTCTCATTGGAAACAAGACCACAAGGACTTTCATGAACGACCTGTTAAAAGGAATTATCCTTATCCTAGTCCGAAGGTTGAGAGTTCGATTCCTGTTAATGGCAATAGGTTGAGATGTCCAATCTATCCATTCTGTTTCCATCTCTCTCTCTCTCATCAATCTATTCCGTTTCCATGTCTCTCTTCAATCTATTCCGTTTCCATGTGTCTGTCTCTCTCTCTCTCTCTCTCTCTCTCTCTCTCTCTCTCTCCAGTCTCTCTCTCTCCAGTTTCCATGTCTGTCTGTCTCTCTCTCACTGGCCCCGTATTATCGCTGCTTGCAGCTATATTACGAATTGTTTTTCGCTCCCTCTCAATTCAAGGCTAATCTTAGTTCTGGCTTAACTGTGCTGTCGCTTTTTACGAAACTCGGCCATATGGTAGATGGTTATGAAAAACGATCAAGAAATAATTCTCACAATCTTTCGTCAAAAGGTGGCGCTATAGCACTCAATTGAAAATGACAACTTTGAACAGGTACAACTCATGCCCTGTTTGACCTACAGCCATGAAACTTGGATACACATATGCGTCTCCTCATGCTGAACAACTTTCACCCTCTGACTTTTGACCTCTGACCTTTAGATCTCCCACCATTTTGAATTATATGAAAAACAGTCATTGGCTCCTAACTTCTGCATTTTTTCACTTATGGAAAATTCGTTGGAATTTTTTTGTAGGCAGTGGTCCAAAGTTCAAGTGTTAAAAATTTCGTGCAGATTGCTCAAAAATCCCAGGAGGAAATAGATTTTAACTATTGCAGTTTTATGAAAATTATTCATCTGCCCCTAACACATACATGCAAGACTCACATTTCTTTGATACGTTGCAGTAATGTAGAGTCATTCCAAATATCACTGAAACCAATCTCACTCCAATTGGCCAAAGGGGGGCGCTATAGCAATTTTTTGAAAATGCAAACTTTAAACAGGCAAAAGTCATGCCTCGTTTGGCCGAAAGTCGTGAAACTTGCTTACACTTGTGCCTTGACTCATGAGGAACAGTGAGCAGTTTGAAAAACACTTAAACCCAGGATTTTTCAGCTATTTGCGTGAAACTGTATCATCTGTGTGATCTCCTTTTTCACAGTTACTTGTCTGTTGGGCCAATGGCGTCTCCCTTAAATGAATGCCTCACAATCTCAAGGTTGCCAGTTCAAGCCTCACTTGATGCAGACTTAATTTAAGTTGAATTGCAAACAACATGACTGTATCAATGAATACATGTGCAAATGGTAAAGATATCCTGAAATGCTTATTTGAGAGTACGTTTTTTCAACGTATGACATACTTCATTCTGAAAATAGATGATCTACAATCTCACAACTTTTCATGGTTTGTGAGCTTGTAGATCGGCTACTTTCACTAGTTTTGGTTCTGAGGAGATGTACAATTTCTTCATTGGTAAATGGTTTGTGAACGAGTGATCTTAGTGTTAGTGAAACAGGGGCTTGGTTCATGAAAGAAGGCAAGAGTTTATGATCTTCAACAGACAATATCAGCCTGGACAAAGCTATAGCACTATAGGTAGTGTTGCAGCCTATTAGTCTGAAGGTTGAGAGTTCGAATCCTGTTAATGGCAGTAGGTTGAGATGTCCAATCAAACCATTATGTTTCCATCTCTCTCTCTCATCAATCTATTGTTTCCATGTCACTCTCTCTCTCTTCAATCTATTCCGTTTCCATGTCTGTCTCTCTCTCTCTCTCTATTCACTGGCCCCGTATTATCGCTGCTTGCAGCTATATTTCTATTTCTTCTTCTTCTTCTTCTGCCGTTTTTGCCAGTTCTGGCTGAACCGTGCATACGCTTTTTATGAAACTCGGCCATATGATAGATGGTCATGAAAAACGATCAAAAAATAAATCTCACAATCTTTCGTCAAAAGGTGGCGCTATAGCACTCAGTTGAAAATGCCAACTTTGAACAGGTACAACTCATGCCCTGTTTTACCTACAGCCATAAAACTGCAATACACACATGCGTCTCCTCATGATGAACAACTTTCACACTCTGACTTTTGACCTCTGACCTTTAGATCTCCCACCATTTCGAATTATATGAAAAACGGTTAAAACCTATCTCCTCCTGGGATTTTTGAGTAATCTGCACGAAACTTTTTACACATGAACTTTGGACCTATGCCAAAAAACGTTTGCAAAATATTTTCCATAAGTGAAAAAATGAAGCTTTAATGAGCCAATGAATATTGCAGTTTTATGACAATTATTCATCTGCCCCTAACACATACATGCAGACTTACCATTCTTTGAAACTTTGCAGAAATGTAAAGGGCCATTCCAAATATCACTGAAACCAATCTTACTCCAATTGGTCAAACGGGGACGCTATAGCATTTTTTTTTTAAATTGAAACTTTAAACAGGCAAAAGTCATGCCTCGTTTGGCCGACAGCCATTAGACCTGCTTACACATGTGCCTTGACTAATGAGGAACACATCTATCACGTTGACCTGTAAGCACCGCCCTTAGATTGTCCGCAATCTTGAGCAGTTTGAAAAACACTTAAACCCAGGATTTTTCAGCTATTTGCGTGAAACTGTATCATCAGAGTGATCTCTTTTTTCAGAGGTTTGTCTGTTGGTTTAATAGCTTCCCGCTTAAGTGTATGTCTCACAACCTCGAGGTCACAGGTTCAAGCCTCACTTGGTGCAGACTTCATCTAAGTTGCATTTCACACAACATGACTATCAATGAATACATCTGCAATTGTTAAAGATAACATGAAATACTCAATTGAGTGTTTTTTACATAATTCATTGTGAAAATAGCTGATCTACAATCTCACAACTTTTCAGATAGCAATGAGAGTATGTTTTTTCAATGTATAACATACTTCATTGTGAAAATAGCCGATGTACAATCTGACAACTTTTAATAGTTTGTGAGCTTGTAGATCGGCTACTTTCACTAGTTTTGGTTCTGAGGAGATGTACAATTTCTTCATTGGTAAATGGTTTGTGAACGAGTGATCTTTGTGTTAGTGAAACAGGGGCTTGGGTCATGACAGAAGGCAAGAGTTTGTGATCCTCAACAGACAATATCAGCCTGGACAAAGCTATAGCACTATAGGTAGTGTTGCAGCTACCTAAGAGTGCCTCACGATCGCAAGGTTGCCGGTTCAAGCCTCACTTGATGCAGACTCATTTAAGTTGAAAAAAAACATGACTCAATCTATTCCGTTTCCATGGCTCTCTCTCTCTCTTCAATCTATTCCGTTTCTATCTTCAATCTATTCCTCTCTCTCTCTCTCTCTCTCTCTCTCTCTCTCGTTGCCCCAGGCCAGGTCAGCAAATGTGTCAATGAAATTTGTCCCTGAGCAAGACTCTTAACCCCTAATTACTCACAGGCCCTCATTGGAAACAAGACCGCAAGGACTTTCATGAACTGACCTGTTAAAGGAATTATCATTTCTCCTTCTCTCTCCTGGCCCCGTATTATCGCTGCTTGCAGCTATATTTTAGGGATTGATTTCCGGTTCCTATTGTCGGTTGCTTTTTAGTATATATTAAAGATGGCAGATTTCAAATAGCTGAAAAATCGGCTTCATTTACTGTCTGTATAAACCAATTGCGTCACTTTGTCCATTCATTTTTACAGTCTATGGGTCTGACGCAAATTTTGACCTGAAGGTCAAGATTCAATGTATCCCTTGAGCAAGCAGCCAGGCTATATCAGCTCAATGGTAAAAGAAAACAACAATCTGCAAAAGCAGGAAAACTGATTCAAAACGGGGGTAGAAGAAGGGAGTTACACAATGCAGCTTTAATATCATTTATTAATTATGATTTCATATTTAAACATATTTTTACTGTACAGTATAATGCTACTGTTATAACGTAATTATTTGTATTCTTTGTGCAGTGTACAGTATCTAAAGTACTGCTTTCCGTTTTTCCATTTTATGTTCCTTGTTCCTATACCACTTTTATCCTCTCAGTCAGGATACATATTAAACAAGTGAAATTGGAAGTGAGGACACAAAGAATTGAGCAGACAAAATTGGAACTGGAACACTATAAAAATGAAGCTGATAAATGGTTACTCTCTCTTGAATGGTTGAAATGTTGTCAACCAACCTGAAAATGTATTTTGTTATTAAAGAGCTGGAGAGACATAGAGACTCCTGTTACTGAACAAACACTCTATAGCAATGATTACTATCATAATATAGTGCTTTAACCTTTTAACAAAAAAACGTTTTTGTTTTAACCAAAACATGTCACTTACCCTTTAATCACACTATAGACATAAAACATGACAAAATGGAAAGAAATGTAATAAACATCTATCATCCCTGTCTGTTTATTGATGTGTGTGTCATGTCAGTCATACTTGATCACAGTAGAATTCAAAGACACATTAGTGCAATTAAAACATATATTTATTTATCTGTTATTATTTCTGGTTAAGTTTAGTGATGTACCAACCTGCTCTGTGTAGTTTGATGTAGTTTAGTGATGTACCAACCTGTTCTGTGTAGTTTCCCAGCTAGCAGATCGGCGTTGCAACCGACGTCAGGCCGGCCTGGACAGAGCGGGCCCCGCCGAGCGGAGGCTCACCCTCCTCAGGCCCTCCTCACGCCGGAGATGTCTCGCTCACCGATATGTCCGGCGGAGTAGCATTTTAGAAGAGTCTGCGGCGGTCTGCAGCCAGCGTCACGACGTCCTGACGCTGTTATTGCCACGCTTTGAATTTTCCCTATACATTCTGTTGGTTCTCAAAGTGGGGTCCAGGGACCACCATGGGTCTTGAGGGCGTTCCAGGGGGTCCCCAGCTAAATGATAGGAAGGAACCAAATGGCCCCTTATGGGTCTGTAAGTAAAAGTGTATAGACATGGAACCAAATGGACCTGTGAAACGTGTATGTTGTACGTGTTTCAGAGTTAAATTAACAATGATTTTAATTAAAGATAATAAAGATGAATTTGGGTCCCAAAGATAGAAATGCCATTGGACTGGGGTCCCTGAAATTAAAGTGGGTGAACATCACTGCTATCATCACTGCTATCACTTAATTTTCACTGCTATCACAGCACAGAAATAATCCAAATATACAAATTCAACACCATTAAAAAAGTGAAAAGTAAAACTATTTATATAAACTCTGTCTGTCTGCCTGTCTGTATGGGTCTGTAAAGCTTCATTTTTGCTACAGTCGTATGACAGTTGCACAAATAAAAGATAAGAACATTTTGGCAGCTTCCCTGCTGTATCTGAGTATGCTGACCCCTGATGTACATGAAATAATGCAGTAAAGACATTTCTTTTTCTTTATTAGAAAAGGGCAGAGATAATCCAAATATACAAATGAAACATTATCAAAAAAGTCAACAAGTAAAACTATAAAAAAAATAATCCAAATATACAAATGAAACACTATTAAACACTATCAAGAAGTCAACAAGTAACACTATATAAAAAGTAATCCAAATATACAAATGAAACACTATCAAAAAAGTCAACACGTAAAACTATATAAAAAGTACAAACTACTATGTGTGTGTGCGCAGAATGTGACATACTGTACTATAAAAATCTTTTGAAAATAGCAGATCCATTTGTTCACTCAAGATGTAGCAGATCCAGGGTTCATTTGGTTCTAATTGCCATTTCCACACACAGCGTTACTGTAAGGGCCCAATTTGAACACCCATTAGGAGGGGTCAAGGGAACCACTCAAGGTTCCGCTAAGGAAACGGAATCAAGAAAATCCAAAGGGCGAGGAAGTAGGGTTGATCAATCCCGTGACTCTGTGAGTGGCGACTGTGGCTTCTTCCTTCCCCCATCTCGATCTGAAGCCCCCTTCAGGTAACGTATGACCTGTGTCTGCAACTCCTCCTCTGTCGTCCCCTTGCAGCTCTCAATGCTTCTTACGGCCCCTGGAATGACAAGTAAAGAACAATGTCAGAAAATGGGGTGGGGTTTTTTTTTCTTTCTTTTTTTCTTTCTTTCTTTACAATGTATTTACTTACTGTGCAAAATGTCCTTAATTTCCAACTCTTTGAATGCCGTCTTCTTATTCTGCCCAGTCCAATTGATGTGTTTTGCCAGACCGTCGGTCATCAGCAAGGGCACCATCCGGTAAAGAGCATCTTTAACGTTTTGTCCACCCATTGTGGCCAGATGCGAGACCTACAATCAAAGTCAAGGTCTTTAATACAAAAATTCAACATCATCGAATACAATAAGTAGATTTACATTAAATAGTTAGCAAATTACTTACAATGACGTCTCCGACACTAGAGTCTTCAGTTAGCTGGCTCTCTAGATGCTTTAGCGCACTCAGGGTGGTTAAGGGGAGGCCAAGGTTATCTGGTGGAACCACACTGGCTGCAGAGACAGTCTGTGCCTTCAGGTGTTGGACGTCCTCCTTAAGCTCAGACAGATGCGTAACTAAGAGAAGCAGGGCTTCACTCTGCTTCTGCAGGGCTTCACTCTGTTTCTGCTGGGCTTCACTCTGCTTCTGTACTTGCTGAGACAGGGCAGAGACTTGCCGAGACAGGGCTTTATTCTGCTTCAGTATCTGCCTGAGATGGGCACCTACATGTGTCAAAGAAATGAAGTTAATAGATGCAGAGTTTCAGTAATCAATAATAGAATAAGTGCTTTGTACACTTCTGCCCACAGTATACATGGGTGATACAAATAAAATAAAAGTAATTACCTTTTTCATTTTCACAGTCAGAATTGTCAACTGAGCTGTCGAAGAGTGTGCGGCGAGACCGAGGTCTTTCACGCGAGTACAAAGTGTGTGTGCCATCTAAAACACAGACAGATGAAATTCAACAGATTTTAATACAACTCAAAACAGTGATTCTTGAAATGTTAACTGGATCAAAACAGTTGTGTTCAAACAATACTTACGATCATTGTGGGGAAAAGGGCTTGGAAAACCTGCGCTTCGTGGGCTTGGTGGACTGCTTGGTGATGGACTGCAGAGAAGGTGAGGGCGAGGTGTTGATGCCGACGTCATCACATGGCATGGTGAATTTGATGGGCCTGGTGAAGGACTTAGACGTAGCGGCACATATGGCGATCGAAACACTAGAAGACAAAGGAAAAAAGGAAATCAAGACACAGAATTGTATCCTTTTCTAAATACATACATTACTAGCATTGCAATGATGGTGGGAAGAAAAAAGGTAAAATCACAAAAAAGCTACATACCACTGGGGCTAGCATCCATATCTGTACTCAGCAATGTCCTTGCCGCTTGGATTGGTAGGTTCTCTAAAAAAAAAAAGCAATTATTAAGTCATGATTTTAATCAAGCTGATTGATATGAAAATCAGTGGCTGAGAAATGCATTACTTACTGCTCTTGTCTTTGAGGGCCTGCAGACGAGAAGTACTTTGTACCTCAACCTGCCCTTCCACCACTGTTGGCACTTTCACCTTTTCAAGCAGCAAATTAATGACACATTTCCAAATGAGTGTTCCCCAGCTTTAAATTATACTTTTTTTTCACCTTTCCCCCCACTTCTTTAATTACCTTGCATTATGGTGCGTCTTGGAGACCTTTCGAGGTGGTGTGTCGTCGTCGGAATCATCTCGGTACCGTTGTGGTATACTAAAAGATAGCAACATTTCAGTTTCCAAATGCCCATTGTAGCCCCAGCTTAGATCAGAAAAATAAAATAATAGACAAGGGAAGAAATACAAAAAAAAATCCAGGACATACCCTTTTTTCCGTGGTTTGGGGTTGTCATCCAGTGATGAGCCATGGTTCACTGCCCGAACCAGGTACTCATTCGCTTTATGCCAGGTGTCTGCAGGTTTTGACAAGTACAGTTATATTCAAGTAACGAATAAAATACAAATCCTCAATACATCAACATTTTGTTCATTACAAAAGTCAAATAATCAAATACTAACCAGCTGTCTTAACCACCCGCATTGGTACTTTTTTCCAGTTGGCGCACGGTTGGTGTTGACTCCTAGCGGCTTTAAGGACAGGGTCCCCACGGTCATGAAATTCCTGGAAATATTTTGAAATTAGAAAAAAAAAAATCCAGTACTGGAAAAGGTTTGAAATTGATCAAACATCATCAAAGGTCCTGGAATTGATCAAGGGTCCTGGAAAAATATTTGGCTATGCATTGTTTTTGGCTATTGATTTTGTTAAAACAAAACGTTTTCATAAACATGAATAATATTACACGAAATATGTAACATAAGTAGTTTTTCGCCAAACGGGCTGTGTGACGGCAGCCTAATGTATGTCTCAAACTTTATTTTTGCTACACTGCCTATCTTTGGGCATTCTACATAGGAGTAAGAGACACATTATTGCGCCGAATGATTGTTATATAGGCCTGGAAATTGGGCTAAATATTCTGGAAAAGTTTTGGAAAAGTTTTGGAAATTCATTGCTAAAAATGTGTGGGGACCCTGTAAGGATCTTTACACTTTCCTTCTTATCGTAAGGTGGCCAGTAACACTCAGTCTGCTTCTTATCCAAACACCAAGACAGAGGTATGACCGCATAAGCGTTGTTCTCCGCAGGAAACATGGCCACAGCGAACGCCATTGCAAAATGATCTATAAAAAGAACACAATTGGTTATTTAAAAAAGAAAAAAAAAACAACTTCATTGTTTAGAAGAAAAAGTACAAAAACACTTTTGTAATAGTTTAACATAGTGGTGAAAAAGACAGATCTACAAGCTCACAAGTGCAACAATGGAAAGCCCACAAAGCCATCCCGATATGGTAGAAGTGTGTATTTTCTCAAAATATTAGTCACTTGTGTATATTGCAGCTCAGTCGTCAGATTTGTAAGATGAAAAATTCCCATCCTTGATGACTCCATCGGATTGCTGAAGTAATCCTCCTTGTTCCTGAACTTTTTGAAGATGATGAATGCATTTTTCTCTGTATCAGTAGCTATATTCTCCACGAGAACAACCTCCTGGGTTTGCAATTGGACACAGTTGTCACCTTGGGACAGTTTCACGGTGTAATGCCTTGCGTGCCATTCTTGAAATTGTTTTCGTACTCGTAATCCAGCTGGGATAGGACCAGCAGAGTGCTCCCTTTGAACGGCACAGAGTGGCTTCTTGGTGGCACGTCTCACACCAATTCTCTCTTTCTCAGATAGTCGGCGACAGACTTGCGCCAAAACGGATTGTCCGTTCCGCACATATCTTCTCAGCTGCCCCAGGAAGTTTTCAAAGGGGAAACAAGATACGTTATCCAGTGCACCATAGGTCTTTGCCTCTTGACTGAGATGAACAAGTGTGTGCATGTTGTAGGTCAGCCATTCTCTGCCGTAGATTTCGGCACATTGCTCCACAAACACATCCAACGCTTCACTGGCAAATTCCACCCATGGGGCCTGGGCACACAGAGACGCGCTGAGCAGGATGCTGATGGCGACGGAGAGCAGCATAAAGTGGGAAAAAAGGTTTTCTGGAATTACTCCCTTCAAAACAACTGGTCCAGTGTACAAAAGGAATGTTCTGAACTCCGTTGCCTTCCAGTTTTCAAAAGACTCCAGTCGCCTTGGCTTTCTGTTGAATTCACATGGAATGTGGGGTCGTAGGTTGAGAAGCGCACAGGAGATGGCTTTGACGCTTGCGGATCCAATTTTTGTCCTCAGGGGGGGTCCCTTCACCCAAAAAGACAGCATCTTCCTTGTCACTCCTAGGCAAACTTGGTGCATGTAATCAAGGGGAAACTGTGTCACCAGTCCAACAGAGAGAGACGAGAGGATGGTTTCCCCATGGTGATGAGAGTCATCACCGAGATCATCCTGTCTGTCATCGTCGGACCGGAGTCTGGCATATCTGTCAGGAAACGTTACTCTCCTTTCAACGTAGAGACCTTTTTGTCTGCATTTATCACATCCATAGTATGCACAGTGGCCCTTCACGTTTTTTATCATGGCTCTTGCAGGGGCGTCACAAACAAATGCATTAAATCTGACAGCGAATTCTTTTCCACCATAGAAAATGCCATCTTTTTCCAATTGCCGGGCCTCCTCCACAAAATCAGTTAAAAAATTGAGTGAATTTGGCTTTGTAACTCCAAAGTAGATTCCAATAACAAAGGGAACCTTGTTCTGTTGGATTCCATCTTCATATTTTTCAATTAGCCCTAAAATAGGCCACAACTGGTCATTGTTGCTGTCGAATATACTTAGGCCATCAACATTGATCTGTAGGGATATGGTGTCTTGCAAAGCCAAATCTGGGCATTCAGTCAGCCGAGTCAAAATGCCAGCTTTCAGTCCGTGATGGTGGTATGATCCACCGGAACTGGCTTGTATTTCTGTTATCGTTTTAGTTCCAAGTAATGTTCTGGGGTCCTTGGGCAGTCCTGCAATCCGCTTTGATAGAATCTTGAGTAACTTCCTCAGAGTGGCATGTGGAACATTGGTCTCAGCAGCCCAAATGGACAACTCCAATAGGAAATCATCTTCCTCAGGCTCACTGTCTGAAGTGGCAGAAGTCTCTGAGTCTGGTGCATCGTGGTGCGGGTTACCGGGTCCGTCATCTACCGCTGAGGCATCTGGCTCTGTGGGTTGAGCCTCTGTGTGTTCAGCCTCTGTGGGTTCAATGCTCCCATGGTTCTGGGGAACTAACGGATATTCAGGTGCTTGGTTTATTCGCTGCAAGTCCTCAGGTGCCACGCTTCCAGATGAGACATTGGAGAGGATAAATCTATGCTCCTGGGGAACCCTCAGATCAGATCGGGATTGGGTCGGGACAATCATTCCCATCTCACGGAGAATTGCCTCAGTGCCTTTACGAATTCTCCTCCTTCTGCTTGAGTAACTGACACCAGAAGCCATCGCTACTGAGGCTTTTAAGTGATAACTATAAAAACACAGTTGTCCAGCCCTAGAAAAGTGATACCTACACAAACAGTTCACAGTCCAAAGAGATGGTCTCTTCTGGAAGATGGTCTCTTTTGAAGGATGGAAGTCCTGAAGTGTGTGTGTGTTGAAAGCCTAAGGCTAATGATAAAGCATATTATACCAGAATAGCATAACATGGGAAATAAACAAAAATGTCAACATACCTTTGGCTATCTTTGGAAGGCGTCAAAAGATGGATTCTTTCTGGAAGATGGTCTCTTTTGAAGGATGGAAGTCCTGGAAAATAAATAGAAAAATATTCAATTTAAGTAATGCATACAAACATTTTTAGCACACACACACACACACACACACACACACACACACACACACACACACACACACACACACACACACACACACACACACACACACACACACACACACACACACACACACACACACACACACGTTTGTGTGTTGAAAGTCTAAGGCTAATGATAAAGCATATTATACCAGAATAGCATAACATGGGAAATAAACAAAAATGTCAACATACCTTTGGCTATGTTTGGAAGGCGTCAAAAGATGGATTCTTGTGGAAAAATCCAGCACTGGCAGCAAACAGTCAGATTGTCAAGCAGACAAAAAAAAACAGCAACAGCAAACACGTACAATCAAGACTGAGTGAATTGCTGAGTTCAGGGTTGAAGCCAAGCCCTTTTAAAGCATTAATGGGGAGGGGTGGGGTATTCACACATTGGTCAATGCATCCCCACCTCCTCCCATAACCCCCCCCCTCCACCCCCACCCACCCACCCACACACACAATACATGCATGTAACATTTCAGTACAGCATTTTTATAGATGCAATTTTAGCCATTTTTAACCCTGAATTATGAAGACATTTGTAAACTATTCATATTGGTGTTATAAAATAAAATAAAATAAAAAAGGCCTCAGTGATGATAATATACAATCAATTGCTCCTCAATAAAATGTAATGTTTCAAGTCGTTATCATTAGCCCTGCATTGCCAAGTTGTATTTTGTAAGATATATATATATATATATATATATATATATATATATATATATATATATATATGTTTGCTTTAAAACTTTTACTGTATGCCTATTTGCTTATTTTATTCAACTATTATTATAAATATGAGTGATCCCAAACACTCCTGTAGAGTAGATGGCAGTACCACTCCGTGTGTCTGCACTGGGAAGGAGAAATGCACCAGAAGAAGAAGACGGAAGTTCTCAGAACGGAAGCCCAGACGTGTGTTTGCATTCTCGCCCTACACGACTGGGAGAAAACGTAAACGTTACGGACTATGGAGACTAAAGTTATACTATAATGCCTTTTTTCCATCGGGAAATATATTGGAGAGGTTAGTATACTGACTATTTTACACCTGGGGAGGATGTCTGCCGTTTGTCGATCCTTTAAGACAACTGTAGGAGTTCATAAATGTTTCCGTGTTGTGTCCTGTATAGCTTGCCGAAGCTAGCTGTTGTTGTGTTCTATTGCGTTATAGTTGTCTGGATTACTACTGCATTAATTTATCACGCCACCGAGTTAACTTGCTAACATTTGATGTGATCGGTAGGCAGATATTTGTTGTAGTGCGTAGTGTTGTCGAGCTGATGTTAGCTGTCGTTAATCTTAGCTATGCAAGCTAATTTTATTTTAGCATAGCTATAAAATGGCGGCTAGCAGCACACTCGACAGAATTGGCTTCGACCATAGAGTTAAAAACGCCTCAGCGATGTTAGCAACATCATGCAGAACAGAAGCGGATGAATTGTATTGTATAAGATTAAAAACATATATTATGCCAGCTTTTAGTGAGGAAGGAAGGTTCACCGCCTCCACCCCCACCTCCCCTCTCCCAAGCACACTCACTCATTTCCTCCAAATGACTCGATCACAAAGTATTTGTTTGAAAAGTACTAAGTCTTTGTTTCAAAAGTAGTTTATCGTTCCTTGCATTTGGATTTTGAAACAGTATTGAATGCCATTTCTGTGTTCTGCGTTTCTGCTTAATGTGTTGCTTAAAGTAGACATCTTGGTCCTCATATTCTCTAATAGTTCTTTCAACTTCAATAAACATCTCTTCAGCAACCACAGATAGTCTGTGGTTGATCAATGACTTCACTGTTTGTAGTAAAGTCATATTATTATACTATTAGTCTCAGACTAGACTACTAGACTACAGGATAGTTCTCAGTGTGTGGCTACGTTTCTGACATGACAGGTCAAAGTTAAACAAACACTTCCTGGTTCTTATTTGACGCTTTGATTCTAACACCGCCACCTGCTGGTGAAGATCTGCGCAAAAGTCTTCCAATTTAAATGGTTTTAAATAACATTCAGAACGAGATGGAACAGGAGAGCTTCTTGAAACTAATTCATAACTTCAAACATTAAGAAGACGAGGCTTGTTGGTAGAGAGCATGTATATCTCTTAAAGGCCAGTTGGTTTCTGTCAAATCAACACGTCTGCTGGTGATTTTATGCCTACCGCCCCTGCTGCTGAAGATCTGCACACAAGTGGGTCAAAGTGAAATGAATTACAAATCATTCAATGGTTTTAAATAACATTGAAAACTCCATGGAACAGGAGTGTTTTTTTTGTTATAGGGTATTTATATAAGGCACTCTGCTTCAAATGAACAATGCCTTTATTTAATTGGCAGTGGGTTACAGAGCATGATTAAAATATTAACTGTCACATGTTTCTGTATTATTCTGGGAATTACAGCCAACTGAATGGTGACACATATTTAAATGAATAATAAACAACAGTAGGAAACAGTTGTATACATTTAGCATTCGGGAAATTGGCAAACATATATTTGTATTATTTATTCTGCCTTGCATTCTCTTTAGCTATTGCCCATGTGGTGACCTTCTGTTGTTCACACCAGAACTGACAATGAGAGAAATTAGTGATGTACATATAAATCATGGGTGCAAAGACTCAAACAATCACAACAGCAACTTGCTGAAATATGTTTGGTAGGCTAAATCATATAGATGTCTTCCTATTTATTTATTAACCTAATTTAACAACAAAAATACAATACAAATATAGGAAATAACTGTGTTTGCCACGCAGTGCCACTGTGAAAGCGTATTCCACAAAGCAATGACATTATACATAATGCATCACATGAACACAGATATGACCATTACACACATCTCACATCATGACAGTCAGGAACATTCACACCTATTTCTTTGTGTTCAGAGCATTAATTGATGTGGGATGAATGAGTCTTTGAACCATAATCTGCACCTGGGGAGTTGATATTCAGAATGCAGAATGTGGGAGGGGTCTGATATGATTATGTGGGCATGTGTGATTATTGACTGTTCAATAATGTTTAGTAGGAGGGCTGTTATCTTATCGAAAATCATTTTCAAAGCTGTGTGGACCAGTCAGGAGATTGATGAACCAACAGTTCTGCCTCTGAGTTGATACATTGTTTATCATAATCTCACTGCATAGCTTTCTGCTCACACTCATAGGATTTAAGGCAGAACACCTGTGACAAAGTGAAGATGGTTTATACAACCTGGATGTAGAGGGATCAAAGAGTTACACCAATAATTCACATAATGAGTTCAACTTCTTCTCCCCTTTTACTCTGAATCAACTTGACATTGTGTGTTTGTTGTGGTTGGTTTCAGGAGCAAAGGCCCCATATTCCATCTTCTATGTACATGCACGATGTACACAACTACGACATCTCTGTGGTAGAAGATCTTGACCCAATGTGTTGGAGATTGAACACAACCCTCCATCTGCTCAGGATGATTTGAAGAACCATCTGTTTGTTGAGCATGGAGACAAATATCTGACAAATATGTGACCAGTAGGCTACATTGATTAATTTTAGATTTATTTATGTGTCTTTTTTTCATTTACTAAAATAGGGGATCAGAGCTACAACATGTACAACATGAGCTATCTATGACAGAGACTTTTTGGTTTGTTTAGTTTCAATATATTTAATGAATACTTTACCCAACAAATGAATTTGGTGGATTTTGCTCCTAGATTTAATCATACAGTAATGATAAAAGTATTAAAATATAATACTTCACACCTGGGCTCTGATTTGGGGGTCAACAATAACTTCTTTTTTTTGTTCAATAAATAAACAATTATGACATGTCCCTTAATTAGTCTGGAACTTTAAAACATGTCTGCTGCTCTCCCTATTGTTTAAGTACAAGTGTACAAATCAAATGTATTTGATCACTTTAATTAAAAAGTGGACATAACTAGTGGTGACATCACCCATTGGAGTCATGTTTTGAAGAATTTCTTCTTCTTGGCTTCCTCAATGTTACTGCACACTCCTATGAACGATGGACACATAATAATCTGACATAATAGTGGTGTTGCCCCTGTGAAAATATAGATGACAGAATATGTATGTATTATTTTCATATTTAATAACCCATTATCTGTTCTGACTTAAGGGTGAATGATAGAAAGGTATATGAAGATGAATCTGTGTTTAACTCATTGAGTAATATGTGTGTAACCTGGGGTCTGCTTAGTAGGCTGGAGGGAAGACACTGAAAGATGTGAAGGTGAATGCCACATGGTGTTTTTATTAACAGAAAGTCCAATCCACTTTATAGCGGGAGGAAAACTGCTTTTTATGGCATACATTTCCTTATACAGGTACGTCCACTGGTGTAGGCCTATTGGTCTGACTGGGTTATGATGTTTGAAATGTTACCCTCAGAAAACCTCTTCCAGTGACCAGGTAGGAGCTGCAAACACTTTCTGGCAGGACGAAAACTGCTTTTTATGGCATAGATGGCCTTTTAAAGGTGTAACCACTGTTACTGTATAACTCTTGAACTGTAGGTCGTAGTATCAAATAAGATCAACACACGATCGGTTTAGTACCATATTACTAAAACAATTAAATAAACATTACATAAGTGAAGCCAATGTTGTCCGTCAAATCGGGCTCAAGGTGTTATTTCATCGTTTTCTATAAAGAGGGATTTTAATCACATTTATGGAAACCCATTTCACTGAATATAAGATATTGAGGAAAACAGAAGTTTCAAACTACTTCAACAGGACATGACATAAAACTGATGACTGTATGGTATCCTACACATTTGATATTTGACGGAAAACTACTTGGATGAACATCCCAGCTCTTGTGTAAAATGTCAAACTGCAACTGAGCATAGGTTTATTTAAAGAAAACAACTGAGCAAACTTAAACATGGTACAAAAGGTTGATTGTGTTGCCACTTTTAAGATATCATAAATATCAACTAGTAACAAACAATCATTTAAAACATTAACATTGACTTCATTGACAATAAACATATTTGTGCTGTCAAGTATTTACAAGAACTTGTGATTGGTAAAATATATCTAAATCCCACACACTTTTTTAATAGCGAAAATAGCAGATATACAAGGTCAAAACACAATGCAATGTGACACATTGTGAGCTTGTATATCAGCTATTTTCGCTATTTCCACCCACCTGACCACTTAACCCATTCAAGCCGGGAACGCATACTGTGTCATTTTACATTATTTTATACTTTGGCCTTTTCAAAAATAGCAGATCTACAAGCTCCCCCCCCCCCCCCCATCTCAAAATATTGTGTTCCATGGACCCCCCCAGAAGCAAAGATTTTAGTTAAAAATGTATATATTCAAAGATTTGCACAAATTTCACGATTTTTCAAAAAGTAGCAGATCTACAAGCCCATAGCGTGGCACTCGGTGCCGCGCTATGAGCTTGTAGATCTGCTTTTTTTGAATAGCCAAATAAATCTTAAAATGACACAGATGCGTTCCCGGATTGAATGGGTTAACACGGCAGTGGTCATATGGGTGAGCCACGTGCATTTCACAGCATGTTTATTTTAATGATCAATAAATCAATCGATTGTGTTCCGGCTTGGATCAATGAAACTAAAATAGTATACTTTAACTTCCTATGTATCCGTATCACAATGAAAACTCAAGGTTTTCAAGGGAATATACCATGACATATATTTAGACTTTTTTTTATGAATGTTATATTATCAATAACATTTTGTAATATCTTCACTAGAATACAACTGTGCTTCTACTTCCACAAACGAGCACAGACACAAACCAACAAAAACAACCTCCCTCAGTACACAGGTTCTCAAAGTGGTGTGAGGGACAACAGTGTTCAAAACATTCTTATCAACATTTACATTAATTACTTTAATATTAATGCTATATTATCATTGAAACCTTTGCCTACCACCAGTTGAGAACCACTGTTCTATATCGAGACTATACTACACTATATGAAACCTAACATGGTTGTCATGTCAGGTCCAAAACACTCCCGTTCTTCACCTTCCATTGAGAGCTGCAGGGAACAGGGAACTGGTCCTTTGTTTGTCTGTTTCAAGGAAGCTGGTTGGAGGAATCCTTCCTCCTCCTCTTCACTTCATCTAAGTCTCCTCCACAACCTGTGTTAGGTGAGTCACAGTCAAACAGTTTGCTGATGATCTGTCATGGTCCTCCAATCCAAAGTGACAGTCATGGCTGTGTGGTGAGGACAGGTTCATGAATCCATCCAATGGGAGCAGGAGACACTCTCTGTTAAGGAAGTCACAGGAGGAGAGGGTGAGAGGTCAAAGTCAGGCATGGAAGGGGTCGCCTCCCAGAAATGATTCTGTTGATAAGAGTTAGGGGTGTGAGAAAGAGAGTGAAAAAAAGGTTCATTATTTAGATTACTTCATGACCAAAAGGGTTTCAGTGAACAATGCCAACTCAACTGGCTAGGTTTACATTTCATATCAAATGTACTGATTCCTTTTATTGAATCAGTCTGAAGTTAAATATCCAGATATTCTAAATATTCAACATTCTTTATTGTAACAACCCATCATACAAGTATAAGAGAGTAAAATTACTGGATTTCAGCTCCTGGACATTCAAGTAACAAGAGAATATGTGATAAAATAACAATACAAATAACAGTAAAAAGTACCAATATAGAATACAATAACAATTGCACAATGTAAGATGTCTTCATAAGGTGCTGTGTGCATGGGTCCTACCAGTGTGTGTGTCCTGGGCATGACGTTAAACTGCCCCGTTGTAACTACCATAGTCAATGTAGTACGGGCAGTGGATGCATTTGCAACTTCTGTGGACTAGTATGTAGCTTACATACAAGAAGGCACTACTCACCGGTAGAATCTACCAACAGCCGACACTACCTTACGGCCAGGTGGGACTTCAGGCCCATGAGAACAACTAAAGAGAGCGCTTTAACACCAAGTAGAAGTGCAAGACTAAGAACTTTGTTTCCTCTGGTGATCCAGCCTAGGACATACCCACGGACTGGTTGCTGGAGGGTTTCGACAACTTGGGAAGCCCAAAGACGAGGCAGAAAGGCTGGCACAAGTATTGTGCTGTCTCTGCTGCCATGTATGGCAGCGCCACCGCAACTTGTGCCATGAGTGACATAGGTGTTGTATAATGAGGACATATATCCATGAGTTTGTGAATGTAACCTCTACTGCACCTAAAATATTTGTGTCCCTGTATGCTTTCCCTGTGTGTGGACATAAATAAATTGTTAAACAGTGTGTGTGTGTGTGTGTGTGTGTGTGTGTGTACGTGCGTGCTTGCTTGTGTATGTGTGTGTTAGTGCGTGTGTGTGTGTGTGTAGGGTCTGCCTTAAAACATTTGTACATAGCTGTTTGCCTGTTTGTGTGTGAATCCATCAAGTAAAGACATGTGTGATTCCATCAAGTAAAGACATGTAAAACTACCTGTGTCATCACCTAAGACAAGAGAAGATGGGTGGTGTTGGGAGGTCTCTGTCACTGTTGAGGATGTTGATGGTGACGATGACCTCACTTCCTGGGTGCATGTAGAGGTTGTGGAATGTAATTCATCAGTGGATGTGGGGGGCAGCATGGGCTCTGAATTGGGATTGGAGGAGCCATGTCCAATCAGGGGTCTTAAGGCGTCAGAGTTGTCCTCAGTTCGGGTCTTCTTCTCAGCAGGGCCTTCATCAGTATTTAACTGTACACTAGCAGAAAATTACACAATACAGTAGTATATTATTTACACAACATGTAAACAATGTTACACTGGATATTGCAGTGTCAACAGTTCCAGAAGGGAGAGATGGAAGTAATGATGGACGTGGATGCTAGCTTTAATGACCATTGCTGCTTTCTCTCTTATCCAGAGTAAGGCCATTTAAATACCATAAATGTGTCTTAAAACTGAACTAATTTCATTAAAACGACTTTGGAATAGACTGTTCTGATTTAATTCACGGAGGAGAGTATGACAAATATTGAATGTATATGAAAGAAAATACTCGGCCACAGAAGAGATAAGGACAGTGGAATGCCAACCCAGCAATTTGATGATTAGTGACTAAATCTAGGATGTTGTGTAATTGTGTAAGAAATAAATCACCTGCTGCAGGAAGCAACTCTGGGGTCAACAGTGGTTCCATCAACCTCCTTATCCTGCACTGCATCTGCACCTGAAGGACACATCAAGGTCATTAATGAATGAAAACTGAAACAGAAGATAAACAGTCTGATTTGTAAACTAAATAAGATTTGCAGTAAACAACATGAGAATGACCAAGATGTTTTCAGTAACAGAGAATTGTATTTTACATTGAACAACCTAACACACTATCTCTGAATGTGTCTCTGTTTGTAAGTCTAGTGACTTCTGTGAAACAGAAAACTTGTGACAGGGAAAAAAGTTCAAATAATAATATTGTTATATTATTAACTATATTAACATGCACAATATCAGGGGGAAATTTTAATGACATTGGCAAATGTGTGTATGTTTGTGTGTGTGTGTGTGTGTGTGTGTGTGTGTGTGTGTGTGTGTGTGCGCGTGCGCGCATGCGTGTTGGGGGGGCCTCTGAGTATAATTTTAATTGGTAAATCAAATACCATCAGAAACTATCAAACTGTAAAGCCGGTGCCTCTAATCTACTAATTAGACATGTACCTTTGGTGTACCTTTGGCTTAATGGTGTATGACTGAGTACTCCACTCAAATATACTATTACTGACTAAAATACTACAAACGCATTTACTGTTCACCTAACAGATTTCACTCTGTATGAAAACACATTTCTTAAGAGTTGCATTTTTATCAAACCATTTGCAACAAACACAGTACAACATGTTTTTCCTCACCTGTATGAGTCCTCATGTGTTTCTTCAGACTATCCTTTCGACTGAATCTTTGTTCACAAACTGTACAGGCATAGGGTTTTTCCCCTGTATGAGTCCTCATGTGTTTCTTCAGACTACTATTTTCACTGAATCTTTGTTTACAAACTGTACAGGTATAGGGTTTTTCCCCTGTATGAGTTCTTGTGTGTTTCTTCAGAGAACTATTTTGACTGAATGTGTGTTCACAAACTGTACAATAATAAGGTTTTTCCCCTGTATGAGTTCTTGTGTGTTTCTTCAGAGAACTATTTTGACTGAATGTGTGTTCACAAACTGTACAATAATAAGGTTTTTCCCCTGTATGAGTCCTCATGTGTCTCTTCATATCACCGTTTCGACTGAATCTTTGTTGACACATTTTACAATAATAGGGTTTTTCCCCTGTATGAGTCCTCATGTGTGTCTTCAGATTACCATTTTGACAGAATCTTTGTTCACAAACTGTACAGGTATAGGGTTTTTCCCCTGTATGAGTCCTCATGTGTTTCTTCAGAACACCATTTTCACTGAATCTTTGTTCACAAACTGTACATGTATAGGGTTTTTCACCTGTATGAGTCCTCAAGTGTCTCTTCAGTTTACTCATGTAACCAAATTCATTGCCACAAACAGTACAACTAAAGATTTTTTTCTCTTTGTGACTCCTGGATGGAGTTTGTTTGGATGAGTTCAGGTCCTGGGACAGCTTGTTGCTCAAAGACAATCTTTGTCCTTTCACATGTTGTGTCTTGTGTGATTTTAGTTTGTTTAAAGCTGCCTGATCTTCCCTGGTCTCATCCCACTCATCACTGTCGTCAGTGATGTAAGATTCAGAACAGTGTGAAGAGAGGAGCTGTTCCTCACTAATTGGTTGTGATTCTCCACAGTCCTCTACATCAGTTTGTGTTTTCATGTGTTCAGTTGAGATGCTGGCTAGAGGCTCTGTGTCTATGTTTTCATCATCTTCACATTTCACTGTTAGTAATGTCAACATTGACCCAGCAGCCTCCTCTGGTATTTGAAGTAGCTCCTCAGTCTCCTCTTTAATCTGTGGAGGTTTTGGTTTCTCCTGGACCAGACTGATGCTCCTCTCCTGCTGTTCAGGGGAAACCTCCTCTTTACACACAGGAAGGAGTGTGACATCTAGAAGGAGGAGAGAGGACGCAATGTCAGCAAAGCACAACTCAAATTGGTGGTTCTCTCAAATAGACTATGTATGGAAACACTGGTTACTACTACAGTATATGGATTTGTAGGTCTGTTCAGTATTTATAAAGCACATGTAAACACTAATTCATTTTGACATATATACAGTATAAAGAATACTGCTTATACGCATATACTCTTACTGTATAAAGGACACATATACAATCCTGATTAATATACTGTTTTACTGTATAATAAAGGATACTGTATGTGTTTAGAATCCTGCTTATATATCCTTGCTGTCGGGTGGAAACCTTGTATGTTATAAACTATCAGTTTGCATGAAATGTAGAAAAGATCTTGTGCTCCAAATGGACCCAATTTAGTCATAAGCCCCTCTTAACTCATCCAGTGCCACATGACGTCAAAGACGTCACGTGGCCTGACGCCCCGTGCGCCACATGACGTCAAAGACGTCATGAAAAAAAACAATATTTTTTTCCCCCATTTTTTTTTTGTGAAAAACATGTTCAGAGCCCAAGATATGATGATTTGAAGATTTGCTGCTCCATTCACTCTTTGTTTAACTTCTAACTTAAAAAGGCTGTATCTCGGCTCCTAAGCATCCTAAGCACTTTTTTTTTACAATGAATTTTAACTGTGGCACTCAGAGCCAAAATTCCATAAATAAGCTGGCCACTGAATGAGTTAATACTTTGCAATGTTTAATAAACCCACAGACAGACTGAACCATTTTCACTTTAACAAAAACAAAAGTTCAACGAGTTTGTAGATCGGCTGTTTTTGTCTTGTGTTTGACGAAGTAGGGCATTCATTTACGAAAAATGTTAAAAGGGGGAAATATGTAGATACAAGGTTTCTGCCCGACAGCAACAATATACTGTTTTACTTTATGAAATATATAGTTTATGTACTATATAGAATCCTGTGAATATGCATTTTTTACTCAATAAAATATATAGTTTGTATATGCTATAGAATACTGCTTGTATATAGTTTTACTGTATGAAGAATACTGTTTATAATCATACTGTCTGAAGAATACTGTTATCATGTAATAATACATTATGTGTGCAGTGCATCTATTGTTCCATATTTTATCTGCCTTAATAATGTTCTGATGTTTATAGTTTACTTCATGTAAACAGTTCAATGAGTGTTGTATGTGGGAACGTTGACACTGGGCTGAAAACTAGTCTCACGTATCCAGACGATCAGAGATCTCTGCCTACTGATACGTGTTGTAAAATCTGAATTCAATGAATGGATAAAAACTGAGTAGAAACAATTCAGAGATGAAACAAATCAAAATAACATTAATACAAAACCAATGCAAAGACTTCAGGATGGTCCCTCATATTGGAACGGTATCAGAATTGGTTTTCAAAGCAGTGAGTTTAGGTTTGTTACCACTGTTTTTCTACACCGTTAGATAACATTCAATGACTTTAGATTTCCACAGACGTTAGAGATGCGCGGATGGCCTCTCACGTCACCCGAATCCGCATGTACAAATTAATTATCCGCCCGTTATCCAACCGCAATAATTATATTATCCAATTTAAATATCCGCATCCGCACCAGCCGTTTTTCCCGTATGTCAAAATATTATTATTTTCTGGTATTCCCCGTTAGTTTTAGTTAGTTGTGCGATGCGATCACAAAATGCATTGATTTAGCCTATGGAATATCTGTGCGTCATTTTTCTTTTTTTTAAACCGGTGCTGCGCTGAACATACAGAGCGCACTGCTCTGCTGCGCTGAACAGACAGACTCTGTGCGGCATCCAACATACAGGCATCCAGCATACATGCGGCATCCAACATACAGAGCGCACTGCTCTGCTGTCAGCGCAGCACCGGTTTAAAAAAAAGACGCACGTCGCACAGACATTCCATAGGCTAAATCAATGCATTTTGTGATCAGGTCTAATTGTCCTGTGATTGTTTTTTTGTAATTATTTGGTGGTTAATACAACAATGATCAATAATTAATGAAAAATGAAATATTTGGACACAGTTGTCCAAATGATAGTGTTGAAATACAATGACTTGTTCATATGGATTAGACCAGGCCAAGTCACATGAAAGATTATATTGTTTGCCATGCTTGGTAGTACACATGGTAGATAACTTTCTGTTTTCTTGCCACACTAGGTGTTGATTCAGACACAAGCAGCATGTGTCATCTAAAGTACCAAATGTAATTGGTGTAAAACACTGCCTTCTTGCAAAGACTGCCACTGTGTCAGTCAGGGTTATGGAGCAAACCTGATGTTATTGTTCTCCCTTCTTCAGTCTCCTAGCCTTGTTTGCACAACCCATTAGACTCCTATGTTTCCCCATTATCTCAATAATTTACTCTTCCTACGTGTTCTTTGTGTATGTATATAGGCCTACAGTAGCAACCTATTGCATGTGTTGTTTATCTGATGAAGCGCAATAGATCAAAACATCACCAATGTTAGTAATTAAGTCAAATAAAGTGATTGTTTTTACCTGAGAGATTGTCTCCCCTTGTCCTCCTGTCTAGTAATGTCACTGTTGACCCATCAGCCTCCTCTGGTCTCTGAACTGACTCCTCCTGCTCCTCTTTAATCTGTGGAGCTTCTGGTTTCTCCTGGACCAGACTGATGTTCCTCTCCTGCTGTTCAGGGGAAACCTCCTCTTTACACACAGGAAGGAGTGTGACATCTAGAAGGAGAGAGGAGATAACGTTAGCAGAAAATAAACTCAATGTGTTTTCTGTTTGGATAAGATTGATTCTTCTAATTATTGTTTATTTCTATTTTTTTATAATCAACAGTGTACAATTTGTATTCTGTCAATTTTGTCAAACTTTGGTCCAACTTAAAGTGGGACTATGTCACTTTTGTAATGAATAAAATGTAATTTAGTCCAATCGGTATAGTAGAGTATGTTAATACAATATAACTTATACAATTTGGATGGTTGTATTGGTGGTTGAGACATTTAGATTGTGTCAAAGGTCATGTCTCACCTAGACACAGGATTTGACACAATGTTTGACCTGAAGATCAAGATTCAATGTATCCCCTGAGCAAGCAGCCAGGCTATATCAGCTCAATGGTAACAAAAAACAAAAAAACAACAAGAACCAAAAAACAACAATCTGTACTTGTGCAGGAAAACTGATTCAAAACTGAGGTAGAAGAAGTGAGTTACATAGTGCAGCTCTAATGTCATTTATTCATTATTATTTAATATTTAAACAGGGTTTTACTGTACAGTATAGTGCTACTGTTATTCAATTATTATTTGTATTATGTGTGCAGTGTACAATATCTACAGTACTGCTTCCCTTTTTTCCATTTTACTTGTTCCTATACCAATTTGATCCAATCAGGATAGAGAACTCAGTCAGGATACATATTAAACAAGTGAAATTGGAAGTGAGGACACAAAGAAATGAGCAGACAAGATTGGAACTGGAATACTATAAAAATGAAGCTGATAAATGGTTACTCTCTCTTGATTGGTTGAAATGTTGTCAACCTACCTGAAATGTATTTAGTTTATTAAAGAGCTGGAGAGACATAGAGACTCCTGTTACTGAACAAACACTCTATAGCAATGATTACTATCATAATATAGTGCTTTAACCTTTTAACAAAAAAACGTTTTTGTTTTAACCAAAACATGTCACTTACCCTTTAATCACACTATAGACATAAAACATGACAAAATGGAAAGAAATGTAATAAACATCTATCATCCCTGTCTGTTTATTGATGTGTGTGTCAACAAACACAATATAGTGCTTTAACCTTTTAACAAAAACATTTTTTGTTTTAACCATAAACTTACCCTTCAATCACACTATAGACATAAAACATGACAAAATGGAAAGACATTTAATAGACATCTATCATCCCTGTCTGTTTATTGATGTTTGTGTATTGTCATACTTGATCACAGTAGAATTCAAAGACACATTCATGCAATTTAAAACATCTATTTATTTGTGATTATTTCTGGTTAAGTTTAGTGTTGGTACCATTGCCAACATGATCGGTGTAGTTTGATGTAGTTTAGTGATGGTACCAACCTGCTCTGTGTAGTTTGATGTAGTTTAGTGATGGTACCAACCTGTTCTGTGTAGTTTGGTGTAGTTTAGTGATGGTACCAACCTGCTCTGTTTAGTTTGATGTAGTTTAGTGATGGTACCAACCTGTTCTGTGTAGTTTGATGACTGGTTGTAAAAGCAGCTCCAGTGTTCTGCGTTTCTGCTTAATGTGTTGCTTAAAGTAGACATCTTGGTCCTCATATTCTCTAATAGTTATTTCAATTTCACTAAATATCTCTTCAGCAACCACAGATAGTCTGTGGTTGATCAATGACTTCACTGTTTGTAGTAAAGTCATATTATTAGACTGAATGCTATTAAAACGTGGGGTAAATACATCTACTGTACACGCTATTTGTCACAGTGTGTGTATGGCCACGTTGGTTTCTGACATGTCAAGACAACACATCCTGCTGGTGATTTGATGCTTTGCGCCCCCTGCTGGTGAAGATCTGCACACAAGTGGGTCAATGGTTTTAAACAACCAACAACATGCAAAACTCCACTTGTAAATAACACACAGATAGAAGAAGCATGCTATTTGAGGTTGTGTATAGAAGGCCCTCGGCTTCAAGTGGAAGATAGATACCATGACTTTATTTAATTGGCAGTGGGTTCTATACTTAGAGCATGATTAAAATAACTGTCACATGTTTATGTATTATTTTTGATATACAGCCAACTGAATGTTGTAGAATGTTTAAATGAATAATAAACAAAAGTAAGGAAACAGGTGGAGTCATTTAGCATTCAGAATATTGGCAAAATATATATACGTAGGCTACAGTATTCTGCCTTGCATTATACTTGCTATGCTATTGTCTATGCAGCGACATTCTGTAGTTCACAACTGCAGAGAGAAATTGCTGTAGGCCTACATATAAATCATGGGTGCACAGACTCAAACAACCACAACAGCAACTTGCTGAAATGTTTTTGGTCGGCTAAAGCATATATGATGTCTGATAATTTATTTATTTGTATTGTATTTATCAACCTTATTTAACAACAAAAATACACAGCAAATTTCACAGCAGCCACACAGTGCTGCTGTGAAAGAGTATTCCACAAAGCAATGACATTATACATAAAGTATCACATGAACATATGACCATTACACACATCACACATCAGACAGACGGGACATTCACACCTATTTCTTAGTGTTCAGAGCATTAATTGATGTGGGATGCATGAGTCTTTGAACCATTTAATCTGCATCTGAGGAGGTGATATTCAGAATGCAGAATGTGGGAGGGGTCTGATATGATTATGTGGGCCTGTGTGATCATTGACTGTTCAATAATGTTTAGTAGGAGGGCTGTTATCTTATTCAAATTACTTTCACGGCTGTGTGGACCAGACAGGAGATTGATTTAATCCACTGTACTGTTAATCTGATTATACACTTTATACAAAAAGGTTTAGTATGAAGTCATATGAATGTCATTCTGTTCTCAATTATAACCCATGAAAACAGTTCAGCCTCTGTGACAAAGTGGAGATGGTTTATACACCCTGGATGTAGAGGGATCAAAGAGTTATACAAATCATTCACATGAGATAATGAGTTCAACTTCTTCTCCCCTTTTCTCTGACTCTACTTGACATCTGTTGTGGTTGGTTTCAGGAGCAAAGACCCCCATATTCCATCTTCTATGTACATGCACGATGTACACAACTACAACATCTCTGTAGTAGAGGATCCTGACCCATGTGTTGGAGATTGAACACAATCCTCCACCTGCTCAGGATGTTTTGAAGAACCATCTGTTTGTTGAGCATGGAGACAAATATCTCACAAATATGTGACCAGTAAATTGATTATTTTTAGTGTTTTTTTTTTCCTTTTCCTTTTTTCCATTTACTTAAATAGGGGATCAGAGCTACAACATGAGCTATCTATCACTTGATAGATTGACAGAAACCTTTTTGGTTTGTTTAGTTTCAATATATTTAATGAATACTTTACCCAACCAATGAATTTGGTGGAATTTGGTGGATTATCAGAAATATCCTTTTTATTTTAGTTCAATAAATAAACAATTATTCCATTGAACTCATTGAGTAACATCAGATTACATGTGTGTAACCTGGGGTCTGCTTAGTATGCTGGAGGAAAGACACTGAAGGATGTGAAGGAGAATGATGGTGTTTTTATTAACAGAAAGTCCAAACCAATTTCTAGCAGGAGGAACACTGCTTTTTATGGCATAAATTGCCTTATACAGGTACATCCACTGGTGTAGGCCTATTGGTGTGATTTGGCTGCAATGTTTAAATGTAACCCTCAAGAATGAAATCATGCCATTTTGAAGCAGAAACAAGCTTTGGGTTAGCAGGTAGGAGCTGCAATCACTTTTTGTCAGGTGGTGTATTGTACCATATTACTAAAACACTTATTAAACATTACTTATGATAAAGCCAATGTAGTCTGTCCAATCAAGCTCAAGGTGTTATTTCATTGTCACACACTCATTGTCACACACACACACACACACACACACACACACACACACACACACACACACACACACACACACAAATATATCTTGGATTTTATTTAGCTCAACGTTGAGAAATGAAAAAGTTTCAAACTTCAAAAGTTTCAAACTTCAAAAGTTTCAAACTACTTCAACTGGACATGACATAAAACTGATGACTGTTTGTATCCTATGTGACAGGGTCAAAGCAGGGGGGTGAAACCAAATTGTAACATTTTTTATTGATGATGAAAAACCTGTATTACGCACTTAAAAACATCATTCTCTTAACTATATTTCTGCACTGCATGTTTTATGGTTGACAATGTATTTCCCCCCGGTCCCCGAGCCACTTGACATTGGACTCCCCTATAGGCTGTGTGACATTGGCCTTGTGACAGCGGACGGCCAATGTCCCCAGGTCACGCTGGTGGCAGAGCGAATGAGGGCGGAGTAGGGTGTGGCCCACCTTATTCAAAAGTGAGCGCGAGCCACTTGGACAGCAGAGAGACAGGCATACAGGGCAGTGTGGAAGTGACAGCCAGAAGGGACGGTTGTGCACAGGAGGAGCAGACATACCACGGAGCAGAGGTGGGGAATACAGTGATCGCGGCACGTACCAAGCCACCAGCAGCGGACGGTGAGCAGACGGCGCAGTAGCAGCAGAGACGGGGAGGACAGACAGACGAACCAAGGAACGGAGGAGAGGTCCAGTGGCGATAACGTTGCGCGCTTCACACCCTCAAAGCCAGACGTACAGTCTGGCGGGCGAGTAAGTGTCCTTCTATGCAACGTTACCTTTATAAACCCACGGTCCTAAACCTCATATGTGAAATATACCTGAACAGATGAACTGGTTCTAGTTTCTATGATTGCAGGCAATACGCACGAAGACAAGAAGAGACAGTGATTCCTGGCCTAAACCCCCGCTCCAGTTAAACCCCATATAAGGACATTCCCACCTTTTGCATTGAACCGTGATGAGTATATGACATATAGCAATTGAATTGGCACTTGGCACTTTACTGCTTCAGTAATAGTTGGCACTTTAACGCTAAATTCATTATTTATTTGCTATAGTTTGCACAAGCCCTGTCTGTTTTTAGTGTTTGGTGATTGTCTGTATTCCTGTATTTTAGTTAGTTAGTGGGCGCATTAGGAGGTTGAGGTTTTAGAATTAGTGTTATATTTTGTTTATGCTTTTCAATATTTTATGGCTTATAGACGCCACTGTATTAGCTTAATAAAATAGATTACCTTTTTATACAAACCTGTTTCCGTCCAGCTTTCTCCAAGGGATATGTGTTGAAGTGTTGTTCTCATTTAAAAGTATTGTACTTACCTGGGTAAACTCGAACCTGTGAATAGCCTAAGAAAGAGTGTTACAGAGGACCCTACCTCTTAAAGAAAAAGGTGGCGTAGTCTTGCAGTACCTAACAAACAGTATTATTCTCACAGTAATTACGCACCCCGCACTTTACCGTGCAACTGATATTTTATTGTTGTGAGTTTAATGTGTATTGTTATTTATTTATTATTGAGACAAAGTAAAGAGTGTCAGCATTCTAAAAAGAAGTGGCAAGTTACATGTGACAACCTGGCCACCGTCACATATTTGGCGTAGCGCGGCAGGACTGGGTAGAGAACAACACAAAATCCCTAAGAGAAACTGTATTGAAATTTTGCTGTTTTGCTGCTTTTTGTTTTGTTTTGTTTGGTTGAATCAAGAAAGTAATGATGATGATGCCAGTGTATCCAGGGGCACCGTGGCTACCTAAGTTTTCGGGCATAGAAGGTGAGGAGAAATACAGGGAATGGAGAGAACAGATTAAAGGATTATTGGGCACTCAGGATTTAACAGAGGAGAAAAAAGTTGCTTTTGTAGTACAGACCCTTACTGAGGAAGCTAAGCGACAAATTAGTGTAATTGACAAGGAAGATCGCAATACAGTGGCCAAAGTCTTTAAATGTTTAGACACGTTGTATAAAACATCTGTTTCTGCTTCCCAAGCTCGTGCCTTGTTCTATGGCTGTGCGCAACGCGCAGGCGAAAGTGTGCAGGCTTATATTTTGAGGCTTAGAGAGTTGTTCTGCGGGCTGCGGCGGCTCGACCCAGACACCGCTCCCTCCGATGCCATTCTGCGAGAGCAGTTACTTGTAGGACTGTCTGAAGGCCCTCTGGGTCAAGCCTTAAGAATATATGCCCGTCGAAACCCCACAGAAGACTTCGCCGCCCTAAAAAATGAGGCCTTCCTACTAGACACTGAACATAGAAGAGAAGGGACTGCTGAAATCTTGTGCCATGCTGTTAAACCTGTCTCTATCCCAACACCCTCACAGGAATCTGAATGGAGAGAGAAACTGAAACAGGAGATTATGGAAGACGTCAAATCGCAAATGCAGGGGTTTACGCAGGAGCTCATGAAAGAGATCAGACCGCTCCTTCGACCCAACACCACCGATACACGACCTCGCGGTTCGCCTCCATCTGAACGACGCCGGGAGCCGTACCAACGCAACGAGTGGGATGAGGGAGGTAGGCCGATCTGTAGGAGCTGTAGGCAGTCTGGGCACATTGCTCGCTTTTGTAAATCTGACCCCAATCATTTAAACTAGTACGCCCTGTCGCCGAGGTCCGGGAGACAGGGGTGCAGCGCGCACTCGCCAGATCAAGGGCTAATGAAGTGTTTATTGGGGACTGTCCGACTATTGGGATCACTATGGGAGGAGTCCACTTAAGGGGGTTACTGGATACTGGGTCACAAGTCACATTAATGCAGCAAAGCTTATTTGAGGAAAAATTCTCACACCTAACGTTGGGAAATGGGCCCCTTGTTTTTAAATTACGCGCCGCTAATGGTCTTGACTTACCGTACACTGGCTATGCCATATTGGACCTAGAGCTGGAGGGAATGAAGATCCCAGGGAGAGGAGTTGTAATCGTGAAAGATGAACATTGTACTCAACCGCTGATTATTGGGATGAATGTCGTGAACGCTGTATGGCATGCCCTCTTTAAATGGCCTGGGAGGCCTGTGTTTCCATGTCAGCAGGGAAGGACGCTGTGGAAGGACGCATTCGCCACCTGTAGGAGGGTGGAGGCAGTGACGAACGAAGATGGGTCCATCGGTTATGTGTGGCCGGTCGGCCGGCGGAAGATTCGAATCCCCGCGCAGAGTGAAGTGATGATCTGGGGCCGCGCTTGGAGAGGACCAAATGGAGCGGACTACGAGGCCTTGATGGAAGCCTTGCCGGATGGAAAAGATTTGGGAGTGGCCCGTGCCCTCGTCACGGTGCGCCACGGACGTGTTCCCATACGAGTGTGCAACCCACACGCATATAGTCTGGTCCTGGACCGCCACCAGAAGCTGGGGAGGCTGTACCCGGTGGAAGAAGCGGATGTCCGAGGCGGCAGGGACCTGAGCCTGTCCCTGGGGACCGACGGAGAGGTGGAAGTGGCCGTAATCAGTGTGGAAGATGATGGACCACTGAAGACCCTGCCCGAAGAGATGGAAGTGTTGACGGAGCGTGATGACCTGCCGGAGGCGCAGAAGAGAGAGTTACACGAGATGTTGTGTCGGTGGAAGAAGGTGTTCGCCATCCATGACGAGGATTTTGGACGGACGGACGTCGTGCAACACCAGATACCGACCGGAGACGCGGCACCCATACGAGAGCGACACCGGCCGTTGCCGCCCTCCATGTACCGGGAGATGAAGACCCTCCTGAATGAGATGCTGGAGAAGGGAGTCATCAAGGAGAGTTGCAGTCCGTGGGCGGCACCTATCGTACTGGTCAAGAAGAAAGATGGCAGCTGGAGGTTCTGCGTCGACTACAGGAAACTTAACGCCGTGACGCACAAGGACGCCTTCCCCCTACCCAGGATAGAAGAGACGCTCACCAGCCTGACGAAGGCGCAATGGTTCTCCACGTTAGACCTGGCCAGCGGGTATTGGCAAGTAGGAATGTGTGACAGGGTCAAAGCAGGGGGGTGAAACCAAATTGTAACATTTTTTATTGATGATGAAAAACCTGTATTACGCACTTAAAAACATCATTCTCTTAACTATATTTCTGCACTGCATGTTTTATGGTTGACAATGTATTTCCCCCCGGTCCCCGAGCCACTTGACATTGGACTCCCCTATAGGCTGTGTGACATTGGCCTTGTGACAGCGGACGGCCAATGTCCCCAGGTCACGCTGGTGGCAGAGCGAATGAGGGCGGAGTAGGGTGTGGCCCACCTTATTCAAAAGTGAG
Organism: Gymnoscopelus microlampas; assembly: GCF_963454915.1. NCBI lineage: Eukaryota > Metazoa > Chordata > Actinopteri > Myctophiformes > Myctophidae > Gymnoscopelus > Gymnoscopelus microlampas. The sequence goes on from NC_139948.1 coordinate 18,329,474, forward strand.
CGCGAGCCACTTGGACAGCAGAGAGACAGGCATACAGGGCAGTGTGGAAGTGACAGCCAGAAGGGACGGTTGTGCACAGGAGGAGCAGACATACCACGGAGCAGAGGTGGGGAATACAGTGATCGCGGCACGTACCAAGCCACCAGCAGCAGACGGCGCAGTAGCAGCAGAGACGGGGAGGACAGACAGACGAACCAAGGAACGGAGGAGAGGTCCAGTGGCGATAACGTTGCGCGCTTCACACCCTCAAAGCCAGACGTACAGTCTGGCGGGCGAGTAAGTGTCCTTCTATGCAACGTTACCTTTATAAACCCACGGTCCTAAACCTCATATGTGAAATATACCTGAACAGATGAACTGGTTCTAGTTTCTATGATTGCAGGCAATACGCACGAAGACAAGAAGAGACAGTGATTCCTGGCCTAAACCCCTGCTCCAGTTAAACCCCATATAAGGACATTCCCACCTTTTGCATTGAACCGTGATGAGTATATGACATATAGCAATTGAATTGGCACTTGGCACTTTACTGCTTCAGTAATAGTTGGCACTTTAACGCTAAATTCATTATTTATTTGCTATAGTTTGCACAAGCCCTGTCTGTTTTTAGTGTTTGGTGATTGTCTGTATTCCTGTATTTTAGTTAGTTAGTGGGCGCATTAGGAGGTTGAGGTTTTAGAATTAGTGTTATATTTTGTTTATGCTTTTCAATATTTTATGGCTTATAGACGCCACTGTATTAGCTTAATAAAATAGATTACCTTTTTATACAAACCTGTTTCCGTCCAGCTTTCTCCAAGGGATATGTGTTGAAGTGTTGTTCTCATTTAAAAGTATTGTACTTACCTGGGTAAACTCGAACCTGTGAATAGCCTAAGAAAGAGTGTTACAGAGGACCCTACCTCTTAAATAAAAAGGTGGCGTAGTCTTGCAGTACCTAACAAACAGTATTATTCTCACAGTAATTACGCACCCCGCACTTTACCGTGCAACTGATATTTTATTGTTGTGAGTTTAATGTGTATTGTTATTTATTTATTATTGAGACAAAGTAAAGAGTGTCAGCATTCTAAAAAGAAGTGGCAAGTTACATGTGACAACCTGGCCACCGTCACAAATGGATCCCCGGGACCGGGAGAAGACCGCCTTTACGACCCCGCTGGGCCTGTTCGAGTTTCAACGCATGCCGTTCGGGCTTTGTAATGCGCCCGCGACGTTCCAGAGGCTGATGCAGCAGTGTCTGAGTGGTCAGGTGACAGAATCCTTGCTGGTATATCTTGATGACATTATAGTATATTCACCTGACTTCTCCTCTCATCTACAGCACCTCGAGCTCGTCTTCCAACGCCTGTGGAGACATGGACTGAAGCTGCGGTTAGACAAATGCAAACTTCTGCGGAGGGAAGTGCAATTTCTGGGCCATGTCGTGGACAAAGAGGGAGTGCGGCCCGATCCGGAGAAAGTGGTGGCAGTGCGGGACTGGACACCACCCTCAACGGTCCGCGAGGTCCGCGCGTTTCTAGGTCTAGCGGGTTACTATAGGCGTTTCGTGTCCTCTTTTGCTGCTATAGCACGACCCTTAAACAACTTATTGATAGGAATCCCAAATGACGTAAAATCCCACCAGTGTAAAGTCGAGTGGACTTCGGAGTGCCAGCGGGCGTTTGATGCGTTAAAGAGTGCCCTCACACAAGCCCCGGTGTTAGCGTATGCGGATTATACACAGCCTTTTGTGGTTTACACTGATGCGAGTGGCCGTGGGTTGGGAGCGGTTCTAGCCCAGGTCCAAGACGGTCACGAACGTGTAATAGCTTATGCAAGCCGCAGTCTCCACCCGACCGAGCAGAATGACGCAAATTATAGCTCGTTCAAATTGGAGCTTTTGGCCCTTAAATGGGCCGTGACCGAGAAGTTTAAAGATTATCTCACTGGCGCTCGATTCACAATATTCACGGACAATAACCCTGTTGCGCATCTCCAAACGGCTAGATTGGGAGCTGTGGAACAACGGTGGGCTGCTCAACTTGTGTCGTTTACTTTCGACATCAAGTATCGACCGGGCAAAAACAACGCCAACGCTGATGCCCTATCGCGGTTCCCAGTGCAGCCTGTAGATGTGGCGGCTGTACAATCGACGCCAGCAGCCCGGGAGGATGAGTGGAGAGAGACGCAGGATCGGGATCCAGATGTGCAGGTGGTGAAGAGGTGCGTGGAACGGGGGAGAGCCCCTAATATGGTGGAGAGGAAGAATTGGACTCGGGGAGCGCGGCAACTGTTACGCCAGTGGAACAAACTGATTATACGAAATCATGTGTTATATAGGAAGGTGACCGATCCTTATACCAAAGAACAATACTCACAGATCATTTGTCCAGGTTCACGCAGAGAGGAGGTATGGAGAGGAATACACACGGCCGCGGCGCATGCTGGGTTGGAGAGGACCTTGGCCCAGCTGCGACGTCGGTTCTATTGGCCAGGCATGGAGGGAGCGGTGCGTCAGTTACAACAGGGTTGTGTCGCCTGCAGCCTGCAGAGGAACAGGTCAGAGCCTCGGGCCCCCTTACAACCCTTTGAAGTCTCATATCCACTAGAAGTAATAGCCATTGATTTCCTCACATTAGGTAGGCCTGCTGATGCGTGGCAAAACATTCTGGTAGCTACTGACTTATTCACCCGTTATAGTTGGGCTATTGCCACCCGAGACCAGACTGCGCACACCACTGTCCGTGCGTTATGGACGCATATTATCCAGCCGTTCGGCTGTCCGGCCCGGTTCCACTCAGATCGAGGCCCCAACTTCGAGTCCGAGTTAATGCACCATTTATGTCAGACTTATGGTATTGCAAAAAGTCGCACCACTCCGTACCACCCGGCTGGGAACGGTGGAGTGGAACGATTTAATCAGACATTACTGAACATGTTGCGATCACTAGACACTGATAAACAAGGAAGATGGAATGAGCACTTACCCGAGTTAGTTCATGCTTATAACAACACGATCCATAGTGCTACGGGTTATGCCCCCGCCTACTTAATGTTTGGCCGACATTTGAGGCGCCCTATAGATGTCCAGTTAGGAGTGCAGTCAGCGCAAGAGCGCATGGGAGTGGGTGGCTGGGTACAGGACCACCAACAGAGAATGGCGACAGCTTATAGGACCGCAGGGGAGAGGATGGGAGAAACGGCCGAGAGGAGAAAGCAGGTTTATGACCGTAGGGCCGGTATTACACCCCTATTACCAGGAGAGAGAGTGTGGATTCGAAATAGGAAGAGAGATGGCCAGGGGAAATTGAGTACGTGGTGGGACCCCGAGCCTTACGCAGTGATGGAACAGGTGGGAGCTACGGGGTTGGTGTACCGAGTCAGACCCGAGAAGGGGGGGCGAGAAAAGACCATACATAGAAATGCGTTGAAAGTGTGTGTAGCCCCCAGGTCGCCCCACGAGGACCCCCCAGCTGTAGTGCAGCCCGAGCAGGTAGAAGCAACAACGCCGCAGTATTATGGGTTTCTCTCCGTCCCGAGAGCACCAGATGAGCCACGGCGCTCGGGAAGAGCAAATATAGGCCAGCCACCCCAGAGGTATGGACATGATTAGGGACAGTTGCAGGGACTGGCAACGGAAAAGTGGGGGGGGATGTGACAGGGTCAAAGCAGGGGGGTGAAACCAAATTGTAACATTTTTTATTGATGATGAAAAACCTGTATTACGCACTTAAAAACATCATTCTCTTAACTATATTTCTGCACTGCATGTTTTATGGTTGACAATGTATTTCCCCCCGGTCCCCGAGCCACTTGACATTGGACTCCCCTATAGGCTGTGTGACATTGGCCTTGTGACAGCGGACGGCCAATGTCCCCAGGTCACGCTGGTGGCAGAGCGAATGAGGGCGGAGTAGGGTGTGGCCCACCTTATTCAAAAGTGAGCGCGAGCCACTTGGACAGCAGAGAGACAGGCATACAGGGCAGTGTGGAAGTGACAGCCAGAAGGGACGGTTGTGCACAGGAGGAGCAGACATACCACGGAGCAGAGGTGGGGAATACAGTGATCGCGGCACGTACCAAGCCACCAGCAGCGGACGGTGAGCAGACGGCGCAGTAGCAGCAGAGACGGGGAGGACAGACAGACGAACCAAGGAACGGAGGAGAGGTCCAGTGGCGATAACGTTGCGCGCTTCACACCCTCAAAGCCAGACGTACAGTCTGGCGGGCGAGTAAGTGTCCTTCTATGCAACGTTACCTTTATAAACCCACGGTCCTAAACCTCATATGTGAAATATACCTGAACAGATGAACTGGTTCTAGTTTCTATGATTGCAGGCAATACGCACGAAGACAAGAAGAGACAGTGATTCCTGGCCTAAACCCCCGCTCCAGTTAAACCCCATATAAGGACATTCCCACCTTTTGCATTGAACCGTGATGAGTATATGACATATAGCAATTGAATTGGCACTTGGCACTTTACTGCTTCAGTAATAGTTGGCACTTTAACGCTAAATTCATTATTTATTTGCTATAGTTTGCACAAGCCCTGTCTGTTTTTAGTGTTTGGTGATTGTCTGTATTCCTGTATTTTAGTTAGTTAGTGGGCGCATTAGGAGGTTGAGGTTTTAGAATTAGTGTTATATTTTGTTTATGCTTTTCAATATTTTATGGCTTATAGACGCCACTGTATTAGCTTAATAAAATAGATTACCTTTTTATACAAACCTGTTTCCGTCCAGCTTTCTCCAAGGGATATGTGTTGAAGTGTTGTTCTCATTTAAAAGTATTGTACTTACCTGGGTAAACTCGAACCTGTGAATAGCCTAAGAAAGAGTGTTACAGAGGACCCTACCTCTTAAAGAAAAAGGTGGCGTAGTCTTGCAGTACCTAACAAACAGTATTATTCTCACAGTAATTACGCACCCCGCACTTTACCGTGCAACTGATATTTTATTGTTGTGAGTTTAATGTGTATTGTTATTTATTTATTATTGAGACAAAGTAAAGAGTGTCAGCATTCTAAAAAGAAGTGGCAAGTTACATGTGACAACCTGGCCACCGTCACACCTACACATTTGATATTTGACAGAAAACGACATATGAACATCCTAGCTCTTGTGTAAAATGTCAAACTGATTATAGTTTTACGTAAACATGGTACAGAAGGTGAGATTTATTGTGTTGCCAATTTTAAGATATCATGGATATCAACTAGTATTTTTTTTTAAAAACATGAACATTGACTTCATACACAACCAACATATTGGTGCTGTCAAGTGGAAACCTTGTATGTATAAAACTGGAAACAGAAAAAAATAACCTGCATTCTAAAGGATTCAATGCCGTTTTTAGAAAGACAATATGGCTGAAATTAAACTTATTTACAAGAACTTATGATTGGTAAAATATTTGTAAACCCCACACTTTTTGCTTCCATCTCTGAAGGTATCTCTGTCCTGAATAAAACCTAGGATAGCGGTTCAAACATTTATGGATCAGGGCCCACATGTAAATCCCTAAAATGTTGGCGGCCCACCCATCTGACCAGTTAACCAATTCAATCCGGGAACGCATACTGTGTCATTGCTATAACCATTATTTTATACTTTGGGCTATTCAAATATAGCAGATATAAGCTTGTGGCGTGGCATTCGGTACCACACTACGAGCTTGCATATCTGCTATATAACATTTTTAAATCAAATCTTTGCTTCTTGGGAGTCTACAAATGTCTATATCTTAACAGTTTTGTTTTTTACGGGGACAGAGCTCTGCTCTGTACACGTATTGTTATTGGCAGTATTCTGTCACTTCTTCTTCTTCTTCTTCTTCTTCTTCTTCTGCCACTTTTTGCAGTTCTGGCTGAACCGTGCAGTCGCTTTTTACGAAACTCGGCCATATGGTAGATGGTCATGAAAAACGATCAAAAAATAATTCTCACAATCTTTCGTCCAAAGGTGGCGCTATAGCACTCAATTGAAAATGCCAACTTTGACCAGGTACAACTCATGCCCTGTTTGACCTACAGCCATGAAACTTGGATACACATATGCGTCTCCTCATGCTGAACAACTTTCACACTCTGACTTTTGACCTCTGACCTTTAGATCTCCCACCATTTTGAATTATATGAAAAACAGTCATTGGCTCCTAACTTCTGCATTTTTTCACTTATGGAAAATCCGTTGGAATTTTTTGTAGAAAGTGGTCCAAAGTTCAAGTGTGAAACGTTTCGTGCAGATTGCTCAAAAATCCCAGGAGGAGATAGATTTTAACTATTACAGTTTTATGAAAATTATTCATCTGTGCCTAAAACATACATGCAGACTCACATTTCTTTGAAACTTTGCAGAAATGTACAGGGTCATTCCAAATATCACTGAAACCAATCTTACTCCAATTGGCCAAAAGGGGGCGCTATAGCAATTTTTTGAAAAGGCAGACTTTAAACAGGCATAAGTCATGCATCGTTTGGCCGAAAGTCGTGAAACTTGCTTACACATGTGCCTTGACTCATGAGGAACACACGTATCGATTTGACCATTAAGCTCCGCCCTTAGATTTTCCGCAATTTTGAGCAGTTTGAAAAATACTTGTTTTTGTCAGTTCTGGCTTAACCGTGCATACGCTTTTTACGAAACTCGGCCATATGGTAGATGCTCATGAAAAACTACCAAGAAATAATTCTCACACTCATTCGTCAAAGGGTGGCGCTATAGCACTCAATTGAAAGTGCCAACTTTGAACAGGTACAACTCATGCCCTGTTTGACCTACAACCATGAAACTTCGATACACACATGCGTCTCTTCATGCCCGACAACTTTCGTGGTCTGACTTTTGACCTCTGACCTTTAGATCGCCCACCATTTTGAATTATATGAAAAACAGTCATTGGCTCCTAACTTCTGCATTTTTTCACTTATGGAAAATCCGTTGGAAATTTTTGTAGGCAGTGGTCCAAAGTTCATGTGTAAAATGTTTCGTGCAGATTGCTCAAAAATCCCAGGAGGAGATAGATTTTAACTATTACAGTTTTATGAAAATTATTCATCTGTGCCTAAAACATACATGCAGACTCACATTTCTTTGAAACTTGGCAGAAATGTACAGGGTCATTCCAAATATCACTGAAACCAATCTCACTCCAATTGGCCAAAAGGGGGCGCTATAGCAATTTTTTGAAAAGGCAGACTTTAAACAGGCATAAGTCATGCCTCGTTTGGCCGAAAGTCGTGAAACTTGCTTACACATGCGCCTTGACTCATGAGGAACACATCTATCGCTTTGACCAGTAAGCTCCGCCCTTAGATTGTCCGCAATTTTGAGCAGTTTGAAAAACACTTAAACCCAGGATTTTTCAGCTATTTGCGTGAAACTGTATCATCTGTGTGATCTCCTTTTTCACAGTTACTTATCTGTTGGGCCAATGGCATCTCCCTTAAATGAAGGCCTCACAATCTCAGGGTCGCCAGTTCAAGCCTCACTTGATGCAGACTTAATTTAAGTTGAATTGCAAACAACATGACTGTATCATTGAATACATGTGCAACTGTTAAAGGTAATGATGAAATGCTTCTTGGAGAGAGTATGTTTTTGCAATGTATGACAAACTTCATTGTGAAAATAACCGATCTACAATCTCAAAACTTTTCAGATAGCAACATGTTTCTGAGCTTGTAGATCGGCTGCTTTCACTGGTTCACTTTTATCTTCAACAGATGACCTCAGCCTGGACAAAGCTATAGCCCTATAGGTAGTGTCTCAGCCTGTGAATCCAAAGGTCGAGAGTTTGATTCCTGTCAATGGCAATAGGTTGAGATGTCAATGGGTGAGGTTTTTCACCTGGGATTGCCCCCCTGCGTCCTATATATGACCACCTCAGCTGGGTTGGGCTGAAAAGAATATTCGCCTGTTGGAATAATTTGCTTTGTCTCAATTTCTATCTATTCCCTTTCCATGTCTTATTGTGCTATTATTGCACTTTGCTTTTTGTCTGTCTGTCTGTGGGTGGGTCATTCCACTTTTCAATTGCATTGCACAAAACATAACTGCATCAAATAATGCATGTGCAATTGTTAAAGATAACATGAAATGCTAATTTGAGAGTATTTCATGTTAAAGATAACATGAAATGCTTATTCAAAAGTATTGTTGTCAAAACTCTCTCTCTCTTCAATCTATTCCGTTTCCATGTCTCTCTCTCTCTCTATTCACTGGCCCCGTATTATCGCTGCTTGCAGCTATATTTATTTATCTTATAATTCCACTCCAACGGTGGCAAGGTGGCATATCCACCCTGGTACGGTAGGTGGCGGTATGCCCGTGAAGACACCATATTTTAGAGACGGTAGTCCACCTCTAAGACAGCGGAAGGAGTCCTGTTGACCCTTGACAGCGAGAAGATGGCGTTCCTTGGAAGAGTCGCGCAGTCTTTAGTGCACTTGGCTCATCTGGTGGAACAGAATAATATTTCTGAATCCAATGCTCATGACCGAGTTGAACAGATAATAGAGAATTTGGCAGAATATTCTGCCGTCACAGACACGAACATCAACGAGGTAGCTATCTCCAATCTCTTAGCTATCCGTGATCAACTTGTTGATGCGTTGCCTGCTCCGGTCAGGGAAAGGGGACGGCCAACTATTTACATCCCATTCGAAGTGATCGAGAGGTATTTACTGCAAGGGTTTAAAGTGAAGGACATAGCAGAGCTGTTTGGCGTAAGCCTCCGGACCATCCATCGGAGAATGCAAACCAACGGATTGAGGTAAATTCTCAACTCGACTGTGTAGCCACAAGCAACTAAGATCCTACCTACCGTCTATTATCCTCCATTCTTGACACCCAATTCATTAAACAGAAATGTTCTATGTGATTGTATCAAACGGCGACGAAATAACCAATATTGCACCTGTATGGACAGCTTGGATTATCCGCTTTGTCTCAGTCAAGAGTCAGTCAACTTTGTTTGAAAAACATGATTGAAAATCATTCAACGTCTTGCGTACCACCTGTTACAAACAAACACTACATGTATGTATTATTAATGCATGTATGTATTGATACGTCTGCTGCTGGGGATATTTTCAGAAAGTTGTATTTTTCTTTTGTTACAGAGTATCTGACACATACTCTGAAATGAGTGACGTCGAGCTAGATGAAGTTATAGCTGACATCCATATAGCTCACCCTAACACCGGATACAGAATGATGGGAGCATTCTTGCGTGCTAGAGGCCTGCGAGTGCAAAGTAAGTGTGTGTGTGTGTGTGTGTGTGTGTGTGTGTGTGTGTTGAATTGAATTGAATTGAATTGAGTGTGTGTGTGTGTGTGTGTGTGTGTGTGTGTGTGTGTGTGTGTATACAAATAATGCAGTATATGAAGTAATATTTCGATTATTTAGGGTTGGATTTTGTTATAGTAAATATTGATGTAGTGTTTATTCAGTAGCTGGTTTCTTCAGCTCTTTAATCCGGTATTTTCTTCGATTATTCTTACATGCCTCAATACATGTATTACATTATCTGAGTATTCTTTCAAAGTTGGCATACTGTAACCTCCCTTTCTTTCTACAGTACAGTACACTACAGTATATGTTAAACACCCAGTTTTCTATTAGTATGAATACTTATCAAAGTTGTAATGTCTTTTACATTTTAGCGTGGGATGTCATCCCCCTAAAGAGAGTCAGATTGTTTTAAAGCTTTGTGAATGATAAACTGGATTGGTATATCCTAGTAATTGTGATTAGAAAATAGTCAGTCCAATGTAGTTCTAATCTGTGGTGTACTGTATGTCCTTTTCTCCTTCTTATTAATAGCTGGAGATTTGTGGTTCATGCTGGAATAGACGGCTTCAGTCGTTTGATTGTTTTTCTGTCTGCTGCTACGAACAACCGAGCCGCTACGGTACTGCAGAGTTTCCTTGGTGCAGTCAACACATTTGGTTTGCCGTCTCGTGTACGCTCGGAAAAGGGTGGTGAGAACGTTGACGTCGCCCATTTCATGGTGGAAAACCGGGGTCCGAACCGGAACTCGCACATCACAGGAAGGAGTGTCCATAACCAACGGTATGCTTTTCATAGTAGGCTACTGTGTTTTAACAACTTGAACACTAGCATCGCTATTCTGGGAGGAACATTCTCTGAAAATTGTAGATGCGTTGTGAGCTTGTAATGTTGTATTGATTTGTTTTCGGCTAAAAGATATTTAGTTGACAGAAAAAAGACCGGAAAAAGTACACATAGCCGACCCCGGTCAACTAAGTATTACCCTATTAAGTATAGAGGTTTATGTGGTTAAGAAAACTATGCTAGCTTCTATTTTCATTTAGAGCACATGAGACAAAGCTTATTGTTCTCCAATTAAATTGATGTGGTTCCTTGGAAACAACTTTTGGGTACAATCCTTCTACACTGTTTAAGCGAGACATACCATTCAAACTTTTAAAATGTAGCTTTGATCAACTTGATAACAGACATCATAGTAGTTTTACATTTTAAGTAAGGACTCCTAGGGTAGACCAGCCAGACACGTTCTGAAGCCACAAGTGCTCATTCCCTCAGATAGCAATAATTGAACATTAAATTCCACTCAGAACATTCTAAAGGCCTACCATTTTAAACATCAGCCAACCACCTCAGACTACCGTTCATTACTGGCAAGGAATCAGACCAAAGTGCTTACTTTTTTGTCCTGTCACTCAATATTATTCACTTATCTTTTCTTTTTTATCAAAATTGTAGGATAGAGCGCCTATGGAGGGATGTGTACATGCAAGTCCTTGATGTGTTCCATCTTCTCTTCCGTAACCTTGAGAGAGAGGGGATGTTGAATCCTGATGACGAGGCACATCTTTTTGCACTCCATTGGACTTTTCTGCCTCAACTGCAGAGACAACTGGACTTCTTTATGGAGGCCTGGAACCATCACAGCTTGAGAACAGAAGGTAGCCAGTCTCCATACAGACTTTGGACACGATTCAGAAACCTTGAAGACTCGGATCAGGTATGACAACAGTTGGTTGTTACATTGTTTTAGGAACCACTATTTTCAATTGCAGCTAAAGGGCATATTGGCAACCAACCATGTTGTCTTTGAATACGCTAACTAAACATTCTGAAACAGTTAAAAGTTCCCACAGGCCTTTTAGTTTTGCAGTCTGAATACTAGAGCTACTTAAGTATCCAGTCTGCTGAAACGACAACAGTTGAATAAACTTTGCATTCTAATTGTCTTACAAGGTGGAGGCAGATTATGGAATTGATTGGACTGGACCATATGGCCACGATGACCGTGGAGGTTCTGGAGAAGTACTGCGAGTCCCAGAAGTGCAGCTGCAGCGACCACTTACTGCAGAGGACATTGCCAGATTACCCAACCCCAATGTTGACTTATTGGATGCACTTGACATCTACAATGCTACAGTGCAGCAGTTAACCACTTAAATAAAGTGCAAATGATATTTTTTGGTTAGAACTAAGTTGTTTATTTTGTATATATATATTCAGATGGTAATCACTGCTAGTGGTCTCCCCATCTTTACAGCGCTTTAATAAACAGACATTACGTTTTCAGGTGGGTTGCCAATTTCATATAATTTAATTTGTTTTTCCTGTATGAGTTAACTTCTGATTGGATGAAATTGGTATCCTTAACTGTAAATGCAGTTTTCTGTTTACTCAAAAGCCCTATTCAGAGGGTGCATTTCTCCTTTCCGACATGTCGCCTTTCCGACGTTGACTAACCCTATACCTAACCCTAACCCTAACCTTAACCGCACGCGGAAGCCACTAGTCGGAGTGGTGAGATGTCGGAATGGAAGGAGCACCCCCTATTCAGAATAGAGATCTAGTTAACATAAATATGTAATATGAAACACTGTGGCTATGATAAAAGCATAACTGATTGTACTGAAACAATCATTTTGCTGCATTTAAAACCTGTGAGCTTATACATACCATTGTATGATGTAGAGCAGGGGTCTTCAACAGGGGGTCCTCAGTTAATACGGGGGGGGGGGGGGGGGCCACACCAAATATTTTTGATTATAACTTATTTTTACATTAACCACTTGAACCATAGAACCTCTATTCTGAGGGGAATATTTGCCAAAAATAGCTGATCTACAAGCTCACAACGCCTCGCACTGCGAGGCGTTGTGAGCTAGTAGAACGGCTATTTTTGGCAAAAACTTTTGGTGTAGAGGTAAAATAAAAAGTACACATACAGAGCCAACCAATGGTACTAAATGAGTGTTTTAGTGGTTAAAGGGCTTACCATCAATCTAACAATAGATAAGTCAACAAACAAGAAAATGCATTAATTTACTCATCAGTGATGATGTAGATTGGCTTTTTGGGCTGAATGTTTTCCCCAAAATACAGACACCAGGTACTTGTGGTTAAAACACTGACATGAGTGCAGGATCAAGAGGTGCATTGATAAAAGTGACATAATAAAAAATGCAGCCAGCACAATTTTTTACACACCCCTCATTTAAGAAAGTCTTGGTAACAATTTTTAAGAAACTTGGAATGATATTTTACAGTGCTTTGAACAAATCATGAAATTTCAGATTTAACTTTAATCCCGTCCAGTCTAAGAAATTAAATGACAGTACTAAACACTATTCTTCATAGGCAATGACATAGCGTGGCAATTGGCAACACTAAGTGCATACATGAAGCTAAAGTAAAGTTTATCTTTTGAAAAACTAGACCTTTCCCTAAAGCCCCCAAAAGCATCACAGAATAACATGCATATTCACAAAGGTTTGCATTGCAACATGTACCAGGACATTGCACAAATTGTGAGCTTATTCTTAATTGTGATCACTGAGCAACGGTAATTATGAATTGAACTGTTTGAACTTATTTAAGAAATGCCAAATTTGTTAACATGTAGTGTTTTTAATGGGCCCCCAGTCTACACAAATAACGATGATTGATATTCTTCTCAGCATTCTCAATGTAGCTTTGTAAAGAACCTGTGATTTGGTAGGTCTCTTCCACAGTGCTGTCGTGGTCCTCATCTTCACTATCTAGCCTTGATATGTCATATCACTACTGCCATCACACCTGGGTCTCATGAAGTCATAATGTATAGTGCTTAACATGGCAACATTTCAACACACAAATGCATTTTTTTCACCATTAGTATTGACAGTCCACATATAGTTGTGTAAAAGCTTTCTTCCAGATGACATTGTGGTTAAGGGAAACCTCAGATTTTGGGACCTAAATCTGTACGGAATGTACACCTAATGATGCAAATGTTTCATGTCATTGGGCATACACTTCCATATTGTGTGTTGAATTACACAAGATATAGCATTTCCTCCTACACTATATAATCTCATATCAGAACGTGGCATTTTTCCATAGCATCATTCGATTGGCTCGGCAACAGATTTGAACAGTTAACACACATACAGGTGTCAATATTGTTAACCGTTTAAATATGCTGTCGAGTCAATCAGACTTAAGTTAGCACAGAGCCTGTTACTAGGCTATAACAATCCAGGTATAGCCTGGATGACGTTGTAATGCAGTGGTTCTCAAAGTGGGGTTCAGGGACCCTCAGGGTTCCTTGAGGCGTGCTCGCTGGAGGTGTGCAGGCTTTGCGAGTTCTCCAGCATCCTTCTTCTGTATGACAGCGTGGGCGGACCCTGAAGTTGAAGGCTGGGCTACCGAAGATGTTCCCTCTGAGCTGCCTGGTGTATTTCCTGGTTCTGTGCAGTTCCGATGATGTTCCTTCCCCAGCATCACAGTTCTGTTAGGAAAATAAGTATAAAATATAGCTAATGCATTAAAAAGCTATGACATTGATTAACATCCTCATCATTTTTATATATCTGTCAAAATAACACAAAGCTTGAGATCTTATTTCCAAGTTACATTTTAGCCTTTGCATAATCTTTCAAGGTCATCAAGGCTAGCTAGGGCAAGTGCTACCGGCTGAGGTGGAATCTGAAGAGGCGAGTCTTCAGATTACGGAGTGAGTCTGCAGTTCTAATTGCAATGGGGAGTTCATTCAATGGTTTGGGAGCCAGAAGGGAGAAGAGTCTGGGACGTGTGGAGCGTTGGCCCGGATGTTTTAGCGAAGGTTCTGACAGATTCCCTGTGTTAACTGATCTGAGAGAGCGGGAGGGCTTGTTGGGTTGGATCAGGCTTTGAAGATACGGGGGTGCCATACCTTTGGTTGCTTTGTAGACCAACGTCAGTGTTTTGTACTCTGTGCGGGCAGTAACTGGGAGCCAATGGAGGGAGAGGAGAAGGGGGGTGACATGTGAACATTTTGGCTGGTTGAAGACCAAGCGTGCTGCTGCATTCTGGATCATTTGGAGAGGGTTAAGTGCACATGCCGGCAGGCCTGTAAGGAGAGAGTTACAATAGTCAGGTTTTGATATGACTGATGCCTGGATAAGGAGCTGTGCTGAGGAAGGGTCTAATACTTTGAATGTTATAATGTGAACCTACAGGAACGAGTGATTGGGTCTTTTGACGTGTGTTAGTGGTGGTATAGCAGAGGAATATTGCATATTACATGAATCCAAAATATGAATAGATCATGTGTAAACAAAAAAACATGAACACTGATGATAGTGCTGTCAAACAAGTCTATGAAACCATCGATGAAATCTATGAAAAAGTTTAATTTGCAACACATTTATACAATATGTAGTGGGGGTCCCTGCTTCATCTCTTCCTCAGCTAAGGGGTTCTTGACCTAAAAAACGTTGAAGACCTCTGGCATATGCCACTCTTATGGGGGTGTCTACAGTGGTGTTAAGTAACTAAGTACATTTACTCAAGTACTGTACTTTACTGTACTGTACTACTACAATTTTGAGGTATTTTTTACTTCACTGGAGTATTTCCAATACTTGTACTTCTACTCCACTACACATCAGAGGCAAATATTGCACTTTTACTCCAATTCAATTATTTGAAAACTTTAGTTACTAGATACTTTGTAGATTTGGATTATTATTACATAACATACATTAACCACTTCAGCCCTATATACATTTCGGCCATATGAAAATGGCCTATCTACAATGCACTGTGAGCTTGTAGATCTGCTATTTTCAAACCATTCGAACACTTTTGAAATTAAGTACATGTTAATGCCAATACTTTGGTACTTTTACTCAAGTAAAGTTTGAATTCCGGACTTGTACTTATTTCTGCATTGCCGTTTTGATATTTTTACTTGAGTAAAAAATGTTTTTTCCACCACTGGGTGTCTGGCACCAAATAATCATATATACTTTCCATAACGTTACATAATACAAGACAGGGTGAACCATAGCACATACATCACAATCAAAACATATTAGTTTGTTGCAAAAAAATACTCTATACTATGCTAATAACAATGTTGTTGTGTCGTAGCGTTAGCGCAGCGTCTATGCTAAAAGCTAACGTTAGCTAAAATGTTCTTTACCTTAGGCCTAAGGTACGGAGGTAAACAGTTGTTCTTGCTGCTGCTCCAAAGCGGATTGCAACCAGTTTTAGGCTGGCGTAGTTAGAAATTGTGCGTGCATACGGTGCATACCATTAAACATTTCTTTTTTGATACATTCATCGAGTCTCCTCGCTGGTTCATAGCTCCCGAAGTAGACTTGACTTCATGCCTGGAGGCTGGAGCCCTGGGCCGCTCTGCTGCTGTGCTCTGCTGGAAGGCAGGGTGAAGCTGAAGATAGCAGACTACCTGCAGGGGAATACTGCCACCTAGCGTACCGGGTTGTGTATGTCACGGTTGGAGGAGAATATCTTGAAGGATTCGTACAATGACGTCACTTACCCGCGCCATCAATAGACAAGGAGGCATTTGAATTCTGTCAGCCACTGCACAGGGTAGGATTCGAAAATGAAAAAGCAATGTCATTTGCATTTGCTTTTTCATTCGGTCATAGAATGAGCACACCTGGAGATGAAATGTAAATGCTATTGAATTATACATTCATTTGTGTCTCAAAAAATGCATTTATTAGCTTAAGATGAAAAAGCAATAGCCTTATTTAATATACATTTTCTAAATAACCTTTTCATTTTAATATTGTCCATTATTTAGCAGGCCATTTTTTGAAAATTAAAAATCAAATGATCTTTTATTTATCGTTTTATTTCAGTCATAGAATGAGCACACCTGTAGATTAAATTCAAATGCTATTGCATTTTACATTTATTTTTGTCTCACAAAATGCGTTCATTATCTGAAGATTAAAACGCATTTCTCATATTGCATTTTCATTTTCAACATTGCATTTTCCTTTTAATATTGTCCACTATTTAGCGGGGCATTTTTGGAAAATTAAAAATCAAATGATCTTTTATTTATCATTTTAATTCAGTCATAGAATGAGCACACCTGTAGATTAAATGCAAATGCTATTGCATTTTACATTTATTTTTGTCTCACCAAATGCGTTAATTTCCTGAAGAGTAAAAAGCATTTCTCTTATTTCAATTGCATTTTCCAATTTGCAATTTCACTTTAATTATGGCACGTATTCGCTTCCATACCCAATGTTGTGGTGTATCTTGAAGACCAGGCCCATAGCAAGTTGCTGTACTCTGTCCTCAACCCTAAGCCATCCAATCCTAGCAAAATGGGCATGGGTTAGATGGGTTTTGTAATTGAGGCCAAGAAGTAGCCTTACTTCTTGGCTCACTATACATTCGGACACTAATACAAAATGGCGGAACCCCCACATAGTGGACTTTGGCATAGGGGCTGAATTCGGACGCAGCCTTTGTTACGACAAATTGAGGTCATAGGTCATTATGATGTTCAGCAAATGTTGATGACTTGTGCCACTACGCCACCTGTTGGACACTGATATAAGCAGGAAGCAATTCATTCATTCAGTCATTCATTATCAGCACTCTGTATGAGCAAGCTCGATAATAAAGCCCATTGAACGCACGTCGTTGTATGCTTGGTGTATGAGAATGGAAACATTACAGTCATGTTTATGACAGGTGTTACTGCTAAGTCAGTAAAGTGTTCTCATCATAGCCAGTCAGGAATCAATCTTCCTTTTGTGACATAATGCAGTAACTAGAAACAACCACCAGGTGTCTTCATGCATCCAGTCTATGAAGAGCAGAGGATTTCTGACTGCTTGAGGGCCAGAAGATTCTTTTAGAACATCAACCACTGTCACTAAAATACATGTAGCATAATACTGTTAAAATATATGGATGGAAATGTGGATATCAAGTACTCAGATCTTTTACTAAAGTAAAAAGTATTACAACTACAATACAGAAATAGTATGTTACAGGTGTGACTCACAAGTGTGATGTAGGCCCATGCAACAATGATGAATTTTGTTGCTTAACATTTGACATCACCATGAATGCATTTAGCAAAAGATGTAAAGCTATTAAAAAGTAGACTACCTTTTAGATAGTTGAGAGACCAAACAGGGAGTTTATATTGGAGTTGTAAATTCCAATATGAAAAGGTTAGGTAACTGAATATGACTGATCTACAATACAATCCTTACCACTTAAACCCCACCCCAGAAAATAGCAGATCGACGACACCAATTTTGTTTTATATTTAATGAAAGAGAGAAACAATATATCGTTTTTAAACTATATACAGTACTATACATAAAGAATGTATTACAGATTGACTGATTTGTGACATTTCAATTTGAAACTAATTATTGAGAATTGAAAATTTGACTGAAAAATGTATGATTCACATTTGGAGAGAAAAAATATTGAAAAGAAAATGATAATGATCATCCCAAGATCAAGCACTGTATTCCCCATCAGAAGCCCTTGGTGGCTGTAGGGGCCTGGAACCACACATAGTCTTTCCAGACCGACGTGTCAGTCTGGAGGTTCCTACAGATGTCAGTGTCTGTTGACAGGGCAATAACCTGCCTTTTTACCCGGGATGGCACTTTAAAGTCTAGTTTAGGAACCAGCCAACACCACATTCCTTGCGAGCCAGAACCAAGACTTTAGTGGACATCAGGCGTGTCATTTTTAGATTTGAGCTAAAAAGCATTCTTTTACACTTTGGCTATTCAAAAATAGCAGATATACAAGCTCATAGCGTGGCACCGAGTTCCGCGCTAGGAGCTTGTAGATCTGCTATTTTTTGGGGGGAGATGGGGGTCCGCGGACGAATACATGTACATTTTGGGGTCCTTGACATTAAAAACTTTGAGAACCACTGATATAGCAACATGGGTTTTTTCAAAAAACTGTTAGGATTTAGAAGACATTTTGTAGAATCGGAACCTCAGGCCTTATGGGTTAAACTACTGTGATGAATTTTAAAAAGTAATCTTTAAGTAAATAATGGACAGTTGCAGCCCTTTGTTGACACTGGAGTGAATGTGGAAATGAAACAACAGAATATGCTCACAGTGCAGAGTGTCCGACCGTGTCCAAATTGTTATGAGTTAAAGGAGTAGTTCACCCAAAAAAGGACTTATTTTCTATCAATTACACACCCCATGAAGCATTGAATTCATGGAGCTTTTTTCGTTTTTGTCGCATTCCTCAGCCAAGCATTTTATGACTGGCGGTCTCTCCTTTGAGCCGGAGACTCAAAGGAGACTCTTTGAGTCTCCCACCGGATACATTAGCATCTTTCCACCAGTCATCAAATTATTGGGTCAGGAATGCGAGAAAAAAAAAGTCCCACTGGCCAATAGGATCAACAGCGCACATACACGCAATTAACTGCAAAAGCATATCAACTAATGCTGCCTTATTTAAGTGATGGGGAAATAACAGATAGCATGTAACAGAGCTTTTGTACAAGTGTGACATCTAGTGGCTGAATGTTGTCTAGTACTCCTTTAGTTACTTGTAATGTAGCAGATCTAGCAATTGAGGTGTATTCTACAGTTGCACTGCTGAATCCCTTAAATGTGAACCCTAGCATCCCTATTCTGGGCATTTTATAAGAGGCTAACATTCGGCAAAAATGTGCAAACATTCGCCAAAAACAGCCAATCTACAAGATCACAACGTGAGGCGTTGTGAGCTTGTAGATTGGCAAGAGATTTGGTGTAGAGGAAGAAAAGGAGGGGACCAAGTATAGACGTCTGGGGGACCCCGGTCAACAAAGTATATAGCGTTTAAGTGGTTAAATGCCACCTGTAATGTAGATCTTCGTAAAGATATATACAGTAGCTGTACCATTTGAGCTTTAAGCTGTATGGCGTCATCAAATAGAGAGGCAGTTGTTGATGGATTTCTCGCTGACGACCACCGTGTCTGCCAGCACCCTGGCAGAAGACAGCACACGGACGTTCCTCATGGCCTGGTTGATCAGCGTCACACCATCCTCCACTGACAGACAGCTCTGCAAAATTGGAGAGAGAGGAGAGAGAAAACAGCCTCAGATATCAAAAGTGTTTAGAGGTAGTAGCTCCGTTTATATGTTTATATGTGCAGAAGGTCTATGTCAAGAGGCCCACTCGGTACAGATAGTGCAGGAATGGTTAGTAGTCTTTCAGGAATGGTTAGTAGTCCTTCAGGTGGTTGTATTCCATTTGCTAACCTTCTCTTATCACAACAGTTCCCAAATCTTGCTGCTGTGTTCACACATTGTTGTACAGTATTTCTCCCAGTAGGTATGGGAGTTTTTTTTACATTGGTCATGTTTTCAAACTCACTTAAGGTGTATGTAATCTGTGGGAAGTATGTGTCTCTGATGTCTTGGTAAAGTGGGCAGTTACACAGTAAAATCCTCAGTGTTAACCTCTCAAGCCCTACAAACTTTGTCATATGATGAATAGCGAAATTATCCATCTACAAGCTCACAACGCATTGCCATGCCGCACGTTGAGCTTGTAGATCTGCTATATTTGGCGAATGTTCCCCCCAGAATAGGCATGATGGAATTCAAGTGGTTAAGCCCTATAAACATTGTCATAGGACGACAAGTGAAATGTACGTCTACAAGATCACAACACATTGTCATACATGTGTTGAGCTTGCACATTTGTTCTTTTTTAGGCCTAATTAACACTGATGATTTTATTGTGGATTGTCATGTGTATTAAAAAGAATGTCCAATGTCCATAACCTTAATATTGAGAACATAGTACATCATTGAAGAAAGAGTACTCAGATATCTGTTCAGCAGCTGTGTTTTGGAGTAAGACGTCCAGTATTCACCAGCTCCTCCAAGACAGCTGTCAAAAGCACATGGAAGCAGCATTATTACACACAGCAGGCTATAAACTACAGCGTCTCTAGATATGCTAGACTACGTTGTGACTATAATGTTAAATTAAGTCAACAGAATGAAAGAACTGCTATAAGATGTTCCTGAAATCTAAACGTTCCAATCATGGTGCAGCCACCATGATGAGGTTGAAAATAGCCGATCTACAAGCTCACAATGCGTCGCATGACGTATGGTTGTGAGCTTGTAGATTTTAAATACACAAATCTTGTCTTGGGAACCCCAGGCACAAAATGTTTTCAGATGGGGTCGGCGGACAAATAGAAATTAATATGGGGATCCTTGTCATGAAAATGTTTGAGAAAAACTGGTTTAACCCATTCAATCCGGGAACGCATCTGTCATTTTAGATTTCTTTGGGCTATTCAAAAACAGCAGATCTACAAGCTCATAGCGCGGCACCGAGTAACGCACTATGAGCTTGTAGATCTGCTATTTTGAAGAGGAAAACAATTTGTGAAAATTTGCATTTGAATATAAATATATTTTTATAAGGTGATTAATGTTAACCCAAATCTTTGCTTCTGGGGATTCTACAAATGTCTTCTAAATGACAGTTTTTTTCTTTCTTTTTTAACTTATGTTGCTATAATATCAGTGGTTCTCAAACTTTTTCATGTCAAGGACCCCCAAAATTATGTATTTGGCCGTGGACCCCCCATCTCAAATGTCAGTTACAAATGTTAGCTTTAAAAAAAATGAGTCACATAGTGTATATAATAGTTGTTACCAGAGCCATTTATTACAGAGTTACGCCAGTCACAGTGCCGGTCACGTGGTTCATGTAACTGGAAATAGTGACAAACGCTCATAGACTCCAGTGCATTCCCTAAACCTCCTGTTCAGGGCTTTGTCACTATTCGCCAATAGAAGGCTACTGTATGTAGAAGACCTGGCCAGATGAAGTGAACAGAGGTGACTTAACGCTCTAATAAATGGCTCTGGTTCTTACATACCAGGCTCCATCTCTGATGGATTCTTTTGGCTCCAGAAGATCCATTTCATGCCCAAAGGGGCTTCCTACCTTGCCACAGGTGTTGTTGTGGCTGGTGAATCCTTGGACGTCTGCTGGAGTGACTTTGGTTTCTTGTGGCGATCTCTGTAACATATTTTAACTAGGGGTTGTCCTTAGTCTGATCCCTACCCTTCGAGCTGTTCGGCATGGTTGGACCTGCCAGGAGCTTAGCTCTCTGGGTCACTGGGATAACACAAGCTCCTCCACCACGTCAAGGTGACAACCCATGAGAGGAGAACCCGATTTAGTCGTTGCCAATTCCCAATTTGTCCCCAAGTGTCCTTCGGTCCCTGTTGCTGGCACCACCACCTCCACAGCTGGGGGGGTATAAACTACTGTGTGCATCCTCCCATACACACTTGCCAGTAGTTTCTGCGGTGCAGCAAAAAGGACGGTCACCTGATCCATCGACAGCTTAAGTTCCCACCCGTAAACACGGCCAATTGTGTTTGATGGAGCGTCAGGCCAAGCTGGAGGCACCGCTTTTGCTGCTGGGTGTTGAACCCAGCTGTGGTGGTGGGAGAGTGTTTTACCTCTACCTCACCCAGACGCCCCATAGACAGACAGACAGACAGACAGACAGACAGACGCCGCTAAAGCCAGTGGTGGAAAAAGTACTCAAATGTTTCAAAAGTATCAATACTGCAATGTAGAAGTACTCTGTTACAAGTAAAATTCCCGAATAAAAAATGTGCTTGAGTAAAAGTACAAAAGTATTGGTATAAAAATGTACTTAAAGTACCAAAAGTAAAAGTACTAAAATGTTTGAAATTAACAGATCTACAAGCTCACATATCTGCAAAGTAACTAAAGTTTTCAAATAAGTGCAGTGGAGTAAAAGTACAATATTTGCCTTTGAGATGTAGTGGGGTAGAAGTAAAAGTATAGACAATTGGAAATAATCCAGTAAAGTAAAAGTACCTAAAAATTGTACTTAAGTACAGTACTTGAGTAAATGTAATTAGTTACTTTACACCACTGCGCTAAACGCTCAGGCGCAAAACGCTACCTAGAGCCTGGCCCCGCAAGTCGCTAAGGCCAGTGATCACAACGGTGAAGGGCGGCTCAAGCTAGCCCGCCGGACGCGAGGCCAACTGACTGGTGAAAGATGAAACCTACCGCTGAGTAGCACAGAGGACAGACAAAAGAAGAGCCTGCAGCTATGTTCAGTCAGTAGAAACTGGTAAAAATACATACGATAGATAGACAGACATATATTCTATTTTTCTTTGTTTTTTTGTTTAGTTTTTAGTTTTTTGTAGTTTTTTTTTTTTTTCTTCTTTTTTTTAAAGCCTATAAAGTAGTCGGCCAACAGAAAAAAAAGAGACAAGTTTCTCTGGGAGGGCTAATGCATGCAGAGGAACATGTAAACCTTCCCAGATTCACTTCCTGCTGAACAGGTGCCCAACCAACCCCCATAATGAATTAGATAAGATAGACAGACATTTGTCTATTTCTCAACTACAACAACTATTTCTCTTGTGTTATCCTTTTAGCCTTAATGACTGACTTTACCTCGTTTACACTCCTGACTAATACATTATTCAATCAAAAAAAGTTATCAACCACCACCCCTTAATCCATTGTGCGCACACACACACACACACGTGTACTGTGGATGAGAGAGTGACAAAGAGACTGTGTGAAAGCAAGCATGTTAGCAAATATCCATACACAGTCTAAATGTAACAGTTAAAAGTGGGTGAGTCTACAGGATTAGAAACATGAAAACATGATGAGCTTTTACTGCATTTTAAACAACACAACTCACCAATGAAGGAAGGCTGGAAGAGGGTGGCAGACAGCAAAGTTGTTTCATGTCCTCAGAGCAGCGGCCGTGGTCGCTGTGGTCCAGTGTGACAGGTCGCAGGTCAGTGAGGTCACCGGTGGGTTCTGACAAGGTGAAGTCTGTGTCTTTGGTGGTGTGGAAACTGGTGGTAATCTCCTGAGTGTACAGTAGAATGATAGATTGAGAGATAACACATTTTGTTAGTTGTGTTATTAAAAAGAGCCGTACAGGTGATATGCCCCATAATGAATTAGATAAGATAGACAGACATTTGTTTTGTTGTATTTTTCCTTAACAACTATTTCTCTTGTGTTATCCTTTTAGCCTTAATGACTGACTGTACCTCGTTTACATTCCTGTCTAATAAATTATTAAATCAATCAATCAAAAACAGGAAAAAAAGTTATCAACCACCACCCCTTAACTTAACCTTGAACCAACAATGGGAGCAGCAGTGTGCCCCAAGGGCGAGGCGCACAGGCCCACTAGTGTGTGGACGTGGCGGTAATTAGAGTTATTATTTACAATGATCATTTGCAAGGATTATTTGCAACTAGACCATACCCGGTCGGCGCAGCGCAGCCGTGGGGGGATATGCGCACATGATCTGGCAACCCGGGAGGCAGTTCGTCCCATAGCTGGGCAGCCCCGTAACCATGGCGACAGTGTTTGACACAAAAACGCTAATAAGAAGCTGAGATTTGATGAAATTGAAAAACGGGCTTCACAGTTGTGTTCAGATGGTAATGGTCAATGGCTGTGTGCAAAATCAGAGCAATTGGTCCAGCCAGTGAGGAGAACCGGGTGTCTTCACCACCACTTCACCACCACTACAAACGCACAGAGGTTACTAGAATTATAGTAGGATGATTACTTACAATGACTCAAGACTTATCCAGGGGTGGTTCAACAGGTCCAGTAATGTTGCCCTGGATGCTGGATCTGTGACGAGACAGTGGTTCAAAAAGTCCTGGCCACCTGAAAAGATAGAATTAAGTTAGTGAAACGGTGTGTGTGTGTGTGTGTGTGTGTGTGTGTGTGTGTGTGTGTGTGTGTGTGTGTGTGTGTGTGCGTGCATGAGCGTGTACTGTAGGTGAGAGAGAGTGACAAAGAGACTGTGTGAAAGCCAGCATGTTTGCAAATATCCATACGCAGTCTAAATGTAACAGTTAGAGTGTAAAAATGGGTGAGTGCGGCTCCATTTGTGCAATCATTCATAGTTTATTTTATCGAATACTTTATTAGTCAGAAATGTAAACAGAACGTCGTGGTACAGTAAGACATTAAAGCTTAGGATAAGGATAAGTGAAAATAAATAAAAGGAAGTATTTTGCTGTGTACTTGAGTGTGTGTATGTCTTACATTGGGACAGCTGCTTAGTGTTCATCTGTGGCACTTGGAAGCTGTAATCGTAATTGTTGTTGAAGTCGAAGGGATAGCGTCCAAACGAGATGACGTACATCACCACTCCAAGTTGCCACACGGTGTAGGGGACTGCCCTGTAGCGCGGCTTCAGGGCGTTGTTTTCTCCAAAGAACTCTGGAGGGAAGTAATACTTGGTTCCTAGAATCCACACAGAGAGAAAGAAAGGGTAAAGAGCAAGTGAGAACAAACAAGCAGGCATTGTAACCTTATGTTATGCCCATACTGTACAATGTCCACAGTAGACAGAGGCAGAAATGGTCAAACAAGAATATTGCGGGAGGGAAGCCAGTCTGCGTTTTTTGTCACTGCACTAGCAACTCCTACAGGTTGCTCAAGGACGCCTGTCAGCAGGCATGTTGAACTGTGACACACTACTCCACACACACTACGTCCTCCCGCGTGAAAAGAAGCGGCAGGCTTCAGAAAATTACATTTTCTATGAATTGAGTACAAAGGAGTGGACCCCAATGGAAACAAACCATAGTGGGATTAAAATCCTCTTAGCAGAACTTGTATTGAACTGTACTTTCCTGTACTTTTTTTGCAAACTGCTAATAAAGTATTCAATTAAAAAAGGCGATTCCATGAGGAGGTGTGATATCATCCCTGGGACCAACGAGTCCAACAACCAACCAGTAGGGGTCAGCGGTGACAAGATTACACACAAGTAAGTGTGTGGGCATATCAGGGAATTGCCATAAGACTATATTGGCAGATACTGGGGAAAGTTGGCATACAAAAAGGAAAAAGACAAAACAATATTGTACCAGCTACTTTGGTGTATTCCTCATCTGTCTCGGTGCAGCCACAGCCAAAGTCTATGACCCTGACTACTGGATCGTGAGGGCCTGTCTGCACGATTATGTTCTCCGGCTTGATGTCCCGGTGAACGACACCTTTCTGATGGAACTCTGTCAGTGCGTCCACTAGCTGTTTTATTATGGTCTGAGGGAGAGAGAGAGACAGGACCAGGGGATATGACAGAGAAAGACATGTTATGAGACTGTTGGACTGCTGTAATGACCTAGATAGATCTATTGAAAGGACATAGTACCCCCAACACACACACACACACACACACACACACACACACACACACACACACACACACACACACACACAGTTTTTTCCATCCATTCTTCCATCCTCTTACCTTGGCCTCATGCTCCGACAGTCTGCCTCCTCTTTCCAGCAGGTATTTAAACAGGTCCACGGAGGAGGCGGGTCTCTCCAGCACCAGGACCACCTGCTGACCCAGGTCAACCCAGTCCAGCAGGGTGACGGCTGCAGACTCACCAACCGAGGTTCCTGCTACCAGTCTCTGCAGCAACACCTCCGTGGGAATCCTGAGCAGGCTCCCGTTCACAGTCTGAAGTCACAGTAACAAAGACTCTATTACATAATTATCTACTAGTATATTTTATATATTTTACTTTAAGGTGCACTGACTAACAATGGCTATGACAGTGACTGGTTTCAGGTAAATGTATTGTCTAGAATAGATTCTCCCACATAATATGGGGAGAGACACTATATTATAGAGAGAAGAACTAAAAACAAACAACCAAAAACAACTCACCACTTCTGTGTATTTCACCTTCTCCTTTGGAATGTATTTTATCGCCACCTTGAGGAGAGAGACACAAATATATTATTCATGGATTCATCGATGATAGGTCATTAAATAAGGTGTGTGTGTGTGTGTGTGTGTGTGTGTGTGTGTGTGTGTGTGTGTGTGTGTGTGTGTGTGTGTGTGTGTGTGTGTGTGTGTGTGTGTGTGTGTGTGAGATCCTTACAGGCAGGCTGTCAGCTCTACGGTAGCCTCCAAAGACGGTCCCAAAGCCTCCTTCCCCCAAAGGCTCTTGTTGGACATATTTATATGGCAAACATATATCTGAAAGAGCTATACAGACAAAAGAAATACAAGTTTAATCAATCAATCTCTCTATCTACCTAAATTATTAGGGCTACCTGCCACTATCAATTATTTTCTTAGCGGTTATTCTATCGGTTACTTTCTCGATGAATCAAATCGTGTTTGTTTGCGCACAGCGGTGTCCTGTGAAAATAACAGATCTACAAGCTTATAACACATCACAATGTGACGCGTTACGAGCTTATAGATAGACATTTTTTATTATATCCAAATAATTTTGATCTTCTTTTGAAACGTTTAACCTATAATTACATAGGGTTAGGGTTAGCCAAAATAGGGATTGATTATTAATAGATTTTTTATTAAAGTATCCATTATAAAAATGTTATACAAGCGATCTTAAGTGTTGTGCCTTTACATTCCACTGCATAGCTTACCTTTAATGGAAGGATCCATCTCTGTTAAGGCCAAATGGACACCACTGGAGTCTGGCCTGTGGCTGTGGGGGGATGCCGATGCCCATGGTGATGAAGTTGAAGATGGGGACAATGACCTGTAGCCTTGGGAGAATGACCTCCTCTCGGTCTCCTCCAGAACATCTACAGGATGAGAAACATGAAAAGATGATGAGCTTTCACTGCAACAACACAACTCACCATTGGAGGAAGACTGGGAGACAGCAGACAGCAACGTCGTTTCCTTCTCCTCAGAGGGTTCGCCAAGTTTCCCCCCACAGCGGCCGTGGTCGTTGTGGTCCAGTGTGACAGGTCGCAGGTCACCGGTGGGTTCTGGGAAGGTGAAGTCTGTATCTTTTGCGGTGTGGAAACTGGTGGTGCTCTCCTGAGTGTACAGTAGAATGAGTAGATTGAGAGATTTGTGTTAGTCGTGTTCTTAAAAAGAGCCGTACAGATGATAAACAAGCGAAATATCATGTTAATTCTGTTTCAGTTCTTCAGAGGATGATCAAGTTCACTCAGAAGAAACAGGATTATTGGGTTTGTTGCTCATAAACAATTTTACACAACACAGCAGTATGATTCAAAAGAAAATGGCCCAAAGCTCACCTGGTGGCCCACGCCAGGTCCACGCCAGGAAAGTCTTTTCTTGCTCCGCCCTACTGGTCTCTCCTCTCTCTGTCCTACGGGCATCTCTGCTGTCTCCTCTCTCTGCCCTAGGATCTAAATAAAGGATAAAAATTACAAAAATAAACTCCTAACAGCTCATGCAACTTAAGTAAGAAATGGGTGGAAATATGTCATATGTCCAAAACTTACTTTTCAGGATTCTAATTAGAAAATAGCAAAAGTAGCAGATCTACAAGCTCAAAATGTGTTGCTTCGTGCCGCGTTTCGAGCTTGTAGATCTGCTACTTTTGATGCTTTGTAAAAAAGGTAAGTTAGAATAGGGAGATAAGAGGTTTCTACCCGACAGCAATGAAAAGCAAAGCAAGCAAATACATACAAAACGTAAAACATTCATATTAAAGTGCTACAGTGCAACACTGTACACTTACATGCATGTCTGGAACGTTCTCCACGAGGAACTGTGGAAACATACCTATCACACAAACAAGTACAAAAAGTCATTGATTAGTTGATCGACAAATATTAACCAATCTAAATTTTAGTAATCAAATAAGTTAGTGATGTATCATTTAAACATTTGTAAAATGTACTACAACTTTACCAAATGCTTATCTTTCTTGTATATTATGAAATAAAAAAAAAATGTGTGGGTAAACATATCCCAATTTATTTTAAACAAATAACAGGTGATTATCATTAAATTACAACAATGGCCAATAAGATGCCCTAATAGCATATACGTTCAATAATATTTAGCAGAAATATCTAACTGTGAGCATGTAGATCGGCTATTTTTTTTTTTTTACTTGTTTCCCTCTACACTGTAGAAGTACTCTGTTACAACAAATTTACTTGAGTAAAAGTATTAAAGGGTTGGTATCGAAATGTACTCAAAGTACCAAAAGTAGAAAGTTCTCATTAAGCAGAATGTCCCATTTTACAAGTTTTCAAATGTATAATATCTAAATATTTTGAAAATAGCTGATCTACAAGCTCACAATGCATCACAACGCGACGCATTGTGAGCTTGTATCTGCCATTTTCAAATGGCCAAAATGTATATAGGGCTTAATGGTTAATATATGTTTTGTAATAATCAAAATCTACAAAGTAACTAAAGTTTAAAATAATTGTAGTGGAGTAAAAGCACAATATTTGCCTCTGAGATGTAGTAGAGTAGAAGTAAAAGTATTGAAAATACTCCATTTAAGTAAAAATACCTCAAAATTGTAAATCTCAGTGAGAGAATACCAGCTAAATGATGGACAGGAACCAAATGGACCCTTATGGGTCTGTAACTCTGAGAGTGTACAAATGGAACCAAATGGGGTCCATTTGGTTCCATTTGTACACTCTCAGAGTTAAATTAACATTGATTTTACAATATGAATTGGGGTCCCAGAGGTATAAATGCCATTAAATGGGGGTCCGTAGCCTAATGCATGTCAAACTGGGGGTCCTTGAAATTAAAATGGTTGAGAATTACTGCTAGAGAGCCGTAAAAACCTTCTCTTATTGGGGTCCCTGGCTTATCTTTTCAAATGGGGGTCCGCGGGGTAATAAGTGTGAATTTGGGGGTCCTTGACATCATCAGGACCCCCATGATCAGACACACCGCTTCATCAACGACACAACTAACGTCCACAAACAGGCAGACAGTGACAAGCATAATGATGACAATGGTATAGCTAGAAGTTAACTCAGGCTCATTTGCATTTCAACCTAGACTAGCCTTGGATCAGGACGGTAATATAATATATGACAGCTAGTCTTATATCAATAAGGCTAAAACCTCGACTATGATGACAATCAACGGTGGGTAAGGTAACACAACCAAAATGATCAGACACACCGCTTCATCAGCGTGTGTCTTAACGACGCAAC
Organism: Gymnoscopelus microlampas; assembly: GCF_963454915.1. Taxonomy (NCBI): domain Eukaryota; kingdom Metazoa; phylum Chordata; class Actinopteri; order Myctophiformes; family Myctophidae; genus Gymnoscopelus; species Gymnoscopelus microlampas. The sequence continues at coordinate 18,358,771 of NC_139948.1, forward strand.
GCTGACGAAGGCTTAGCGCCGAAATCAACGCCATAACTAACATCCACAAACAGGCCTCTTCTGACAGTGACAAGCTGTCAAAAAAAATCAACGACACGAAATCAACGACATAACTAACGTCCACAAACAGGCTTTCATAGCCGGTTCTAAACAACAGGCTAACGTCCACAAACAGGCCTCTTCTGGCAGTGACACGCGACGACAACGGTAGCTAGAAGTTAACTCCAACCAAGACGGTAATATAATATTTGACAGCTAATCTTGTAAGGCTAAAACCTCGACTATGATGACAATCAATGGTGTGTAAGCTGTTCAGCACCATGATGACTAACCCGGTCACCTGCACGTTATCCACAATGACTTTGTTGTAGCTTCTAAAGACACATTAACTAACTAAATGCTACAATCAAACACACGGACAATAAGGCATTTTAAATAGCATAACAACGACATTTCCCCCTGACCCCCCAAGGCCCGAGCATCATCAAAATTAACTCACCTATTGCACGTTGGTTGAAGAAAGGCTGCTTATAAAAGGAAGAAAATACAAAAAGATCCCAAGGAAACATGTCCAAATCTGATAAGTTGTGTTCTAAATCCTGGGTTGTGATGATCTGGTGGTCGTTGGCAACTTGGTGATGAAAATCCTCAAGTCAGTTAACCGTTAAAATCCTTTGAGATGATGAATCACAAAGGTGGAAATGCGTGCGATTCAAGTGAATGTCTCGTAGCATTTGAGGTCGTTTGCGCCGCTGAACGTTTTAAAAGCTAAGATTCGCTGATCGCTCATTGGTCAGCCATCATAACAACGTTGCTATTGGTGCGTTCTGTTCCCATCATGTGTCGCGAGAGCGATCTGTGAAATGGCAAACCACGCTCATTGGCTGCACGAAAGTACGTAGCCAATGAGAACAGCGTGTTTACAACGGCGCGTGACGGTAGACGTTACCCTGTCCCCAAGCGACAGACAGTCAGACAGGTGTCTGTTTGGTTGATTTTCAAATCAAAACAGCTTTCATCTACGTCACGAAAAGTACAAAACGCCTTGGATGAAAAAGTTTCGTTACAGTTACAAGCATTTTAATCCCATCGCCGGCCATTTTCTTTTTTGTTTTGTTTTTTGTTTTGTAATGTATCAGAGTCCTACACCTCCCAACCATTAGGTGTCGCATGGTTGAAAGTATCGGAGAAAGTTTGGAGAAAATGGCCGGCGATCGGATTAAAATGCTTTTTATTGAACAATACGGGAGATACGGGTACTTAATGTGGTCCGCATCGCGAGGTAACATCCGTGGCTCAGTGGTAAGCACTTTATGTTTGAAATCTGAACATTTATGTACATGTGAGAGTTGGCAATGTAACAAAAATCGAACACCGCGATAAACCAGGGGGAACTGGCACCACCATGGCTAGTACGCTATATACATTATATATACACTCCCGTTGAAGTGTCCGCTTGTGTTTTAAATCCATGTCTCCAGGCAGATTTGGTATTTGCAATGAAAAATGTATTTTTAAACCAAAGCAAACTTTTAAACCGTACGAGCTTCCCAGATTGTCTCATTAGCCTAATATTAGCCGCTAATATGCTTGTTATTATCGTGCTTACCAAAAGCAACATGTTTTCATGTTATCCTTATTGTTTTTTTGCTTTTAGTTGTTTTTATGAATGCCTGAGGAAGGTGTTTAGTGAGCAAAACGTTGCTATAGTTGAGCTCCTGTATCTGCAGGTTGAACAGTGTGTGGTTTATTGATCTTGTCTTTCCTACACACCTGTCAGATACTTTTAATCTAGATGTGCCAAAGCTTTTTAACAGTTGTTATTTGAATTAACACATATATTGAGCAGTATACTGTCTGTCACAGAGGAGGTCTACATCATAGAAACAACAGGCCTAACGTAGCTCTGGTCCATAGCGTTAGAAGGAGTACTTCTCCTTAACGCTATGGACCAGAGCTAGCCTAACGGACAAATAATTCAAATAAAAACAAAATCAACATTCTAGTCAGACAAAGCAAAGGAGCAAACGTTAGCCTACATATCTTTAATGTAGTATTATTTAGGCTTATCCATTTAGTTATTCTAATAACCTCTTTATAGTTTACTTATCAAAGACTGTCAACCTGTACATACTGTGTAAGCATTTGAACTATATAATGACAATGACATAAAGCATGTTAGCTGGATTCATGGGTTGATGGTTTCATGGTTTCTCGTCCTGTAGGGAGTCACTTTGATGTTTTCATGGAGGAGGCAGAGAGTAAGAAGAGGAAGAGGTCATTGTCACCAACCTCATCATCAATGTCATCCTCATTCTGTTACAATAAAGGTAAGCTATGCCACACATTATGAGCTTGTAGGTCTGCAATTTTCACTTTATTTGATATGTTTTGTTCTTTGTAATTTGTGCTGTTGAATACTATGAAGCAAGTACTCCAGTACTTTAAGTCAAGTACAAATTTGACTTAGCAACTTTCACTTGTAGGCAGTGGTGTAAAGTACATTTACTAGAGTCCTGTACTTAAGTACAATTTTGAGGTATTTTTATTTTACTGGAGTATTTCCAATTTTCAGTACTTTTACTTCTACTCCACTACATCTCAGAGGCAAATACTATACTTTTACTCCACTACAATTATTTGGAAACTTTAGTGACTAGTTACTTTGTAGATTTTGATCATCCTACTATCCTACTATCCTACTATCCTACTATAATTCTAGTAACCTCTGTGCGTGCGTTTGTAGTGGTGGTGGTGAAGCTACCCGGTTCTCCCCACTGGCTGGACCAATTGCTCTGATTTTGCACACAGCCATTGACCATTACCATCTGACCTTAACTGTGAAGCCCGTTTTTCAATTTCATCAAATCTCAGCTTCTTATTAGCGTTTTTGTGTCAAAGAATGTCGTCCCATAGCTGCGGCTGCCCAGCTATGGGACAAACTGCCTCCCGGGTTGCCAGATCATGTGCGTATATCCCCCCACGGCTGCGCCGACCGGGTATGGTCTAGTTATTATAAATCATACATCACTTCAGCCCTATATACATTTCGGCCATTTGAAAATAGCCGATCTACAAGCTCACACGCGACACATTGTGAGCTTGTAGATCTGCTATTTTTATTTAAAAAAAAAATACATTTTATACTTTTGAAAACTTGTTAAATGGGACATTCTGCTTAATGAGTACTTTTGGTACTTTAAGTACATTGTGATACCAATACTTTTGTACTTTTACTCAAGTACATTTTGAATTCCGGACTTTTACTTGTAAGGGTGCGCTCCTACCGCACTTTTATTTTACCTCTGGGGCAGAATCTGCCAATGCTTTGTCAATGCAAATGCGTGGACTCCTGGTCTTGCGGATTTGTTCCAAGAATCCACGCATTTGCATTGACAAAGCATTGGCAGATTCTGCCCCAGAGGTCAAATAAAAGTGCGGTGGGAGCGCACCCTAACAGAGTATTTCTACATTGTGGTATTGATACTTTACTTAAGTAAAGAAATTCAGTACTTTTTCCACTACTGCTTGTAGGTTCATGGGTTCATGATTTCTCACCTGTAGGAAGGCAAGAAGGCAAGAAGGAGATAGACGAGGCTCACTTCATCTACGCTTTCAAGTACCTGAAGAATAAGCCTGTGAAAGAGCTGAACGGGGTGCTCAACATAGACATCTGTATTGATATGATTGGTGTCAAAGGGCGTCCTGCTGACCAGACATACTTAGATGATATCAAACAGTTCTTCTGCAGGGGTTCGTTCAGGCACCTTGTGTAACAATGGAACAGGCAGTGGAACTTGACCATAGAGAGAGCCCTCAAACAGTTCCTCTACCCTCAGATGTCCAAGGAACTAAAGAACAAGCTCATTGCTGAGGCCAAGGAGAACATTGTCCAGGTAAGTGAGTCTGATATCTGATACTCTTTGCCAGTCGTGGAAGAAGTACTCACACTTTTCACTTAAGTTAATGCAGCAATACCACAATATAAACATATTTTGACATGTAAAAGGCCTGTATTCAAGACGTTACTTGAGTCAAAAAAAAAAAAAAAAAAAAAAATACAAGTATTGGCATCAAAATATACTCAAAATTGAAAAACAATGCATCAAACATTTCCGAAAATAGCAGCTTGTGAGATCTACAATCTCACAAGCTGGCTATTTTCGAATAGCCAAAGTATAAAACATGGCTTAAGTGGTTAATGTATGTTTTGTATTTATAATATAAATCTGCAAAGAAACTAGTAACTAAAGCTGTCAAATTAATGTAGTGGAGAAAAAGTACCATATTTGCCACTGACATGTTGTGGAGTAGAAGTATAAAGTATCACAAAATGGAAATACTGAAGCAAAGTAAAAGGGCCTCAAAATTGTATTTTAAGGACAGTACTTGAGTAAATGTCTTAGTTACTTTCCACCACTGCTCTTTGCATGATTGTGCATGTGCACTGCACATCTCCTGTATAATAACGCTGTCCATTTGTGCTTCTAGTCCTGCTGTAGGCGGTTGTACGACTGGCTGAAGGTGGCTCCATACAGACCAAAGCATCAAATCCAAGATCGGGGCAAAGGTATCCGAGTCCTGGGAGTAGCTTTCGCCCCCAGCAGGTGGGTGTGACACAGACACTAGGGTTATTCTATTTTTTTTATTGATAATAGCACTGGTGCTACTACTACTAACAGTACTACAATGAATATGCAATAATAACACTCAATAACATTCATTTTCATGTATTCTTACTTGAAGACAGAAATATGCTGCATATCCAATAGGTTCATGTAACAAAAGTGTGTTTTTGTGGCTGGTACCAACTACCTCCTTGCATGTCATTGCTACAGGGATTCTGTGCTCTCATCAACGGCCAGGGAGAGGTGACTGACTACCTGCGTCTGCCCAACTTCCTGAAGAGGAAGGACGCCTTTAGAGCAGATGAGAGGAAGAAAAAGGTAGGCAATGATTACAAGACAACAATGTACTGCTGTTGGCACAGCCCTCTCATAAACTGTAACCTACCCTCTTTTTACTCTCTCTCTACGGTCATATAAAGCACAAATAATACCTTGGAATTACATTATTTTAATAATGATAATAATAATAATGATATTATTTTTTCCTGTCATTCTCAGGCTATTGATATAGAAAATCTGAAGAAGTTTCTGAAAAGCAAGAAACCTCATGTGGTCGCTGTTGCTGGAGAGAATAGGTGAGCGTTTGATTCCTTTCTTTGTTATGCTTTGTTTTGTTTATTTTCAATCAGCTTTCTTATGAGTGGTTTTCTTAGTACTGATGCCAAACCTGTTTTTCTTATGTCTGCAGAGATGCTCTTATGATAACGGAGGACATCAAAATGACCATCAGTGAGCTTGCCAAACAAACCTCTCTGCCCCCCGTGGGAGTGGAGCTGGTCGACAATGAACTGGCTACACTGTACATGAACAGCAAGAAGTCTGAGGTAAATAATATATGTGTACATAGTGTTTGTATTTGTTGATGACATGTATTATTGTGTAAATGTTCTATGCTATGTTGATGAATTGAATACATAGGACCACAATGGAAACAAGTCCCAAGGACTTTTTTGCGTTATCCTTTTAGCTTTAATGTCTACTGTACCATGTGCTGTTTAGTATTCAATCAATCAAAAAAAGAACACACACCACCTGTGTTTCCGAGGAGCCTATGTAACAGCAGGTTTTAACATGATAGAACTGTGCCCTGTATGTAGGCAGTCAAGTGGCTCACCACAACTCACCATAACAATCTGCGCCTGAACATCTCTACATTTTAACTGCTATGATTGTATTTCAGGTCAGCCCATGTGAACACCAACATCCACAGCATAAACACACTGACACAGCTAAAGCAGAATCTTTTCAGATGTGTTTTAATACATCTGTGTCCTGTGTTCAGGTTGATTTCAGAGACTACCCTCCCCTGCTGCGACAGGCTGTGTCCATAGCCAGGAAGCTCCAAGATCCGCTGGTGGAGTATGCTCATGTCTGGAGCAGTGACGAGGACATCCTCTGCCTCAAACTGCACCCTCTACAGGTGAGAGATTTACTATATAGAAATCAACGTGCAGAGACAATTAGTTGATAAATAATCCACCACACAAAATATCAACGATACAGATATTCTTTGTCAAATTGTTATTATAATAGTATTATTACCCTTTAATGAATTTTAAAATGAGGATTAAATTGAAAAGTCGAGCTGAAAATAGTCCTTTGATTGACTTGCAAACAAAATTCAAATGTCCATGACTTACTAACTCACAATGATCTTTAGCAAACATTAACTCAGTTATTCAGGTAAGCTCTGTAACGTAATGACATTCGAAAAATGTAAACAAACGTGATGAGAGTTGATCTACAAGCTCACAACGCGTCGCAACGTGTCGCAAAGTGTTTCAAAAATGAGTTAAGGGAAAATGTGGAAAATGTTTAAACATTTTATTTCCCCCATCAGGAGCACGTAGTGAAAGAAGACCTGCTCAACGCACTGCACTGTGAAATCATCAACAGGGTCAATGAGGTGGGAGTGGATGTGAACAGAGCCATCACCCATCCTTACACCCAGAGCCTGGTCCAGTTTGTGTGCGGTCTTGGACCCAGGAAGGGCTCTCAGCTCCTCAAGGTGTGTGATCATTGTTCATTCATGTTACTGTATGTCAGGAAGAGCGCCTATGGGAAAAGCCTGGTTCAGATGTAATGGGGTTGTGGAGCAGGTCATGTTATGAGGGAAAGTTTGGTAAATATGCAGTTCAGTTTATGAATTCAGACACTGGCTACATGTAAGAGATTTCAGTTTCTGAACTGCATATTACTTTACCTGCTATACTGCTATATTAGTGTGCCTGGTTCTGCAGATCATCCATTTAGTTTTCTTGTGTCTTTTCAGATTCTGCAGCAGAAGAACACTCGTCTGGAAAACAGGACCCAGCTGGTCACCATGTTCCACATGGGGCCCAACGTCTTCATAAACTGTGCCGGTTTCATCAAGATTGACACTGTGTCACTGGGAGACAGAACAGACTTACAAACGTACATTGATGGTTCCCGGGTCCACCCGGGGACGTACGAGTTGGCTCTGAAGATGGCTGCAGACGCCCTGGAGTTTGACGAGTTGGCAGAGGATGCCAACCAGACGGCGGAAGCCCTGGACGAGATCCTGGAGAACCCGGAGCATCTTAAACACTTGGACCTGGACGGATTTGCTGATGAGCTGGAGAGAAAGGGTTATGGGAAGAAGGGAATCACTCTTTATGACATCCGCGCTGAGCTGAGCTGCAGGTACAGAGACTTAAGAGTTCCTTACAGGGTCCCCAACACAGAGCAGGTCTTTAACCTGCTCACAAAGGAGACACCACAGACCTTCTATATAGGGAAGCTGATCACCAGCGTGGTAACAGGCATCGTTCGCCAGCGGCCCCAAGGGAAGAAGAGATATGACCAGGCCATCCGTAACGAGTTAACAGGGCTGTGGCAGTGCCCCTTGTGTCAGCAGGACAACTTTCCTGGACTCAGCCAGGTGTGGGACCACTTTGACAGCAGCTCCTGTCCAGGCCAGGCCATTGGTGTTCGGACCAGGTTGGACAACGGCATCGAGGGGTTCATTCGCACCCAGTTCCTCAGCGACAAGGTGGTCAAACACCCTGAGGAGAGGGTCTAGGTGGGCATGACGGTCTACTGTCGCATCATGAAGATCAACGTCGAAAGGTTCAGCGTTGAGCTGACGTGCCGCACCTCCGACCTGATGGACAAGAGCAACGAGTGGAAGCTCGACAAGGACAGGTACTATGATTGTAACATGGAGACAGAGTCCTTCAAAGATGAGGCATAACTGTGGAAGAAAGCACAGCAAAAACACAAGCGTGCAATCATCCACCACACCAACTCCCGCAATGACTTTGAGTCCATGCACCAGGCAGTGGTGACCTGGAATGTAATGATATTTGTAAATATAATTGTATATATAGTAATAACACTGCATGCATGTATGACAATCAATGAAACAGTCTTTAAATTATTTTTGTTATGTATGTACAAATGTTGCATTATTGAAGGCCAATGGGTGATGGAGTGAGTGTATGTTGTAATGTGTATTGCATAAAAATCACGAAAAATAAGAATCAGTGTATGGGTAATGAGAATTAAATAGAATCGTTATTCCCATATTTAGAGAATGTGTACAGGTTTTCTTTTCACTCATATAAACACGCATGAACATTGATCAAACCACAACAAACAAAACAAGGATCAGTCAGAAACATCACATAGCCGACTTGAATCCACACTGAAGTACAGTGGACAGGTTTTAAAATGTTTGTCATGATACAGTCAGCCAAATGTGATTGGCACTGTAGCCTCGGCCACTAACAACAATATCCAGTTAGACAACAAGAGGACCTACCAATAACTGTACTTCATTTGAAAGAGTGAACAACACTTACCATGAAACAAAGACATTTCATCCAGCTTAATTGCACTCTTGACAAAATCTTGCATTTCAAACCGGTATGATTTTATTGAGTGAGACACACAACCCTCAACATCTTTGGCGATCAATTGGAAATGATTGTTACAGGAGAGTATTAAGTAAACATGTGACCATGCCACCACAGAGGTTGTGGGTTCAAATCCATGTGGTGCATCCGGCTTTGTCGAGCGTCTACACAAACACAATTGGCCTGTGTTCAGAGGAGGGAAGCCAGGCGGTGAGGGTGATATTTGTCATTGCATGTAATCCTACAGGCTAGGGCAGCACCTGTAAGCAGGGAGTGTTGGGCGGGAGGAGTAGGACAAAGGCTCTCCTCCTGGTGGGGGCTCCTCACTGGTAGGTGACTCGCTCCTCACTTGTAGGTGAGTCAGATACAATAGGATGCAACAGCAGTGACGACACAGTAATGTGTTTGGGGAAGAATAATGATTAAATTGCTCTTGTGGTCATGTGACCACAAGAGCTGTAACTTATCTTTTGTCCCACATGTAGTATGTGAAAATATTTCAGTCCAGCTTTAAACAAAAACATTGATAGTAAACAGTGAAATCCTCTGCTCTTCATAGACTGGATGAATGAGGACACCTGGTGGTTGTTTCTAGTTACTGCATTATGTCACAAAAGGATGCCTGATTCTATGATGGTAACACTCAGGGGCGGCTGGTATCAATGGGCTAGTGGGGCTAAGCCCCCCTATGTTATTGGGGGCGGGGGGGGGGGGGGAGTTTTTGATTTAAAAAAATATATATATATATATATATATTTTTTTTTTTTTAATTATTAAAATGTTATTAAATGTTATTAAATTGTATATATTTTTTTAGGATAGATTATTTTACATGCTGGTGGAACCTAGAGCAGCAACAGCATCAAATAGTTACAAGGAAAACACTAAATATGTCAAAATGGGCTGATTTCTTTTAGCCCAAATCAGCTTCCATTCGCTTGCATTGAGTCGAGTGATTGACAGCTGACACGACACGCCTGCTTGATTTACTCACCATTGGGGCTAATTTTTCTTAGCCCTGAGGGTCAGCCCTCACTGGCTTTTGACCAATGACAGATGCTACCTGCGTTACTGTGCTTTGTTGTTGTTCTGTGGGGTGGGAAGTGAAGCGAAGAAGGAACTAACTATGGCGGGTGTCATTCAAATAAATGAAGTGGATTATTTACTTTCACATCCTTTTTCTCTCATGTCCGTGGGTGAAAAATTTGAAGTTAAGAGACTGGGGGCACATCGTCCAAAAGATATAAAAATAACTCAACAGGAAAAACGACAAAATCGTACATTTTGTGTGAGTTGGTTTGAAAAAAAAGAATGGTTGACAGCCAGTGTTTCCAAAAAATCTTTGTTTTGTTTCCCATGCTTGCTATTTGGGGGAGACACGGCTTGGACCCAGATAGTTATTGTGGATTTAAAACATTTATCTGAAAAGGTGAAGAAACATGATCGCTGCTCGAATCACAGCAGAAAGACACTTTGAAAATGTGTTTTAAAAAAAATAAAAGATGATCATCAGTCTTGGGACGATATTTCAATCCGACAAGCCCACGGGCTGTCTGCAATGCTAGAGGATGATAACTTTCTTTTCTTTTTGTCGTTTTTCCACTCTGCGCTCATGCATGTTGATATTCTGTACAACATTCTCCAAAAGCGAACCACAGATCCTATCAAAACTAGACAGGCCCTAGATAATTGTTCCTGGTCCATAGCTGGACTGAAGGACACGCTGACCACAGATTACGCACAGCCACCTCCAGATGCGGGCGCAGCTGCAGGAGCGCGGCCGCGCAGGGGACAGCCGCCTGATAACGTGAATTAGCCAGACAGTGCTGTGACACAATGATTGAGCAGTCAAAGGTCCGCTTTGAGAAAGCACAGCATTTACTGGCTTTTGAACTTATTAACAGTAAACGGTTTGTACAGTTTAAGAGCAGTTTCCCCCAGAAGCAGTTGGACATTGCAAATGAATATTTCCCTATGATCTACAAAGAGAAACTGAAAAGTGAGCTGATGGTGATGTACAGTAGTGCCGAGTTTGCAGGGTTAAATTCTGCAATGTCACTTTTGAAGATGCTGACTGAGAACAATCTTGAAAGCACTTTTTCTGAAACATTGAAATTAACGCAAATAGCCATCACAACCCCCATGGCAACGGCAGAGTCTGAGAGGTGTTTCAGCACACTTAAGAGGATCAAATCATTTCACAGAAGTACAATGGGACAGGATAGGCTGAATGCCCTGGCTGTGCTGTCTATTGAAAGGGAATTTGTCCAAAAGTCACCAGACTTCAATGACATGGTGATTGATGTGTTTGCACCCCAAAAAGGCCGTCGATGTGAGCTGCTCTTCAGATAAGGTAGGCCCAAGCAAGACCCCTTAAAAGATAATCACACACATTATCTTACCTTTCCTGTATACATCATGTGTAATATTGCATATTACACATTATCTATCTTCTATAATGACCTTTATTTTTGCAAGAGTTCTGGGCCAACACTGTGTGTGTGTGTGTGTGTGTGTGTGTGTGTGTGTGTGTGTGTGTGTGTGTGTGTGTGTGTGTGTGTGTGTGTGTGTGTTTGTGTGTCAAATAGTTCATTGATATTGAATTGAACCCTTGTAACTTGTTTTATTCATACATACAGTAAAACATATTATGCAGTAAAATTCATAATTGGAGGGGGGACAACAAAAAACAGCCAATCATAAACAAGCCTTTAGAGATATAAAGTTTTCACCAGGTTTCTCTCTCTCTCTCTCTCTCTCTCTCTCTCTCTCTCTCTCTCTCTCTCTCTCTCTCTCTCTTTCTCTCTTTCTCTCTCTCTCTCTCCAGAAGAAAAGAAAAGAAAAGAAAAGAAAAGAAAAGAAAAGAAAAGAAAAGAAAAGAAAAGAAAAGAAAAGAAAAGAAAAGGAAAGGAAAGGAAAGGAAAGGAAAGAATGGAATAGAATAGAATAGAATAGAAAATAATTGAAAAATAATAGAAAAGAGCTTGGACAAATATGCTAGAAAGCAATTCTGTATAGTAGCAATTCTCAAAGAAAATAATTATAGTAATGCTTGCTACTTTTCCTCTCTCTACAACCACATCCCATGGTTTATGCAGGTTCTTGATGGAACATTCCAAAATTATTTTGAATGTTGACTTTTCAACTTTTTGGACTTGAAAGCATACATTTTCCCCTGATTTATGTTCATTGTTATTGATTGTGCAGTTTGCTATGGCAAACTAAATTGCCTCTAAATGATATCTGTAGGCTATCATCCCCTTAGAAGTAGCTTCAGGTACAATAAAGAGGAGTAATTAAGCTGAGTATGGCAGAACTGAGCACATCAGTTCAGGTGGTATACACTACAGGGCATAGGAGAGTAAAACTGAATTGAGTACAATATAATACAATGGAAATCTATGGTGTATTGCAATATTGTGGACAGAATCAACAGTATTTATGTAATATACCTCACCTGACCAGCTAATAAAAGACACAATGGACAATATGCTGTGATGTATGGTGTGTGTGTGTGTGTGTGTGTGTGTGTGTGTGTGTGTGTGTGTGTGTGTGTGTGTGTGTGTGTGTGTGTGTGTGTGTGTGTGTGTGTGTGTGTGTGTGTGTGTGTGTGTGTGTGTGTGTGTGTGTGTGTGTGTACATTGCAGGCATGTGGTTTTTGCATCATCAGGCTTTTATTGTGGGTACTTGTGTTGTTGTGGAGCATTTGCTATAACCAAGTATAGGCCTGTATACTTGGTTATTATAGTGTTAGTGTAGTGTCATTGCTGTAACTTGGTATCTGGAATCTGTGATGCTGTTGCTGCAGGGTGAATAATGCTCAAATGCATTGATAATGAGGCTCAAATGCTCTCAGGCAGGATGCTATATGTGCCATCACTAGTTGTTGATGTGTGACTGACTGATTTGTATACTTTTGTCAAATAAAAGTATATTTTCCTAAATCTGGATATGTAAACTATACAGATTATTACTGTGCACATGTATAATATAAGACTTCGTGTTTCAGCATAAATATGCATTTTGAGAACCCAATTTTTTTTTCGGCGTGCGCGCGAACACTGTACTGACATGAGTCATGATGACACCTGTCATAAACAATTCACAGAGGGGATTGAGTGCCTCTTGTACCTTTATTTAGGCCAGGCACTGGACATCAAGGCAAGAAACATGGAGAAGAGGGTAAAACATCCGCACACTGGTTTAAAGCTCCCAAAACGTATTTTATTTAAATGTGCAACGTTTCAACCTTTAACACTTTAACAGGCAAATGTAATTTTGGCAAATGAACACCTATAAGGTTGAAACATTGCGGCATTAAATAAAATAAGTTTTACCCTCTTCACCTGTCATAAACATGACATAGCAGGTTTAATTATCAAGCTGTCATAACAAAGACTTAATTCACAAACAATATCAACTTTGCATTTAAAATGACATAAATGACTGAATGACACTTAATGACATTTAAATTCATAAAGCAGTAAAATCCAGAGTTTTAATTTATCCATTTTTAACTGAGGATGTACAAAAGGCTACACTGTAGAAACCAAATTTAAGCATTTAGATCAAGTATTTTGCATGACATACCATAGAAGTCTATTTTGGGTGAATTTTTAGTGTTTCGGGCATTACGGGGTTAATAATAAAAAAATGCCCAAGGGATTTCACTGGGCACCCTGAATCCTTAAGCGGAGACCCCGCAGCAGCAAGAATCAGTTGAGAAAAAAAACCTTTACCGCCGAAACCCCATTGCGACAAAAATCACCCTTTGACTTGATCATATTGTGAGTCAGCACAAAAAGTCAGCAGCCTAATCAACGAGGTGAAAACAAAAACATCCCAAACGATTAAAATGTATAGTTATAAATAATTGTTAACGTCAGGCATAGATCTATAGGCCTATACATTTTGGCCACATCACTTGTTTTTTTTCTTTCCCAATCCAAAATGTGAAATGCTATAGCTTAATGTAAGCTAGCGAACTAAATTTGAATGCTAAACGTTATAATGCTATAATGCTAATCCTTTATAAGTAATGTAAACATATGACTATTATCATTTCTTTCCTGCAGCATCGTTTTTGAAGCTGGACAATGGATGCGAACCATGATGCGATTGCGAACAGGTAATATTAACCAGTGGTGTAAAGTAACTAAGTACATTTACTCAAGTACTGTACCTATAAGTACAATTTTGAGGTATTTTTTTACTTTGCTGGAGTATTTATAGCTTTCAGTACTTTTACACTTCGACTATACTACATCTCAGATACAAATATTGTACTTTTACTCCACTACAATTAGTTGTGGGATCGCTAAAGCTATTTATTATTATTTATTTATTCCACCCGTTTTTTGGCACCTAACTAGTCCTTCATACTTTTAGCTACAAACTCCGTTCCAACTCTTCAACGTTCGGCCTACTCAGGACATGTCGGCTAACATTCACATTTTTTGAAATAATTTGTACTTTTAGAGATATTTCACTTTTTACTGCTAAAACAATCCCATTCATTTCAATGGAGAAATGCCATTTAGCCACAGTGGAGCCTAGCAACTGCTTATTATACCATAACAACACCATATTAGAGCCTAGCAACCACCTATTATACCCTAGCAACCGCCTATTAGACCCTAGCAACCACCGTTTTACCCTAGCAACCACCAGTTTCACCCTAGCAACCGCATATTAGACCCTAGCAACCGCCTATTTGACCCTAGCTATCACTGTTTTACCATAAAAAAACTACATTTTACACTATTCAACACTGCCAACACTATAACAACCTTTAACGCTAATACTTTAACACCTTTCAATTTAGAACCTTTCAAACCTTTAGAACCTTTAGAACCTTTCAAACTTTTCAAACCTATAACACTACTAACACTATCAATACTCAATACCAGTAACATTCTTAGCGATCCCACACTGTTTCTTCAGGAATTAATATAGTTACTTTGTAGATTTTGATAATTATTACAAAACATAAATTATTCACATTTGAAAATAGACGATCTACAAGCTCACAATTCATATGCAATGCATTGTGAGCTTAGTTGTAGATCTGCTATTTTCAAAATATTTGTAGGCCTATATTTATACATTTGAAAAGTTGTAAAATGGGACATTCTGCACGATGATTTTGGTACTTTAAGTACATTTTGATACAAATACTTTTGCACTTCTACTCAAGTCAATTTTGAATTCCGAACTTTCACTTGTAAATCTTAAAACGTGCACTTATTGTTAACAATGTTGATGGAGGGGGTAGTCATTTATTTCAAACATATTAAAAAATATAAATGAGAAAAGACAAAGGAGAAAAAAGAAGAAACAATTGATCATATAAAAAACAGCGCCAAAATTATTCCAACATCCTTAAATTATAATCCATGTTCGAAAAAGGAGTAGGAAGAAGTTTTGTGAAAACTTATCCTTCTTTATATGTCTCAAATATCTCAAACCTTAAGAAAAAATATTTTGGCTTTCCGAATTCCGCCCCAGTGTTTACACACTTTCATTTAAACAACAAAAACAAGTTAAAAAAGCAAATAAATAAATAAACAAAACAAACAAACAATCAAACATACTAGACAGTCGAAATTATGCTCCAGTTCTAACCTACAGTACATTTGTTATACCTAACAAGCTATTCTATTCTATATCTATTTAGTATGTCCATTTTAAACATTTGCTTGAACGCAATGTTGGTCTTTGTTTCAATTCATCTCTGCATTTGTTCCACAGAGTAACTCCTTTAACAAAAATACAGTGATATTCATTAGTCCTCACTAATGGCTGATCAATCATACAGACTCCTCTCAAATTGTAATGACTTTCTCTCGCTAATCTAATCTGTTTATGTCCTAACAATTAATTTTGTCCATGTTTATCAGGAATGAGGAGCAGCTTGCAGAAGTTGTGGTCGATCCCAACCCCATCCCATTTACCTCACCTGTGGTAAATAAGCCAATCCTTCTCTTACTCGTTAATACTCTTAATGATGTCAATTTATTTTTTTAAATTATTATTAAAAGATAAATTGCACTGTACACAGCTGTTGTACCTCCTTGTAAGATTTCCAGCTTCGATAGACATGTTGAGGAATGGTCAGACACAAGATCTTAGTTTACTGTTGTTTTATTTTTCTTATCATCACACAGCATTGTTGACTCTTTCGCTGTAGATCACAAAGTGCGCGCAAAACACACTCGTCACATACAATACACGTCATCAGCACGTATATCCTGTAATACAAGCGCACAGCGCCACAAGAGAATCTGGTCGTATACATAATAATATATGCGCACACCAGAAACAACATAATGGATGAGAACACACATTCCAACACTCCTTACTCAACCCTTATTCGTTCATTTGGCTGCCGGTACATAGCTACCACGATCAAAGCTAGAGTGGAAGAAGCATCTTCAATGTTAGCATGATAAAAAATACAATGTTTTTGTAAAACTAATGTCTGTAGATGTCTATCTTACAGGACATATAAAGTTCACACAATTATAATGAGGCGACTCCACGAGTTCTCTTGTTGTGTGTCAGCAGTAGTCTGTTTATTAACGTTCCCTCCAGAACCGGCATCACACATAACCTCTCTCGTACTTCCGCCTACGTCACACACAACACATGCAGCTCTTAAAATGACAAGCACCCTGTCTTAGTAACTTCACTCATTACATCTCCCCCTCAAAGATGATTAACTCCCAAATCTTTTCAGAACTCTTTTGTAAACACAATATTGACTTCGCAACTTATCATTCAATACTTTACACTCGGTAGCTTCTCAGTATCGTCAGAATGAAAATAACAAAGACAAATATAGCTGCAAGCAGCGATAATACAGGGCCAGGAGAGAGAGAGAGAGAGAGAGAGAGAGAGAGAGAGAGAGAGAGAGAGAGAGAGACATGGAAACGGAATAGATTGGACTGGCCCTGTAACTAGGAGGTATTGTTCCTGGCGTTGGGGAACAAAGTATTCATCAAACTTTTTCAGCGCAACGTCATATTTATTCTTATCCCCTCTTTGCCAAAAATAGCCGACCTACAAGCTCACTGCGAGGCGTTGTGAGCTTGTAGATCTGCTATTTTCGGCTAATGTTCCCACTACAATGATTTGAAACCTTTAGTTACTTGTTACTTTGTAGATATACATTACATTATAAAACATACATTTACCACTTTAGCCCTATTTTATACCTACAAGCTCACAACGTGTTAAATGTCTGTTCTCATCCTCAGATGCCGTCAATGGGAGCGAGGGAACTCCTCAAGGACACCAACCTGCTTGCCACCACGTTTGCCGCTATGGTAACAGCGGGGGGGATTGTTGGAGGTAGGCATGTCAAAAATATTACAGAATAATCACAATTATTTGAGATAATCGCAATTATTTCTGCATAATTACATAGTTATAATCGTTTCCATATTGAAAAAAAAAACATTTTGAAATATTAAAAAAGTAGAAATAGCAAGTTAACAGAGTTAACAGAAGATCAGCTATTTCTGCTATTCTTACATGTATACACTTATTAAATATGTCAATAATGTATTTGTATATCTAAATTATTTTTTTGATTAAAATTGTAATCTTGACAGGGGTCTTTGGTAAGACCGGAGCAGCGATCGGCATAATGGTGCCTTTTGCAGTGCTGACAGCTGTATGTGCTGTTGCTGGTGCTGCGTACTGCAGGCAGTACTACAGGCAGTTGGTGAGTGAATTCAATAAAAAATATAGCTGCAAGCAGCAATAAGCGGGTTCGAGGGAAAAGGCAGAGGCAGGCAGAGAGAGAGAGAGAGAATACCATATTGCTGAGTTTCGTAAAAAGTGCCCACACGGTTAAGCCAAAAACGGCGGAATAATAATAATAGTGAAAGCCAAGAGATGCAATAAGGCTTCGAGCCTGATAGGCCTCAAACCCTTAATAAAATCAAATCAAACAGATCCGTCTTGATCACATGACTATAGAGATCATGTGTACCGCTATGAAAGACAAAATCTGTAGGAGTACTTTGACCCCCCCCTGCTCCTCAAATTGTGATATCTCTTGAGATACTGTACCTCTCTTCTTTCAGAGCCCACTCACAGCACCTGAAGACCCGCAACAGCTGCAGACCAGCATCAGCAGCTACACCAGTGCTGTCAGCACTGTTTCAAGGTGGGATGAGTGGATTTAATAAAGTTCAAATCAAACAAATCCGTCTTGATCACATGACTATAGAGATTATGTGTACCGATTTGCGTGAAATTTGGATAAAATCTGAAGGCTTAATATCAAAAAAAGGTTTTTCCTTGGCCTCTAGAGAGTGTGCATACAAAGTTTTACACAGATCGGTGCAGTTATGCCTCAATAGTAAAACAATATGTTTCGCATTCATCATTTCCTGCTGGAAAATCCTTTTCACAAACAGTGGCCGCCCAAAAAATAAATTGGGGATGTGCAAATAATGGATATGAAACGTGACATGTTTTTAATTTTATTCATTGTATTGGCTTCCACACATAAACTAACGTATTGTCTACATCTGTGTGTGTGTGTGTGTGTGTGTGTGTGTGTGTGTGTGTGTGTGTGTGTGTGTGTGTGTGTGTGTGTGTGTGTGTGTGTGTGCAGGATCGAGGCCATGAGTGACCCATAAGATCCCGTGCCGATGACTGCTCCCGTCTTACTAAAGACCCCTGATCAATTGTTGTTCAGCATCTCTTGGCTTTCACTATTATTATTATTCCGCCGTTTTTGGCAGTTCTGTTTGATTATTCTTTTCATCCACACACCCTGCACTACACCATGTTTCACTCATCCACACTTACACCACTGATTTACTGACTCCACACCTCATTCCTTTATTGTTATGCTTTTTTAAGTTTTTTTTTTTTAACAATATATTTATTTGGCATTTGTTATTAAGTAAATAAATACTTTTGTAATATTTTCCGTGGTCTCCCTCCCCGATTATTTGTCGTGGCAAGAGCCAGCCATGACAGTGCAAAGGTAGGCCTTCTTCTTGACAGCGTATCCCTCCACCGGTACATGATTACAGGAAACGCTATCGTGACTCAACATCCACATCTGTGCAACAATATAAAGTTGTTTGAGAGCATGAAGCATTCGACGTGAATTTGACTGTTCCATACTCATTCTTCATTTGTCTACATCTCACTGTGACCTCTGTGCCTCCCGTCAACCCCATGTGAACCCGTCCGTCACCCCCACCTGTGCTCCCAAACATCACCGCTACCGTTACCTGCATGTTCAACCTCTCCGCCCACCTTCTCCGCTCGCTCCTCAAAACAACCCACCCTCCCTTCTCTCCGTTCCACACCCTTCTCCCCTCATTTTACCTTCACTTAGTGACTATGCAGATTTATCTGAGCCCCCACACAAGAAGGACTGGGTGTTCTGAATCCGTCGCGGCGCGATCCGTCGCGGCGCGACCCGCCGTGCGCGCCGGCAACGGGCCGGAGGGCGCGCCCACTGCTCCCCTGGCCACGGCGGCCCAGATGCGGAAAACTGCTCCAACCTTCACCTTAAACCTCCAGAAGACCACGACCAGTAGCACGCCGGCGGACACGGCTAGCTACAAAAGCCCCCTCAAGTCCCCCAGCCAGTACTTCCAGATCTGTTACTGATGTGTAGCGGCACGTGGCAGGAAGTATACTGTAGCGTTATACGCGCTAAGTTAAGCCATACTTAATTGTGCGCGGGTGTCTCGTACTGAAAATAGCCGTTGAGTGAGTGTGTGTGTACGTGTGTATGATATGATATTTGCGGTGCGCGACACCGGCGCGCAACTAAGTATAAATCATGCTTCAAGGGAGGGTTAGAGGGGGTGACATAGGGCCGAGCCCTGCGTTCAAATCCACTACGAATCCACTTCCTCGACCACTTAACCCTCCCTTGAAGCCTTTTGGAACCGGAAGTCGAGCCACAGAGTAGTAACGACACAGAGACCTGGATTTGTGTAGTCCAGCGGTTCTCAAAAGTGGGGTTCCAGGGACCCTCATGATTCCTTGAGGGGTTTACAAACGGACCCTATAACTCTGAGAGTGTACGAATGGTTCCATTCGTACACTCAGAGTGATGTTTTGAATAGAGGACTTTTACTTGTAACAAGAGTATTTCTACATTGTGCTATTGCTACTTTTACTTACTACACTTACTTTTACTCGGAGTACTGAACAACGTGACAGGCTCTGGTTGTTATCTCAGGTCCATTCCCAGGGGGATCTACAGGCAGCTGCCCAAACAAAGGAAACAACAGAGAAAATGACAGATAGAAAATATTATTTCTAGTATTGGGGCAGGGTACATGTCCTGGCATGATGTATGTCTGTTCATCTTTTTTTTTTCTTTTATCACAATAGATAAATAGACACAGACACAGACAGAGACAGACAAACTGACTGAGACTGACTGACTGACTGACTGACTGACTGGTTGGTTGATTGATTGATTGATTGGTTGATTGATTGATTGATTGATTGATTGATTGATTGATTGATTGATCCCAAAGGACATTCCAGTGATCAGGTAACAGTCACAGGAAAGGTGAGTGCTGAGTATGGTACAAACAAAGTAAAGCAGAGAATATATATATATGTATGTATAATATATATATATATATATATATATATATATATATATATATATATATATATATATATATATATATATATATATATATAGTAGTAAAAGTAAAGTAAAGTAAAAGTAAAAAAGTAAAAGTAAAGTAAAACAAGTAGAAAATACAAGCATTAAAAATAAAATAGAAGAACAACCCACTGTAGGCATGTTATACCTATGTATGAATATATATATATGTACACATGCTCACAGCAATGCTAAGTAGATGAAACAAGGTCAACTATACAGAAATTAGAATAAAAATGAGAACAGTCTACTATGTATGAACTGTTATTCTGCATGTTTATACATGGTAGTGCAGACTAGGAATAAAACACACGGAAAGGTTTGAGTACCACTGAGATAGATAAACAGTGGACAGTAGTTAGTAAAATGACAGTAGCACCCAACACCAACAGTAGGGGGCAGCAATACTCCGGCACTCCGAAAACACAGTCGGAAACTCCGAAGAAGAAGGACTCTGAACCAGTGTTGCCATGTCGGCTTACTATAAGCGACTCTGGGATTAATATTCTATAAAGTTGCTTGTTGCTTGGGGGGGATTGTTTCTAAAGTGTTTTGTGCTTATTTGGGCTTGTTTCCCCCAATGTTCATTATTATTAAAGCCAGTGGTTCTCAAATATTTTCACGTCATAGTCCACCCATGACATGAAAACATTTGAGAGCCACTCAAATGACTGATGGACCCCCAAATTGTCCCCTAACCCCTATCTGAAAACATTTTGTGCCAGGGACTGGGACTCCCGTATGCACCAGATTTGTGTTAGAATGTTTCAAAAGATATTTCACATGTTTCACTTTTTCTTCCAAGATTTTTTTTTTTAAATAGCTGATGAATATAGATTTAAATGACTCATCATGTGGCCTAAAAGTCGCTTCTTTTGGGCTTGTTTTCATGAACCGGGGTTGCTTACTTCTCTCACAAAAACGTGGCAACGCCGCCACTCTGTACAAGAACAGGAAGATGTTAAAGTTCAGATTCAGGGTTGGGCTCGAGTAGTCTCGCGTGGCCAGACTGTTGCCTCCCACAATTTACAAATGTTTCCAGCATTCAGAGATTGTGGAATAGTAGTCTGGTGACGCGAGACTAGGCTCGAGGGAAAGGAGATGGCGGAGAACGTTGAGAGCAGTGAGAGCGAAATTCAAATTGATGAGGATACAAGGGGAAACGAAAATAAAAGGAAAAGGAATATCTCCACAAAGTTCTCCGCCCACTTCCGTCTGGAGCGTCACTCAGCCCCTGCGTCCACTTCCGGCCCATCCACAATACATAGATTTCAGTCATTTTCCCCCGTCAATTTAAGTACTTTTTCGTCACTTTTTTTAAATTTAATAACTTGCGTGTATCAGTTGTGTTTGTATTGTTAGTATAATTTACCGTTTGTTGTGTGTTTAGTGTTGCCAGCGTGTTTTAACGGCCTCGCTCTCCAACGTGTGTTGTTGTTGTTGTTGTTGTTGTTGTTAGCCAGCTAGCTCTGTAGGCTAACGCATCTTTTATACAAGGCACGTTATTTCGCCATGGCTCAGGCTCATTTTTACACAAGATGCTTGGACGAGCTACCAAGAATGAAAGTGACAGATGTCCACAGGATTACAAAAGCGTGCAGTAAAGCATCTAACTCGTTGCTGGACAAGGGTTTTAGACTATTTGTATCCAGCTATATCTTCAATTATGAAGGTGAGTACATTTTTCATTTACAATTTGTGTTTTGATTGATTGATGTACTTTATTTAGTAAGACATGTGAACATCAGTACAAAAATCACAATACAAGGTCTACTAAACTGGGAGGCTCATTAAGCACTAAGCTTGTTTAAGATGAGATCCCCATGCACACAAATCATGATGACATATAAGACAGTGGTTCTCAAACTTTTTCATGTCAAGGACCCCCAAATTGACACGTATTAGCCGGCGGACCCCCATTTGTAAAGATAAGCCAGGGACCCCCATAAGAGAAGATTTTTTACGGCTCTAGCAGTGATTCTCAATCATTGTAATTTAAGGACCGCCAGTTTGACATGCATTATTAGGCTACAGACCCCCATTTAATGGCATTTCGATCTCTGGGACCCCAATTAATATTGTAAAAGCAATGTTAATTTAACTCTGAGGGTGTACAAATGTGTTCCATTTGTACACTCCCAGAGTTACAAACCCATAAGGGTCCATTTGGTTTCTATAAATCATTTAGCTGGGGACCCCCTGGTATCCCCTCAAGTACCCCTGGGGGTCCCCGGACCCCACTTTGAGAACCAATGATATAAGAGACAGACAGATATACACAAATACTATACAGAAAAATTGTGTAGCCTACACATTGTACACTGATAAATTAGTCTTTGTCAAACTCTGTTGTTATTCATCATGTATATGTTTTATGTCTGACAGTTTAAAATAAAGACAAGCTGACAGATGAAGTCAGCATCAGAGCCTGTTGCTACAGGTCACTGAAGAAGAACGAAAAACCCCACACTTTAAGAGTAGGGTGAAATTGAGGGATGGTGTTTGTTCAGGGCTCCAGAGTACTAAAGGTTTTAGTTGGTTGCACTGTGTGCCTAACTTTTTTACTGCACCTGCCAGTGGTGGAAAAAGTACTCAATTTTTTACTTAAGTAAAAGTATCAATACAGCATTGTAGAAATACTCGGCTACAAGTTAAAGTCTGGAATTCAAAATTTACTTGAGTAAAAGTACAAAAGTGTTGTTATCAAAACGCACTTTAAGTACCAAAAGTAGAAACTACTCATTATGCAGAAAGTCCCATCTCACATGTTAGCTAATGTATAAAAATCCTTTGAAAATGCATTGCATTGTGAGCTTGTAGATCTGCTATTTTCAAATGGCCAAAATGTATATAGGGCTGAAGTGGGTAATGTATATGTTTAGTAATAATAATCAAAATCTACAAAGTAACTAGTAACTAACGTTTTCAAATAATTGTATTGGAGTAAAAGTACAATATTTGCCTTTGAGATGTAGTGGAGTAGAAGTAAAAGTACTGAAAACTGTAAGTAAAAAATACCTCAAAATTGTACTTAAGTACAGTACTTCAGTAAATGTACTTAGTTACTCCACACCACTGGCACCTGCATATAATTTAGGACCTATACATACACACACATAGACAGACCTGCTAAATGTAAGGTGCACTGGTGCGACCAATTCCAATTTTTAGATGCACTAAACATTTCTTGGGGTGCATGTGCTTTCCAAATGAGTGCACTCAGGAGCCCTGTGGGTGCTTTGTCAGTCACGTTATTGACTTGACTCTTATGGCCCGTTCATGGCCTAGTTTTCACGTTCATGGTCCAGACCAGTTCTGTTGATTGCATGTTCATGAACTTGTTCTCTGTTCAAAGCCTGTTCATGGCTGTGTTGTGGTCTACCTGCTTAATCGGATTCGTTACTGCTGGTAAGTATCAAAGCAGTGTTATAACTTATCATTAGCATATGGAGGTTTGTAATTTCTAATATTTTCTTTTCTTTTTAGGTTGTCCTGAAACATTCAAAGTCAGTAATAATGACTGAGCATCATTGCTCTTGTGTTGCTGGCACAGCACTTTCCTCCAGTCAGCTCAATATTCAGAGACGGGTACCAAAGTTGTCCCCCCTGTACACAGCTGCACTGAAACGGAGCAGCAGTGGCATAAACCAAGAACCATGGTCAGTTCCAAATGGTACATCTATTGTTTTTTGTTTATAATTTCATTATTTTGTATAGACCTAAGCACTGCTGAATTAACTCATAGGGGCTGAAACCAGGTCCAGTAGACCAAATGACCATCTCCAAGCCGACAAAGACCAGGAAGACCACAACCAGGAAGTCCAGAAAGACAGGAACCTCAGGAGGAATTAGGTATGTAAATATGGAGTACTGTTTTACAAGTCTTTCAAGGATAAACACTGAAAAGATTATTCTTGTAATATTGAACCATACACACCAGTTATTCACAATAATGTAGAGCAGGGGTCTTCAACCTTTTCAGGCCAAGGACCCCCTAACAGAGAGAGATGAAGCAGGGACCCCCACTCTATATTACATAAAATTGTGTTGCAGATTAAAGCTTTTCATAGATGTTCGATTCATATTAATGTGTATTTTCTGACATTTAACAACTTAAACCATCAATACTTAGTAAACCTTCACTCTGTACTTGGTCTGCTCTTTTTTCCCCTCTTTGCCGAAAATAGCAGATCTACAAGCTCACAACGCCTCGCCCTGTGAGGCGTTGTGAGCTTGTAGATCGGCTATTTTCGGCTAAAGTTGTCCTTAGAATAGGGATGCTAGGGTTCAAGTGGTTAATGTAAAAAACAATGATCCTATCACACAGAGATTTGGCGGACCCCCTGTAGCAACTCTGAGGACCCCCTAGGGGTCCCGGACCCCCTGTTGAAGACCCCTGATGTAGAGATTACAACTAAATTACATTCAACATCAATTTGTAAATTAGATTTTTGTATTATGTGAAATTCTTAAGTATAGAAAATGGAGTAAACCAATTAGCATCACTCATATGTGTTCCAGAAGCACACTCTACAAGGCACTTGCTGGACCTCTTCCTGACCTCTCTGTTCTCAAGGTCGAAGAGGCTTACAAAAACTTTGACCCCGTGTCTAGGCCATTGGTCTGCAGCATGGGAATGTCTGCAGATCAACCCTTGGTTGACTCGCGTTTTGGACTTGTTCAGGCTGGTAGTGTCCTGTCGTACCAACAGCCCCCAGTTCAAGCACGCCACATCATGCATCATGAAGATGCTCTACCATTCCCCCCAATCCCCCTGGATGAGTACAGACTTGATGAGAATCTGCAAGGCTGTAGCTTTGTCCTCAGTGAACATGATGAGCTTCACATCAAGTCTCTTCAAGTCACATTTGACACAGCACAGAAAATTGAAGCCGCAACGACAGATCAGAGCCGGAGTTCTGAGTGGAAATTGCTTCGCAGGCCAAGACTTACCTCGTCCAGGTATGGCCGGAACTACTGATGACTACTTTCTTAGCAATTATTGTACAATTATGACTTTTTCAATAGCATATTCAAGAAGCACATTGTAATCAGTGTTGATTTCTATTCAAAAGACTATGACTAAAACTAAATCAAGATCAACGTCAAAATCAACACTGATTGTAATGTGTGTGTGTGTGTGTGTGTGTGTGTGTGTGTGTGTGTGTGTGTGTGTGTGTGTGTGTGTGTGTGTGTGTGTGTGTGTGTGTGTGTGTGTGTGTGTGTGTGTGTGTGTGTGTGTGTGTGTGTGTGTGTGTGTGTGTGTGTGTGTGTGCGCGTTATATAATCAGTGAAAAAGGTCAACCAATGAGCTAAATAGGGTTGTTTTTATTCAAATCGATTATAATTGCTTAGTTCAATTAACTGTTTCACCACTACCTCCAGGTTCAGATAGGCGTGCCATGTTCGTGGGATGTCTTCAGCAACGAATTTGGCTCAAAGAATTATTAAAGGCACCGTGCAAACAGCTGACATGAAGAGGGGCCTCGACATGGAGATGGAGGCAGCCATGGACTATGCCAAGTTGAAGAATGTCAACTATTACCCCTGTGGCCTGGTGATACACCCTGATGTTCCCTGGCTTGCTTCCTCCCCTGATGGAAAGATTTTTGACCCTCTTGAGCACCCACCTTTTGGACTGGTTGAGTTCAAGTGCCCCAATGTTCCAAGTTTTGTGGACTGTCAATACATGATCATGACGGATGGCTCACATGTCTTGAAGAAACAGCATAAATACTACTGGCAGATTCAAGGACAGCTTCTCACTTCTGGCTTGGAGTGGTGCGATTTCGTAGTGTGTGCACAAGATGACATTTTTGTTGAAAGGATATACAGAGATCCAGGGGTGTTGTCAAAAATCAGAGAGAAGGGTGACTGGTACTATAATTATGTGTACATGCAGAGCTTTTTAGAAAGGGCATAGGTCACAGGTTCCCGAACTGTTCATGCTAGTGCTGTAGAACAATGCTGTGAAATTATGGCACAGCTAACACACTGCGCCATTACTGCCTTCAATGCAACTGGAGATTATTTATGCAATGAGTAAAACTCATTCAGCAGACTTATGCAGGAGGTTACTCGGGTATTAAATCACTTCAATCGATTGTGCTTGGGTGGTAACTTAGAGTTGAACGTTTTTTCATTTGACAAGGTTTGGCAGTTGCTGGTTTGAAGCCTCACTGGCTCTTTTTTATGTTTGGAGAACTTGCTTGCTTTGAAATTATTTTTCCCTCTTTTTCCCTCTTCTGTTATCTTTAATACGGCCTGATTGACTAGTATGTATTGCTGTAGTAGTTAGTAACTACTAGTTTACCCCCCCCCCCCCTTTCTTATTGTTCCACAGCCCGATTGATCATAAAAATGGTCTTGGAATATTTTGTGTACTTAATACTTTCACAGCTGCCTAAGTCCTCAGATGTCTGCTTACATGTTTAGCTTGTTTGGCAGGAGGTCGTGAGGGAAGGTAAGCGATTTATTCTGAGAAAAGAAATGTTAACATAAAAAACATATCCACAAATTGAGGGGGAAAGGTGTTTGCGGTTGGTATATATTTTGAGACTTTTGCACAACGTTACACAAAAAAAAAATCCGAAGGTAGGATCTATATATATTTTACATATTGGGTTGACGAGTACCGCGCTACAAGCTTTTTTTCCCTTTTTTTAAAAGTAGTTGTTTTTTTGAAAATTCGTGAAAATGTGTGCAAATCTTTGAATATACATTGTTTAAAGCGGACATTTTTAACTCCATTCTTTGCTTCTGGGTGTCCCTGGAGCAAAACATTTTGAGATGGGGGGGGTCGGCGTCCAAATACATATAATTTTGGGGGTCCTTGACATGAAAAAGTTTGAGAATCATTGATATAGAAACATACGTTTTTCAGAAAACTGTTTAGGATTTAGAAGACATTTTGCAGAATCGGAAACCTCAGGCCTCAATGGGTTAAAACAATATTCTGTTGAGTTCAAGAAATTAATTGATTTGAAAAATAATCAAATGTCCAGGGATGTTTTTCAACTGATTGAAGTGGAAAGGAATGAACCTTTTACAATTTTTCAACTATTTTTGTTTATTTTCACTGTGTAGTGCCTAAAAATAACATGTCGGGATATAAATATGTGAAATCTATAGCCTGTCATACTAATGGCGTCTGACTTTTGTTAATACCATGTATTATTTGTCGTATCTGCTGGTTTAATATATCAACTGAATTATAAATAAACTGAGGATTTTACAGTGCAGGATCACTTGCCTACTAAGTAATTCCAGACAGTGGCCTTTTAGTAGGGGAGTTTGGGGCTCCGTGAGCACCCCAAAAACATCTCTTAAACCTGTTTTTTTAGGACCCTAAAGGTGTCTAGTTATGATTTCTGCTGGGGTTCTCACGGAGCCCCGAAACTCCCCTACTATTTATTTTATAATGAATTGACCACATTCACACTCTTACTTCATGCATACAGTGTGTGTGTGTGTGTGTGTGTGTGTGTGTGTGTGTGTGTGTGTGTGTGTGTCAATCAAGAGTAGAAAAAACTTGTAGATCTGCCATTTTCATTGCATACCCTTGCATATACTTGAATAAGACACTTTGTGGTGAAACATTACTTTTATTAAAAGCTTGGTGGATAATAAATTGTGCCACTGCAACATTTGTACATTTTTCATGTAACCAGTTGTGGAAATAGTGTTATTTTTTTTGTGACATTTTATACTTCTAATCCACACAATTCCAAAGACAAATATTGTACTGATTGTTACAAAGACCTACTTTATACAATCTTTAATTGAAATGGGCCATTCATAAGAGTACTTTTATTTTGGTACTTTAAAGTATATGTTGAACACAGGACTTGTAACAGTATGTCTACATTTTAGTTGCTACTTTCCTGCAAACCAGTGGTTCCCAAACTGGGGGGTCAGGACCCCCAAATTATTTTGGGGTGTCCCCAGATGATTAGCTTAATGTGCAACAGTGTTTTCTCACTCAACAGTAAACAAACCAACATTCAACATTCAGTATAAGTTTGTACAGGGTATCTGCACATTTCTAAAGACCCTTACATACATTATAGGGAACACAGGGTACACATTTCTAAGACCTTTTAATAGCAAATTGGCCAAATATATAAGAGGCAAACATAGTGAAAATAGCCGATCTACAAGCTTGCAACGCCTCGCACTGAGCTAGTAGATCTGCTATTTTCACAATATTTATCGGTGTAACCGAGTCAAACTCAATGTAATGCCTACAATTCCAAGTGCTCGTCAGGGTGGGAGGGTCCTGAAAAGTTTGACTTTTTTTGACTTTCACTGTTAATTCATCGCATGTGTAGCAGAGCCTCAACCTGAAGACCAAAAGCCTAATATCTCCACTGGCCATGAGGGAATTCCCTCTTGGTTTAGTGGTTACGGTGTTTGGCTAAAGTCCCTTCCCACATGGGTGACCCTCGTCTGAATCTCAGGTGTTACACTTGCATAATGGTCTGTACCTCTAGGCTGGCCTATGTATCTTGCAAGGATAAAAGTCAACAACATATTTCAACTTCATCGCTACAGCACTTGCAACTGGTGAAATTAATTACAGACACACTATTAAGGTTTTTGAAATATATTAGAATAGTGTGAATGGAGTCCAACAAAAAGGCAGAGATTAATAGGATTTCTTAACCACTTAAACCCTATGTACTTTGTTGACCACAGTCCCCCAGAGGTCTATAATAGCCCCCCCCCCCCCCAATATACACAAAATATCTCCATAGAAAATAGCCAATCTAAAAGCTCGCAACACGTTCTGAGCTTGTAGGCCCAGAATAAGGACGCTAGGGTTCACATTGTTAAAAGCCGTCCACACCAAGAATGATGAACTGTTAAGATGACAATAACTGTAATGATGTGAGCATCCACACTTATGAACAATAACGTTCTATAAACATGTTGAGCATGAGTGCGGTGTTGAAAGTAAGATCTGCTATTTTTTACTGAATTGCCCAAGCCTTTACAAGAGCTCCATACTGGCTTAATAAGCAGGCTACGGTCCACATAGAGTTGATGCTTCCCATCGAGGACACTGGAATCTCAGACTGGAAGAGCTTGTTCAGTTTAATTCTTCCAATTAGCCTTTCAACGTGGACTCGAAGGTGCGCAATCTCCTGGGTTTTCTTTACCTGTTCTGCTGGCATCTGGCTCTGTTTTGAGAGGAAGGGTGGGCAATATAGTTTACCAGGGATACAGTCCTGTATCAAAAATCCCTTGTCTGCCATTACAGCCATATCCTCTGTCAGCAGGCGTTGGAGGCCTGACTGCTTAAAGAGCTCTTTGTCACTGATGGAGCCAGCATACAGTTCTGATATGAAACTGACGGCTCCATGGGGCGCCATTCCGAGCAGGCCCTTCAGGGTGGTATGAGACTTGTAGTTGCAGTACAGTTCACTTTGCAGAGGCAGACTTTCTGGCTGTTGGCATCTCAGCTCTGTGCAGTCAACAACTACCTGCCAAATCAAGTAACATCAAATTATTTTTCACACATAGTCCTACTGCAATGTTAAGTAATAACCAGGCACAAAGGGGTTCCACTGCACCTCAAGCCACATTTTGGCTGGTTCGGTGAATCTCAGGAGCGGGACTGGTATAAAGTCTGACAAACTCTGACAATTAAAGCCTTTTTATTCACAGGGTGCAGGCAAACAGAGTGACAACGTTTCGATGTCAATACATCTTTGTCAGGTCATAGAGCATGAACACAAAGCAAGCAGCAGTGGTGTAGCAGCCTGTATTGACATCGAAACGTTGTCAGTGTTTGCCTGCACCCTGTGAATAAAAAGGCTTTAATTGTCAGAGTTTATGCCAGGGCCTTCCTTCTACACAGTTAAGTAATAACCGGTCACACTTCTCAGGTTTTAATAATGTAATAACACTAACTGGAGAGGAGAGATACTTTAAACATTGACTTTCTGTCAGACACTAAGTCGTAATTCCTAAGACTTGGAGTCCCTCCACATCAGATCTGTTCAGTCCATCCAGATATTTAAAACCTTACTTAAAACCCATCTTTTCTCTCTGGCCTTTAACCACATCTAATCAAAAAATGTCCTTTTTGCTGATCTGTTGTATTGTTTTCTTTTTCTTCGTCTTTGTTTTTGCTTTTACCTGTGCAGCACTTTGGTTCAACTGACGTTGTGTAAAAATGTGCTATATAAATAAAGTTTGATTGATTGATTGATTGAGATATTCTCCTCTAGTTTCATATCCATTTGAAAGTTCTGTCATAAAATGTGTGTTTACTGTTTAGTATTATTTAGTACTTAGGATATGAAACTAGAGGACAATATCTGACTCCAAGTCACAGGAATACATTATTGGGTGAGTACACATGCAGCGCGATGTTTTATGCCGCAAAGATCAATCTGCTACCCGGGCGGGCATAGGAGCGATCTATGGCTGTGTATTTGGAATACATTAAATGTATGTAATATCACAGCCATTCTAGGGTTGTTCCACTACGCTGATTCACAACAGTACATTACACCTACAACATTTAACTAAACTATTATATTTATTTTAGAACACTTAATGAATAATTCAGAGGAATGTATAGCCTACCAATCTGCAAAGAGTTATGATAATAATTAACTTTGGTGTGTAGCAACTGCAAGTCAGTTTATGTAACAAATAATACAGTAGTGTATGTGAGTGATAATGTTTACCTGTGTGTCTGCGTATTGGCTCTCCCTGAATTCCCTCGGCAACGCAGCCTGAACTTGCTCTTTAGATATCCAGATGGTCACTGAGCCAAGTAGAAAGTACAGGTAATGGGTCCAGGTTGTGATGATGCGGCTAACCGTCGATGGGTGGATCCCAAAGCGATCTGCCAGGTCAACTTCTGTGGACCCCAGGGCCATGTACATGAGGTAAAGGAACAGCTCATCCAGCAGAGGAAGAGCATGTCTCTGTAAGACATTGTACAAAACATATTAGACAGTTATTATCTCAAGCATTCAATTTTACACATCTTTCTAATAGTCAGAAGTGGGAAAAACTTCTCCTAATGTTACCAACTGAGAATGGATTTGTTTCAGACATTTACACAGCCATCTCATCTCTTACTGATGTGAATACACAACGATTAAAAATTAAATGGGAGAGAGAATTGAGGTCGGAGTTGACATATGAGTGGTGGGTGCTATAGCCTTTATATATAATCATTTAAACTACCTCATGTGGAAATATGGTCTATCTCGCAACAATTCTTTTAGATTTTTACAGGTGAGGGATTTCATTCTCAGGCGCACAACACTATCAACTAACATAGGCACCTCTCCAATTGAAAGGGCATTGACAATGGATTTTACAAAGGGTTTTATTAGCATTCTCTATGGCATGTTAAGATCCAATACGACTGTTAACACCCTGGATACTAAAAGGAAATGGGAGAGAGATCTCGGGGTTGAAATTGCAGACGAAGTTTGGGAGGAAATATTTGAAAATGCAAAGAAACTCTCTATATGCAATAGAGCCTGGTCGGTTCAGTTAAGAACTATACACCGATTACAGATCACTCCTAGCCTTCGCCATAAAATGAACCCTAATCTATCACATCTCTCATATCTACATTTTATTGGTCCTCAATTGTCTGACACTTTAACGATAGGGTTCCTTAACAGGAGTGATTCCGCTGACCTTGATGTATAATGTCTAAATCCTTGCTTGTTTATTTTTTATTTTTGTCTTTTATTTTCATTTTTTCTGCTGTGGATGTTTGTGCTGTGATCTATATTTCTTGTACTGATTTTTATTTAATTTTTTGTTGTTCTTGGGGTAGTTACTCACCCATCTGTGTAATGTCAAGCACCAATCATGTATATATATATTGTGTTATCTTTTGGTCCAATGTAAGTATGTGTAATCTATATTTGTATCAGTGTCCTTGTCCTTTTATAACGTGTCTGAGCTGAGCTGTTTGTCTTGTCTCGTCTTGTTTTGTCTCTGTGTAAAAAAAAGAAAAATCAATAAAAATACTATTGAAAAAAAAAAAAAAACTACCTCATGTGCACATCTTAGTCTAATTCAACTGAAAGTGGTGCATAGAGCTCATCTTAGTAAAGCCAAGTTTGCTGAAATGTATCCTGAAGCCGATTCAAAGTGTGATCGCTGTGCCCAAACACAAACACACCACCACACCTCACACATATGTATTAGTCTTGCCCACAGTTACGTTTCTGGTCACTTGTGTTTGACAGTGATGAGTCCGACACTGTCTGATGGGTTCTACAAATTGCCCTACAACCATGCCAACTGCTAGCTATATTTGGCACACCATCAACCCCTTTACAATCCATGAGTCAACGTTTAGAGATTATTGCTTTTGCAACACTCTTAAATAGAAGAATATAATTATCCTGGAAATCTCCAAAACCACCCTCTCAGTTAATCTGGCTTAATGATGATATTTCTTAAGATTAGAAAGAAAAATCTCTCAGAGGAACCACTGAAGGCTTTTTTAAAAGGCATGGAGACCTTTCATTTAATACTTTACATTTTTAAATAAAAACATTTGTCAAGAAATGTTCCAAAAGAATATAAATTAAAACATGAATTTGCAACAATGTATAAGCTACCTTGGGAAATGTCAATATTCAATGCTCTATAAAGCAGTTAGGATAGGTAAAATGCAGAGGACAAATTTCCACAACACCATGTTGCTGTACTTTTAACTATATCTGATCTTGATTACATCTTTTTGTGGTATAGTGAAGCGACAGTAAAAACATACCGCACTGTTCAAAATACTAAACCAGTAAACACAACTTACTGAGTAAGTACATGGAAAAGTTATTTCCTCATTTCTCTGCTGGGCTCTCCGTGCTCGAGTGACCCGGATGATGTTGGCAGTGGATGGTTCTATGAGTTGCCAAAAAGCCATCAGGTGCTCATAGCTAGCAAATCTAAGGAACATTAAGACACATGCATACAAGTAAGGTTTCATATAATGGCATTTACAACATCATAACTTAGTAATGTTATTCATGTGAAATTAGTATGCTTTGTGCAAGTTATACTAACCTTGTGAAGACTCTAATCTGTGAATCTGAGCCTTCAAATCTACGTAACCCAAACCGAGATTTCACTGTCAAGTCCTCCACTTGCTTCGTCAGTTGACGGATTTTATCTCGCATTTCATCCCTCTCACTCAAGGCCAGGTCAACTGTGGCAGGTTCAGGGGCTGTGCAGTAGTCGTGGTCACACACTTCCATTGCATGTGCAGCCGCTCTATCCCCGTCATTGTCAGTCTGATCTGCTGATTGATTGAATACTTTATTGGACAGAAATACAAACAGCACGAGTACAGTCATACACTTGGTCTAACTAAAAGGATAAACCAAAAAGGTCCTGAGGACTTGTTTCCATTGAGGTCCTGTGTATTCAATTCATAGAGATATTTAAAGACATACAATACTATATCCTAGACTAGGGGTCTTTAACAGGGGGTCCGGGACCCCTAGGGGGTCCTCAGTTACTACAGGCGGTCCGCCAAATCTTTGTGTGATATGATTTTTCTTTACCTTAACCACTTGAACCCTAGCATCCCTTTTCTGATGAGAACTTTATAGCCAAAAATAGCAGCTCTACAAGCTCACAACACCTCGTGCTGTGAGGCATTGTGAGCTTGTAGATCTGTTATTTTTGGCAAAGAGGTGTTTAGTGTAGAGGGAAAAAAAGAGCAGACCAAGTAAACAAAAAAGTTTAAAATCCCTGAATTTTATACAATATAGTGGGGTCCCTGCTTCATCTCTCTCTCAGCTAGGGGGTCCTTGGCCTGACAACGTTGAAGACCCCTGGCCTAGACAGCATCAGTATTAGTAGCAATAAAACGTAGCAAAACAATATATGTATGTAAACTGTTGGGGGGGGGAGCATTCTGGTGTTAAGTTTAGACGTTAATCAGACCAGTTACCTCCAGCTGCAGCACCTCCATCCCCGTCATTGTTGTCAGCCTGATCGGTGCCGTTAGCCACTGCCACTGGTCTTTCTCTCCTCTCCCAAACACTCACACGCTGGCGGACTTGAAAGCCATTCCATTCAAAAAGTACAGGCAATGCTCCCTTTCTGAGACGATTGACTCCACCGGTAGTTTTTCTCAGGTCTTCAGGGAGGAAATGCCTACTACACACCCTGCTCTTTGAAGTGACGGTGAAGTTAGCCCTTTTAATGTTGACAAGCCACTTTGCCCGAACCTCAGCATCAGATGGGAAAACATGAAAACTCATGTTACAGAATGAAGATGATGCAGAGCAACGAGGGACTGAGCAAAAGTCTGCAGAACTGCCCGTCCTCTTCATCAATTTTGTGGTGCCTTTCTTCATTCTGTAGGTGTTGTTAAAAATGAGCCTGAGCCATGGCGAAATAACGTGCCTTGTATAAAAGATGCGTTAGCCTACAGAGCTAGCTGGCTAACAACAACAACAACAACAACAACAACACCACACGTTGGAGAGCGAGGCCGTTAAAACACGCTGGCAACACTAAACACACAACAAACGGTAAATGATATGAACAATACAAACACAACTGATACACGCAAGTTATTAAATAAAAAACAAGTGACGAGAAAGTACTTAAATTGACGGGGGGAAATGACTGAAATCTATGTATTGTGGATGGGCCGGAAGTGGACGCAAGGGCTGACGCTCCAGACGGAAGTGGGCGGAGAACTTTGTGCAATGAAAGCCAAGAAGAAAAGTTTGTAGTTGGAATGAGAGCAGTTTCAAAAGTAGATGGGATCTTCAAGGAATATCATAGCGTGGCAAAGTTTGTTGGGGGAAAGGTAGGAGAGGTTAAATCAATAAGGATCGCTAGAAGTGGTATTGTTGTCATAGAGTGTGTATCAGAGAGGCAGATGAATGCTACGTTTAGCATCAAGAAATTTGACGGTCACAGGGTGAACCGCTTTGAACTGGGAGTTAAGTCAAATAGGGTCGGAGTGATAAGTGGGGTGCCATTGACAGAGGACTTAGAGGCATTTAGGGATATTTTGGAAATCAGGAAAGTTACAAGAATGAATAGATTCAGAGACGGAAAGAAAGAGCGGAGTCAGTCAGTATGCCTTGAGTTTTATAGAGAAATCCCCGAAAGGTTATATGTTGACTATGTCACATACAGGGTCAGGCCATATGAGAGAGGTCCCCTCAGATGTTTTCGCTGCCAGGAATACGGTCATGCTGCGGCTGTTTATAGAGGAGCCAGAAAGTGTGGGAGATGTGGGGATGTGAAGTGTAACGAGTCCTGTAGTGCAAGAGAGAAGGAACCAGAGTGCATACATTGCAAGGGAAACCACTACACAGGGGCATTAAAGTGTCCTAGAAGGATAAAGGAAGGAAATGTGAAAAGGATGAGAGAAAACAAGGGACTATCGTATGCTGAAGCAGTGAAGAGAATGGAGGGAAACGATGAAAGGGCAACAAAACACAAAATGGAGGAAAACACAAAGGGAGATGGACAAAACATATGTATGGATAGAAGAAAGTTCCTGGCGTTTATCGCCATGGTGATTAACTGTGCGGTTGAGATGCAGGGGAAATCTGAAAGGATTAAGATGGTGTTGGACCTATAGACCAATTATTTGTTTACTAACATTGAGCCTGGACGCACAGGTGATTGTTTCACGCAATCAATTCCCAACCTGTTTCGGGGTGCACTGGTTTCAGCACACCCCAACCCCCTCTTGTGTGTGTTGGCTAGTGAGACGCGTCCTAACGAGACCTGATATAATGGGTTTCGTTGCGCGCATACTGGCTGCACGCAGCCAGTATGACGTCGTCTGTTAAGGGGTCTATGTGTTGGACGCGGCCAGGAGATTTCTTGACATAGAGGACATAAGTGGAGAGGACCTTGATTATACCCTGAGGGAAGGGTTCGCACCAACTCAGACCACTGGGTCTGGGTAGAATGTAATATAGAACGAGAAGGGGATCACTATGGGTGTTTTTGTAAATAGACTGATATATAATAAAACAGCAGAAATTATGTATACAGTAGGTGGCGATATGCACCTTAAAGTGGTTGCGACACGCCAATAAACTAAGAGAAGAAGAAGAAGAAGTTCAGAGCCCCTCCCCCATACAGTCTGAGCTATCGGTAGGAATCAACAGCCGCCATCTTGACGCGGCTCCGAATCGGGATTTCAGCGTTAGCATTTATTTTTTTTAAACCCGTCCGAGCCGCGCCAGACCGGACTCGAACCCCCTTTTCGCACGGAATTGCGTAGCGCTCGTTCTTGAGAAGAGAGCCGTCGCAAACATGTGAGGATTAACGGCGTTTTTGTCGTCCTTAAAGCCCTTCGTATGTTTGATTTCCCCTTCGGAGGAGAAGCGCCGCTTGTCGCCGTGTATCTCCGCACCGACCCGATGTCTTCGCCGGCGGACGACAGCGTCCAGAGAACCACCTCGGTGTACCGAAAATATTCGTGGAATTAACTTCTTTTTATTAAAACCAAGAGGAGGATTTAAGGCCGTTTTTGATTTTGGGGCTGCGAGAAAAAAAAAGCTGATTCCATATATACGTGAAAACCCGTACACGGCGAGAGGGACGCGTCATCGCATCGCGTGATATTATTTTTATTTATTTTTCTCAAGCTGAAATATTATTTTTTTGGACGCAGACACAAGCTCAATTCACCTGCTCTCTCAGCATCAGATGGTCCAGGTGAGGAGAAATAAACAGAGACATGACGTGGCTGTCAGTGGTGGGAAAAGTACTTTTTTGCTTAAGTAAAAGTATCAATACTGCAGTGTAGAAATGCTCTATAACAGTGGTTCTCAAACTTTTTCATGTCAAGGACCCTCTAATTGACACGTATTACCCCGTGGACCCCCATTTGAAAAGATAAGCCAGGGACCCCAATAAGAGAAGATTTTTGTTACGGCTCTCTAGCAGTGATTCTCAACCATTTTCATTTCAAGGACCCCCAGTTTGACATGCATTAGGCTACGGACCCCCATTTAATGGCATTTATACATCTGGGACCCCAATTCATATTGTAAAACCAATGTTAATTTAACTCTGAGAATGTCCCGTTAGGGTCCATTTGGTTCCATTTGTACACTCTCAGAGTTACAGACCCATAAGGGTCCATTTGGTTCCTGTCCATCATTTAGCTGGGGACCCCCTGGAACCCCCTCAAGTACCCCTGGGGGTCCCCGGACCCCACTTTGAGAACCAATGCTCTATAACAAGTAAAAGTCCGGAATTCAAAATTTACTTGAGTGAAGGTACAAAAGTATTGGTATAAAAAGGTACTTACAGTAGCAAAAGTAAAAGTACTCGGCAGGGTCCCATTTCACAGATGTATAAAAATCTTTGAAAATAGCAGATCTACAAGCTCACAATGCGTCGCATTGCGAGCTTGTAGATCTGCTATTTTCAAATGGCCGAAATGTACGCGGCTGAAGTGATTAGTG
This sequence comes from Gymnoscopelus microlampas, assembly GCF_963454915.1. Classification (NCBI taxonomy): domain Eukaryota; kingdom Metazoa; phylum Chordata; class Actinopteri; order Myctophiformes; family Myctophidae; genus Gymnoscopelus; species Gymnoscopelus microlampas. The sequence goes on from NC_139948.1 coordinate 18,396,392, forward strand.
TGTTTTGTAATAATAATCAACATCTACAAAGTAACTAGTAACTCAAGTTTTCATATAATTGTAGTGGAGTAAAAGTACAATATTCTGAGATGTAGTGGGGTAAAAGTATTACATTGCAAATACGGAAGGAAGTAAAATATACCTAAACAAACTATGCACTTGATTAAATTTACTTTGTTACTTTCCACTACTGAGAACCACACGTTTGAACCAAAATCAAGAGACATGACATGGCTGTGTTATTGCATGATGCATAATGTTGCTGGCCAGGTTGAGTGATGCTGTGTGTTTAAGAGATCATCATGTTTAATGGGTCATCACTTGTGTGCAGAATAGGGGTGTTCGATATTGAAAAAAAAACTATCACGATATTTTTCAAGAAATATCACGATAGACGATATATATCACCATATTTTTTTTATGTTCGTTTTTAGGAGTATGATTTTTTTTTATGATTATTAATAGCATATATGATGATTAATTATATTATATGATAGCTTGTATGCCTTATAGAGCTGTTATTGATGATGATGATAATAATAATAATATTAATAATACTTGTTTTACAACAAGAGCCCAACCCGACCAACTTGCATAAATTGTGTGTTTTTTGTGAAAAAAACACCAAACCAATACTAATGCAAACGTCTCCAGTACTAGTGCAAACGTCTCTATTTATCTTCCACATTGCGTTGTCTGCCTCGCTCTTTTGTTCCTATCCATCTGTTTCAGTATAAATTAACTTTTTATATATATTGTTTTCCATGGCAACAAATTCCACTTCAAATCCTTAAAGATAAGACGGTGTGAAAACGGAACGGGAGACAGTATGATCCCAGGCCAGCAGGAATAATGTGGTTCTTCTTCATGACAGGCACCACTGAGCAGCTTCCTGATGAAGTGAACACAGGAACTAACAGAGACCTCAACACACAACAATGGTGGCTTTACACCACATGTTGCATGAGTTATACTCATCACAGAAGTCTCAGTCTCCATTAAACGGTCTCTGTTCACCAACCCAGTCTTTAGCACTGCCAGCACACTGTGTTCATAGTCTTTGTTCTAATGCTGGGACACAGTTGTTGCTGGTCATGCACAATGACACATTGTCATATGCCTTTTGTCCAATGCAGATATATTAAGTTGACTGACTATCTCACCAATTCCTCTATTTCTTATGTGTGATCATATTTATGTATCTATATATATATCAACCTTGCCATCCATCTCTCTCTGTGTTTTATGTAACAGTACACATATATTTCTACGGCACTCACTCTGTTGTCTCTCTCTCTTGTCCACCCCAGGCTGTTGCAGAGCCCATCCCCATCTGCAGCTTCTGTCTGGGCACAAAGGAACAGAACCGTGACAAGAAGCCTGAAGAACTCATCTCCTGTGCCGACTGTGGCAACAGCGGTAAGTGGAGGTTATGACGTCTGGTAGAACCACAGCCAGGCTGCCACAATCTAAATTATTTATGCCCACATGCAGAGCAAAACAAGCAAAGGATGTAAATACTGGGCCTACAAAATAACAATTCATTGACATATCTTAGGTTTTCATGGCATCATCATGATCACACATACACATACACACACCCTGCTCACCCAGGAAGCAGTCACACCAACACACAAACATAATCAAACAAGACATAGAAGGGGACAGAGCCTATACTCTTACAGAGATAACACAGCCATCTCTAGTTTGAGGGGCGGTAAACTGGCTCACTTAGTTGGCTCATAACTGGTAAGCTCAGTGTTTTCTCCAAGTTCCAACTTGGAGAAAACCTTGACAGCACAAGATTCCTCAGCAGCAAAACGACATACCCCTTGTTGCTGCTCAAGCAAGAGTTTTAACACCCTTTCCCGAGACAGCCTCCTGACCTTGGAATGAAACTGCAGGTGCTGGTGCGAGCCCATCTGATGGCATAGGGCAGTGAACAGTCATGAGGAGAGAAGCCTTAATCTCTTTGGCTATTTTGATCGCTTACTGCAGCACGTTGTTGAGCTCAGGGTTCAGTTTCTTAATAGCAGGGGCTTCTCTGTGTAGCCAAATTCCAATACCCAAATCTCTGCTCACTTGCTCACTCTGCACTCGTTCATCCAGCTTGACCCGGAAATCGTTAGCGTAATTTGCTTTTTGAAGAGCCGAGACCGGCGAGAAACCGCAAGTGAACATGAAGTGTTCACTTCAGCGAGTTTTGGGGAAGTGTTAAATGACTGTTTTGTTATTGGATGGACTGTCTCCTCGGGCTATGCCATGTCGCGAACTTCAAAGAGATGGTTTATAGCCGAAAAAGTTTCATTTGCTCATATCCTAATGTAAACGTAACTCATATCCTAATAGTGTTAACATAACACATTGCGTGCATATGTGTTTATCAATGGTCTGAGAGTGACAGTGTCGAGCTTGATTAAACTTGAAGAGATACTGAAGTGCATTTATATCTATCTGAGTAACAGTGATCAAACAAATTGATCACTGTTATTTAAATTAAATAATAATCTTTATTTATGCAATGATGCGGTTTGTTGTGCATGGGTGTGCGAAAATACATGTCAAATTGCTCAATTCAGGCTTGTTGGCCTAGCGGTCTGGGCACTTAGACTCCAATGTAGCCTGACAGTGCATCGCATGTTCGAGGCCCAATCCCGACGATCTTTATTGCATGTCTCTCCCCATCTCTCTCTGTTTCCTGTCCATCTCCACTATATCTATAAATAAAGGCAGAAACGCCCCCCCCCCCCCCAAAAATGAATATAATCAATTCACAAGAGAGAAATGCAACGTCCAATATAATGCATGACATGCAGGATGGAGGAGGAAAGCAGGCAGAAATGTGAGTGTTGGAAAGTGACATGTGAATCAGTCTAACCTGCTTGATTCCTCCGGACTCTCATCTAATCCTCAACTCCTTGCTCAAAAGCGGGACTAAGGTGCGAGTGGTGGACGAGAGTGGAGTGCGCAAGTGTGAAAGTTAGAGTATTGGAATTTGGCTTATGTAAATAAACAGTGGGCAAAGGTAGCTGATGGGGCAACCTCTTTGACTTGAGCAACAAGGCAAGTCAGCTGCGTTTGCCCGTCATTGCAGCAACTGAGTTGGTATATACGTAGCCCCACAAAGTTTACCAACTGGAGTCTCTGCCAAGATGTAGTTATTCAGTTCAGATCAAAAGTTCTCCCATTCAGTTTTTCACAAATCATTAAGTTCTCAACTATGTCACTCAAGACAACATACACAGTAGTAGGGCAAACACACCATTTGTTGTTGTTGCACAACCACTAACAGTTTCTCATCACCCCAAATAAATGTATTCAGTCAGAAAGAGGAACTTTCGCTATAGTCCCTGCAGCCTCCCTACCTAACGTCTCCTCAACTAATTTATAATCATGAATGCAGACAGCAGAAGCTCCTCGCTGATTGTGTGTGGCTTTTTTGTGATTTGATATGAAGCCAGAAATTATGCCCAGTTGCCCACAGTGCTTTGTCTAGGATGGTAGTTGTCCCTTCATCAACTTTCACTGCTCAAGGTGAGGGGAAACAGGATGTCCCTTGATAAATATGCCACTTTAAGTCATGAGATGTCATTCTACAGTTTGGATGGCTTCATGCTAGCACCGGATAGCCTTAGAGGCATGCAAGGCCTTTTGCACTTTTGGCATGGTCCTTTTTTGATACTTTCTTGGCCTGTAGAGTTGGCTGAGGTTCTGAGGTATTTGCACCGGTAACTAAAAAAAACTAAAAACATACTTTTTTAGGTTCTTCCAGCCAGGTTCTTGAAGCATGCAAAGAGCCAAATGCATGGATATCAAACTTAAGTGTATTCAATGCGGTCAAAATTACAGTAGTTTGCCAAAAAGCAAAAGTATTTGCTGAGCTGACCAATGAGAGTGGGACAACACCCTTCAACAAAAGTAAAGCTAGAAGCCATTTATTGATATAAATTCTTGATTTGATATAAAGAATACAATTTTTTAAAATCAGAAATTCAATCATTTCCACACTTTGCACTACCTACTTACTCCCACATTTTGAAATCCGCTGGAGAAGATTGCATAATAAAACAATAATTTAAAAAACGGCAAATGCAATTAAGCTTTCAGCATCCTATCATGTTCTGTAGCGTGTATAAAAATGCTGCGCAGGCCCACTGCTCGATTTTGGAGAAAAATATCAAAGTGACAATAAAAGAGGGTTCATTATTAGGGAGTTGTGCAAAAACTATAGGCACTAGTCTACAGATATTTGGAAAAAAAGTTATCAGATGAGTCATCCAAGCGAGCGAGTGCATGTGAGACGTATACCAAAAGAACGCACAGTCCTGTATTCTTGATGCTGAAAGTGAGGGGGTAATGGTGGCTCTGTTTTGCTGTGGGGGCATTTTCCTGGCATGGTTTGAATCCACTTGTCCCCTTAGAGGGAATGGTCACTGCAAATCAATGCAAAGTTACTCTTGAGTGATCACCTTTATCCTGTGATGAAACTAGAGTCCGACCGATAGGGATTTTTGTGACCGATACCGATAACCGATTTTAGAGAGGTTTGGATTATATCGGTCACCGATAACCGAAATGCAACAACCGATATTGTGAATTTTATTAGCTGGAATGAAATAGGCCTTTTCTGTTTTTGTTTTTTTTGCATTTACTCAAGTACTGTACTTAGGAAATGTTTAAGTACATTTTTGAGGTATTTTTTTTACTATTATTTATATTTTTGTAATAGTAAAGTATTGGAAAGTATTTCCAATTTTCAACACTTTTACTTCTACTCCACTACATCTCAGACTAGGCAAATATTATACTTTTACTCCACTACAATTATTTGAAAACTTTAGTTACTATACTTTGTAGATTAAGATCTAGAATATTATAAACAAAACACACATTAACCACTTCAGCCCTATATACATTGATTTCTGCCATTTGAAAATAGCAGATTTACAAGCTTGTAGATCTGCTATTTTCCAAAGATTTTTATCCATTTGAAATCTTGTTGAACAGGACATTCTGCATAATGAGTAGTAGCCTACTTTCTGCTTTGTACTTTAAGTCAGAGTCCTGCAATCGTTTGACGGGTGAAAACGGGTGTAAAATATACCGACGGGCGGTTCTGAACTAAACGCGGGTAGGTAACGTTTAATTGTGAAAATCAGAGAGCCCTGTCTCCGCGAAAACAACGTCACTTGTGTAACTTAACACAGCACAACAGCATGGATCACGTTGGTCAGTTATCTTAACTCACAAAACACATTGAACATCCTGTTAAACCTTCAAATTAAAACCATCTGAGACGTAAACAATGACACATGCTTACTGCGTATGTGCGCGTTCGCGCGTGTGGCTAAAGCTCGCTCCTCCGTCTTCACTTGTACACTGAATGTATAGCTCTATTGTTGAAGACTGCTATCTATCCTTTTCAACACACTTTTAAATTGAGTGACTGTCTGTAGGCTATTTACATTTTACTCTGCATGTAAAGAGCGGCCAGCAGCGTGATCGCAGTATGTAATCATGGGTAAACGGGCGGACAACAGGTCCATTATTTGACGGGCGGACGCGGGCGGTTCTGGTTCGTATTTTGAAAGGATCACGGCCAGGGTGAAGGGTGGGTCTACTCTGCAGATCTGATTATTGACGGGCAGCACGGGTTCTCAACATTGGACCCCTGCAGGACTCTGCTTTAAGTAGGCCTACATTTTGATACCAAAACTTTTGTTCTTTTACTTAACAGATTTTTTTTAATTCCGGACTTTTACTTGTAATAGAGTATTTCTGTATTACAGTATTGATACTTTTACTTAATACGCAAACCCGCTATGGAGACAATTAATTAATTAACACTACAGCTGTGGTGGTGTTGTTTTTGTTTGAGGCGTAACAAACTAAGCCAAAATGACGACGCTAAAATAGAAGTGAGTATAGCCTCACCTCAGGCTCAGCCTATCATTATTATAGGACAATCCACAACTATTTATACTGGCATATTTTGGGCTGAACCAGTCATCAGATTGAACTAATTTACCGTCGCATCTGGGAAAAGTATCCGCTGGTTGAAGCTGCTTTGGTCGACCGTCGACAATGTTTTTGTTTGTTTTGCTGTTGTGTAGAGTAGTAGAGTATGGTAGGCCTACTGAAAGTAGCAGATCTACAAGCCCAGCGCCATCTGCTGGACAAAATATATAATTACACCAGCAAAGTGCTTTTTGAGCAAACCTTTTTTTTTTTTTTCATATCGGTCATATCGGTGAGAAATTTCACCGATACGATATGATCCGATATAACCAAATAAGGCCATATCGGGTACCGATATATCGGTCGGACTCTAGATGAAACAACCTTCCACAGGGAGCGAGGGGTCACTGAATGGTTTGAGTATGAAAATGGTGTCATGATGCTATGTTATACAATGTTATGATGCTATAAACATTGCATGTGCGTATGCCTTTATGACTAGGTATGTGTGTCTTATCTTGTACATTTGTGTCCTCTGCAGGTCACCCGTCCTGCCTCAAGTTCTCCCCTGAGCTCACAGTGCGAGTCCAGGCTCTGTGGTGGCAGTGTATAGAATGCAAGACCTGCAGCAGCTGTCAGGATCAAGGCAAGAACGCGGTGAGTCAGGGAGACAATGACATCTACTCTTCCTTAACAGAATCAAAAGTCGCTTTCAGACATGCACTGTATTATCAAAGTTTTACAGACTTTAAACGGAGGGGCTGTATACGTATGAACTCAACATTCCGGCTCAGTAGGATCGGCCATGCAACAGACATTATGCTGGCTGGACCATTGACTTAAGTCCGATTGGCCGATTGTGCCCAAAGTGGCTCAATGTGAGTGGACGTGTTGATGGCGCTTCTAATAGGTGACGAGTGAAGCTTCCCCGTCTCCTGAGGTGTTTGGAGAGAGATACAGTAGTTAACTGAAATCCAGATTCATTCTGCTTTTTTATAAGCGTTTCAGTTGGAAATATTCACAAATCGAAGTTCAATGAAATGGTTCATAAGCGAAACAAAACATAAACGTCTCTTTAGTAATTGTAGACTACTGTACGAGTAACACCTGCTTCCCTGCACAGTACGCACTCTGTACATGGAGACCAATGTACATTTTCCAGCTCTGAGGATGCCTTATTTTGAGGATGAAAAGTAGGTTGTAGCTCGTTGTCTACATTAGGCATACTATGGTATGTTTGTGTTTTGTATGGGTGCATCAATGGGAGACCGCATGTCAAGCAATTCAATGTATCTGTTATGTTCTGTGGAAGGAAGTAAAATCCTCGTATCTCCCTCGCGCTGTTATATTTAAGTGGGAGTAGCTAATGTGTAGCTATTTACCTTCATGTGTGAACACATCTGAAACTGACATTCTATTGCATGCTACATGTGTGAAAGGCCAACACCGGGCAATGTCCCGACCTGATTCCTTGGACATTTTCCAGTATTCAAACGAGAAAGCGGCTACTTAATTTGCCAAGTGCTTTAGCTGTACAGTGGTTTGTCTCTGTTATGCTGGTGCAGGGACATTACACTAGTGAGCTGTACAAACACGTGAACACTGTCTTCAAGAACCTAAATGAAATCTCAACAAAACATCTTTATTTTTTTGCTAATAGGTTAAGAAGACATCCATTGTTAAAATACAAACATATTTTGTACCCCCTCTTAAACCGTCAACTTTGTTTTACAATTTGTCCTGTTTGAAATGGATATAACGGATCATACTTGTTGGAGTACATGCCTGTGTCTTCCACACAGTGCCTACTGACACACACACACACACGGTACAGAGCGAGAGAGTGTTTTACACCACCAAACCGCGACTTTCTTTCTGAAAGATCCAAGTTATGTTTACGTCACAACTCGTCTTAAGTCATGTTGCATACACCTTTCCAATATTCCCAACTTAATCATCTGACATAATTTGTTCAAGTGGCACTTACTGTTGGAAAACTTGTGTAGGTCATATATCTGTCCACAGATCACAGCACTATGTTTTACAATTTGTCAGAGAGAGAGAGGTGCAATTTGGCTTATGTCGTCAGACAGTACAAGTATTATTATTATTAGAGTATGCCTCCTGGTGGAGATTTGCATTCAACTGGGAGCACCTTTCTAGTCATTTCTTAAATTAGGATGGACATCCTCATGTTTAGTCTCATGTAGCCAGACGATCAGACAACGCTGCCTAATGATGAAATCAATAATCACTAAACTCAGTGAATTTTTTTAATTGCTTGGAAACAATTCAGAAAAAAATAAATAATAATAATAGTATTGCTTTGCAGAACCATTGCAAGGACTTTAGGCCGGAACTTCATATTAGGATGGTATCAGGATTGCATTTTAAAGCAATAGGCGTAGGTTTGTTTAGCACTTGTTTTCTCCACTGTTCTAGCCCACGTATTGAATTTAGATTTCCCCAGACGTGCAGAGATCTCTGAATATCTGGCCATACAAGACTAACTCATGTTTATCTGTCTGTCTGTTTATTTAATTTGGGGTAACAATTATTGCACTAATCAAATTTTTGTCCTTTTGGTCATTTATCTCCACCCATTTCACTCTATAACGTAGCCAAATAAGTATCTTGGCTCTTGTTTTTCTGGAAATGTTTGCTTTAAATTATTCCATTTCTGATATGGCCATACTGGTATTCACAAAACTAATGACAAAATCGTAAGGAGGACCTTAAGGAATCTTTCCCCTTCTCTAATCTAATGAAGTGCATAATACCTTATCATTTAGTGCTAGTGGTACTAGCTAAGTATCTAGTAGATCCCAACATATGTCAGTAGAAGCGGTGAAGCACATCTCTAATCCACTGTGTGTGTTTGTGTGTGTGTGTGTGTGTGTGTGTGTGTGTTCAGGCATGTGGATCTGTCAGATCTGCCAGCCCAGGAAAAAGGGAAGGAAGCTCTTACATGAAAAGGCAGCACAAATCAAACGCCGCTACAACGCACCGCTGGGACGGCCCAAGAACAGGTAAAAGAGGAACTGAGGAACTGGGGCCCATCTAATGGCGTCTTCCTTCACTGTCAGCCTGGCAGACTGTTACACAGGCCAGAAAGCCATACATCACATCCACTGGAGCACAACAAGCTTCAACGCTTTGTGCTTTTAAAGGCCTCAGAGTTGATAGTGAGAAGAAAGCTATTTTTGGCTTGTTGAAATATAAGTGATTTTTTTTTTTGTTATTCAGAGAGACTACTTCTATTTGCATCCAAGCAAATGAAATTGGTTGAAATTAGGTGAAGACAAAGCACAACACACACTATATGCAGTATAATTACTACCCGTGTGTGTGTGTGTGTGTGTGTGTGTGTATATATAAAAAAAATAATTTAAATCAGCATAAAAAACCCCAGAGTGCATTAAGTAAAGAAAATAAATGAATAAGTTAAATTCCAAACCATGTATTCCTATATCTTCTCCCCTCAATCACTCCCCTTCCCTCCATTTTAGACCGGGTCGGCCCTTCAAGAAGCTGGGTGGGCGTGGCCGACGGAAGCGCTCCGCCTCCCCCAACTCTTCCTCCAGCTCGTCTTGCGAGGGTTACCCCGGCGACGACCGCCTGCTGTTCTCCCTACGCGAGGACGACGACTCGGCACAGGGGGCTGGGGGAGGCGGTCTGCGCTTCAACAAAAAGACCAAGGGTCTGATCGACGCACTTACCAAGTTTTTCACGCCCTCGCCAGAGGGCCGCAAGGCGCGCCAGGAGGTAGTGGACTACTCTCAGCAGTGCCAAATTCGCAAGAAGTCCATGCGCAAGGGAGAGGGAGACGGAGATCGGACAGGTGAGGGTGAGTAAAGGGGAGAGTGAGCAGTCTCTGGTCTTGACATTCACTCTCAGTATTTTCAGCAGAAGAATGTGTCATTCAACACTATTTTCTGTTGAAAGTGTGTTTTAGTACATCAATGCTTTTGGGTGACACTTGTGCTGAAGTATAAAATTGGCATTAAGAAGGGACACAGTATAGTATAGTATCAGCCTGAATCAAACCAAGCGAGCTTAGCGTTGACGTTGTGATAACTGTATATATTTGACATACTATCCCACCACCAACCTTTTAATTATTCATGTGCTTATTATTACCACAGTTTAAATGTACAGAAATGTAACAATTTTTGATTGTACTCAAATGTGTTTAACTTGGTTTAGTTTGTACTCACAGATGAGTTTTTAAGCACAGTGACACAAATAAAATGGACAACAAAACCAAGTCTTGAAAAAACATGGGTCCAGGGAGCAAAGCACGGAAGTTGGCATATTGTCTGTATCAGCTGAGCAAAGAGAACGTCTATCCCCTTGGCAATGTGCTAGACCCCTTGGAGATGGGATTGCTAATGTGCACTTAACAAATCTCTTAGTTAACCAAGCCGTGCTACTCGTATGCTGAGTGCCGGTGTCCAGGATCGAACCCAGAACCTTGTAATTCAAAGGCTAGTGCTCTACCGACTGAGCTACCTGGGCAGCCTGTGAAACATATGGTATATTTTTGTCTCACATTGTGGGCCTGTGTTAAAGCCAGCTTTTCTTTCTACAGACAATCAGGAGGGCAGCGACTGGCGCGACGATGACGACAAATTGTCGGGACATGAAAGCCTGATGGAGAAAGACATTGAACTGTTCAGACACATCCAGGAGCTGGCACTACAGGTATGCGCATGTAATAAAGATTACAATAGAAAGATATGCACACCAAATATCTCCCTTTTTAAGAGGATTTTATGTAATGCAATATGACGTTTTAAGCAACAAGCTATTCTTCAGACTTCTGAGGATTTGTCATCCATCTGTATATATGCACTGTAAAGACACGTATAGTATATACAGCATCATACACATGACAGAGTGGAGGTTGTGGAAATGGTGAGTCTAAATTCCCGGGTATTTAATGTACAGGTCTGTATTTGAGTGTCTGTGTTAGAGTTGCTCATGTGATTGGGGAAAAAAATGGGGGGAGAATTTTTATCAGTGCAAGAGCCGAGGCATAATGCATACACTAGCATGTGTTGCTGGTGTGCGTCCTACCAACAGACAGACGGCCAGCAGATGCTGAGAGTTTCCCTTCAGCACAGAGCGTACGACTAATAATAACCCTGCTGGCACTATCACGCTACTGGGACGTGTGTGTGTGTGTGTCTGTGTGAGACAGAGTCAGTATGCTTGCATATTTGGTGCAGCTCTGTATGTGCGTCGTTATGTGTGTTGGGTCGATTTTTGTGTGTGTAAACAGGATCTACTGTTCATGGAAGGTTGTGGAGTCCTGCCAGTATTTCCTCCTAGTGTAATCTGTCGACCAATGCTTTACTCTTTCCACCGTAAAATGAATTGGTCTTGACCCACCTTTTTCTCTGTCTCTCTCTGTCGCTTCCACCTTACAGAAGGTCGGGGTGACAGGTCCCCCAGACCCCCAGATGCGTTGTCCATCTGTTATTGAGTTTGGCAAGTTTGAGATCCAGACTTGGTACTCATCTCCGTACCCACAAGAGTACAGCCGGTGAGCCCCCACACACAAGTACATGCAAACATTATATCTTTGGAAATTGGTATATTATACCAAATTCCAGGATTGGGAAATTATCCCCATGCGATGAGGCCAATGATCACTGTACTCATAGCCCAAATGAGCCTAGATACAAGCAGTAATAGAAGTCAAAACAAAAATAGAAGGCAAAGAAAACATCAACTGAAGGTTAAACCTTTAACACAGTGTGTATCTACTTCATACAGTACATGCATATAGAGTTGTAACATGTAAGGAACAATTTACATAATATGTGCATACTGTATGTATTCATGCAATAAGTACAGCAAGTACCGGTATATATACTGTATGATATGTGCAAATATACAGGCTGTATCTAAAATTAATATAGATTGCTCAGCAGATTATGTCTATGGCTGGTTCAGTTGCCTACTCTATTCCACCAGCCACTGCGCCAGGTATTTGTGTGAAATAGCATGAATTTTGGGATGTACCAGCCTGTTTAAAACGGAAGCTAGGTTACCTGTCCACTGGGAAGCTCTTTTTGGAGCGCTGGCTTCTTTTGCTGAGTTTTTCAATAACATTCCCTTCCTCCTACCCTCTGCTGTCCCCCTCTTCTATACCCTCTCCCTCTGCTTTGTCTCTCCCTCTCTCCATCCCAGGCTCCCTAAGCTGTACCTGTGTGAGTTCTGCCTGCGCTACATGAAGAGCCGTAGCATCCTGTACCAGCACATGAGGAAGTGCTGCTGGTTCCACCCACCGGCCAACGAGATCTACAGGAAGGAAGAAGTCTCTGTGTTTGAGGTGAGACGTGGGCGGGCGCAACGGGATGGACAGGGTCCCCACGGTCATGAAATTCCTGGAAATATTTTGAAATAAAAAAAAAAAAAATCCAGTACTGGAAAAGGTTTGAAATTGATCAAACATCATCAAAGGTCCTGGAATTTATCAAGGGTCCTGGAAAAATATTTGGCTATGCATTGTTTTTGGTTATTGATTTTGTTAAAACAAAACATTTTCATAAACATGAATAATATTACACGAAATATGTAACATAAGTAGTTTTTCGCCGAACGGGCTGTGTGACGGCAGCCTAATGTATGTCTCAAACTTTATTTTTGCTACACTGCCTATCTTTGGGCATTCTACATAGGAGTAAGAGACACATTATTGCGCCGAATGATTGTTATATAGGCCTGGAAATTGGGCTAAATATTCTGGAAAAGTTTTGGAAATTCATTGCTAAAAATGTGTGGGGACCCTGGATGGAGAGACGCACCGCGCAGCAGAGGGGGCGGGAGCGGGTAGAATAGGACAGAGGTAAACAGAAAGGTGGAGGGAAGAAATTGTGTGGAGTAAAAAAAAAAAGAAAGTCAAGTGTTTAGGAATTAGACTGAATAAGAGCACAAGCGTGGAAGGAAAAGAGTGAGTGATCAGATTTTGATTTGTCATTCAATATAAAATGACACCTCGAATAATTAAAATACATCCTCAAATGGAATAAAATAATTCCTTATAACCCATTAATCTGAATAGGCCTGCTTATTTTCAATGGGGTCAAGGTTAAAGTGTACAAATAAATGGATAAGACAAGCAATTACACCACCTGGGTAAAGCACTTTATCATCAGTAATTTTACATAAATAAATAGGAAATCTATGCTAATATTTTATACAAGTGAAAATGCCTCTTTAATTTTTATGAATGTCTAAGGAACTCGACATTATCCTCCAATTTTGGTAAGCACAGGCTGGAAGGCTCCCCCTGTCCAACATGAGATCTAGGGCCTGGTTCACTTGAATAAATCTGACCATGTTGATATGCTTCATCTGGAGCTTCTGCTTAAGGCTTCTATAGAGCCTGGAGTTCCAGGCAGGAAGTGGTTTGTCAAAGTCAGACAATGGATTAGGGCAGAACAAAGCCTTTTTAATCTGTCAAGAGTCGAGCTCTTTCCTTGTCACTACAAAACCCTTAGCCTTGCATTTAATCTCTGAATAACACTTTTAGCAATACCAACACATGAGACAAACTGATCAAAAACTATGCCAAAGTACTTTACACAACACTTATACTTCATGTGTCCTTTGGAAGGTATGTTAAAAAAAGTTTTAAATCGAGACCCACACAAGCTACTTTTATTTTATTTTGTATTTATTTTTAATTATCTATTGTCGACAGCCAGTCACAACATGAAGGCTTTACTCTACCAAAGTTGTTGGAGATAACAAAAAAATCACAACAGCAATTTATAGTTAGGTTGAACTTGATGATACTTTTTGGACGATAAGAGTCAGATTTTACTTTGATTGTACCTAAACAGATTCTTAAAATGTAGAAGCTTACTGACCAGGGAGTTAGCTACTACATATGTGGAGTGATGGAAGATTGACTAAAGTATTAGAGGAGAGAAAGATAGAGGACTGAGTTAGAGGAAAGAAAGAATGTTTGAGAGTAGAAAGACAGGGCGGGCGGCAGGCAGTCAAGGCCTAGCCCACAAACCACAGGTCTGCTGCAGCCACCGCCCCTCTCGTCCACATCCTCCTCCAGAGGTGTCATTTACTCCTCCCTACCCTGAAATCAAACAGCGTGACACCCAACACCGCCTTCGTCCTCGCCTACACGCCATACACAACCGGATTGTCACAGTTACATAATACAACCTAACAATCTACCGTAAGTAGCACGCCTGCGAGTACTATCACACAACTTATGCAAGTATTCTAGTACACCTTGCCACGAAACAAATTTCCCACTTGGGACAATGACATTTGAACCTTCAGCTCGATTTACTGCTGAACAGGAAGCGCCGTGGGTTAGCATTCTTAAACAATGCAGCCTGTGGGGGGGAAGATAGCTTGCCTTGTGAATGAAGCATTTGAACTTACTTGAACCTCTCGTACAGGCACAACCATTTCAGGCCAGAGACGTACTGATCTGGTTTGTGGTGTTTTATTGTGTGGGGCTGTTCAGCAGGGGCTATCAGCGATGTGTTCAGGCCTTGGTTACTGCATCTTCTCTCTGCAGACTGTTCTCAATCAGTGCTGATGTTGAAACTGGTCCAGGAAAGCACTGGCCAGCTGCCAACCTCCATTTTTCTATTGTTCTTTCCTCTCGTCACTGTCCATAGCTGTTTTCTGTCCTTCCTCTGTATTTGTCTCTCTCTCTCCTCTCTTGTGTGTGCACTCGCTCTCGTGTGTGTGTGTGTGTCTCTCCAGAGATGTAGCTGAGATCATTGTGTTCGTCTCTCCTCTCCTTGTCTTCTCCTTGTCCCACAGCTCTAATGGCACTTTAAAGATGCCCACTTACAGATACCCTCGGGGAGCTTTGTGAAGTTTTCACTGTAGTTCATATTGATATCCTCCCAGTGTGTGCGCGCCTGCATTTTTATTTGTCTATGCAAATTTGCCTTTGTAGGCATAAATCATAGACTGTAAAAAAGAATGGACAAAGTTTCTACAGTTTCTACATTGGTTTCTACAGACCCGTTTTGAAGCCTGTTTTTCAGCTATTTCAAATCCGCCATCTTTCTATATCCTGTCCGAAATGCTACCGGAAACGACTGCTATTGGCTGAAACCGCAGCAAGGGCGGGTCTTCACTCGGTAGAACCGGTAGAAACCCTAGAAAAATACCTTACTTTATCATTATTTTTTTGTATTATTGGGACCATAATTTACTAAACGCATATCACGATGATTTAAAAAAACACTTTAAACTAGCGATTGAAAACAAAGTGTTTATGAAAAGGTTTGCTAAGGTAATAAAGAAAGAGAACCCGGATGTGAGCTTCCATTCCAGCAGAGATTCTTTGCCGCCTGGCCTAGATGTTTGCGCATGCATAATTATTGTATGTACACATGCACTTACATTTGCATTCTATTTTCCCCTTCAGGTGGATGGCAATGTGGGCACAATCTACTGTCAGAACCTGTGCCTGCTGGCCAAGCTGTTCCTGGACCACAAGACACTGTACTCTTCTACGTCCTCACCCAGAACGACAGCAAGGGCTGCCATCTTGTTGGATACTTCTCTAAGGTGCACACCGTCACAGTCCCCCTACTACACAAACACAAGAGCCGTCATGGCATTAGCCACGACATTATGTAATGTGAGAAATAGGCTTAGATTAGATGACATAAGAGTCATGCAGGTAGCATGCTTATCACACAGGCACAGACCCTATTGCAACTTATGCTTTTGAACCCGACCCCATCACAATGTCATCCCCTCTCTGATTGATCTATACTTTCAGTCTTCAAAGTATTGCCAATAAGGCAGTAATGACTTAAAAGGTCATCTTCAGGAAAATAACACTTTTATTGACTTGAATTGATCCCGGTGGGGAAATTGAGTTGTCACAGCAATAAGTAATAAGGTACAGATAATACAATGGAGAAATGGGGCTCAAGAAAGGAAAACTACAACAAAATGTGTTGACTGACCTGTTGTAATGAATTCTAGTGAATTGGGAGCATGTTTTCCTGATGCAGGTGCTCCCATTAGCATGAGTCCTCGCTGCCAAACGCAGCATCTAGTGAGGGTGTGTGGTAGTACACCTTGATCCACATCCAGTACTACAGACTGCCTCCTGTGTAACATGCATGCACGAGATCATTGTACACCAGGGGCCCCCTACCTTTATGTACCACAGACCAATTTGATTGTGACCAAACATCTGAGTAAAATAACCAATAAAAAATGTGTTAGTTATTAACCAAGAATGTAGAGAGAATTTTGCTCTCCTCATACTTGAGTGATGGTGTGGACGTTGGAAATGGAAGCAACATTTTCAGTACTTTTGTAGCTATTCAACCTTGATTTTAATCCAGAATGTCAGCAGAGATTAAGTTATCTCAAACATAAACATGCCACGGTCATTTGCAACCTCAAGGAGTTGATCTTCCTCCACAGGGACAGACAATTCCCCAGGGACATTCACAAATGGATCACGGATCCATTCCTTACACTTACACTTAAGTGTGTTGTAATGCTCAATAGGGGCGGCCATAGCTGAGTGGTTAGTGAGCCCGCCTAGGGAGCCAGAGGCCCTGGTTGCCCCAGGTTCGATTCCAGGCCATCCCAGCATATGTGTCGATGAAATGATTAGGGTCCCCACGGTCATGAAATTCCTGGAAATATTTTGAGAAAAAAAAAAAAAAAATCCAGTACTGGAAAAGGTTTTGAATTGATCAAACTTCATCAAAGGTCCTGGAATTTATCAAGGGTCCTGGAAAAATATTTGGCTATGCATTGTTTTTGGCTATTGATTTTTTTTAATACAAAACCTTTTCATTAAGATGTATAACATTACACGAAATATGTAACATAAGTACTTTTTCGCCGAACAGGCTGTGTAACACCCCATCCGCACTGCCAGCGATGCGACGTGACGCGACGCGAGCGGGCAATGAAATCTCATTAAAATACATGTTTTTGAATGAGACCGTCCTGACCTACCGCAAGCGACAACGAACCGTGCAACGACGTCGTCCACCCCTCCTATTTTCACTCGCAGGCTCTATTTGAGCGAGGTTTCGCGGCTGTGCCCCACCCCCAAACCCTTTTTTTTTTTTTTCATTTATTTATTTTGCTACACTGCCTATCTTTGGGCATTGTACATAGGAGTAAGAGACACATTATTGCGCTGAATGATTGTTATATAGGCCTGGAAATTGGGCTAAATATTCTGGAAAAGTTTTGGAAAAGTTTTGGAAATTCATTGGTAAAAATGTGTGGGGACCCTAAATAACTTTGTAAAATTAAATGAGGATAACACAGAAATCATTTTATCTCAAGTAGGTTGGACTACTGCAAATGCACTTTTTGCATTGCAGTAGTGTGTCCTAAAAGTCCAGCTTATTCAGAACTGTGCTGCTAGACTGCTAACATAAACAAAAGAGCCGATCACTCCAGACTACACTGGCTCCCTGTGTCTTCCAGAGTCAATGTTAAAGTCCTTCTACTTGTTTATAAAGCCCTCAACGGGTTAGGGCCGGCCTACATCACAGACTGCCTGTTGTTTTATGTTCCTTCAAAGTTTTTCTTTTTTTTTTTTTTTTTTAATGCGAAGCACTTTGTTTGTCTTGTTTGCTTCCTTTTAATCCGTTTCCCGTTGTTTTTTTAATCCTTTTAATGGAACACTTTCAGCTGCAAGTTTTGTATGAAATAAAGTTTTTTTTTAAATGAATATTTAAGCACTGCATGAGCGCAGAGGATATTTCTTAGACCACAAAGCCAACATTGAACATATATTGCCCTGTCCCCCCCTGCCTCTAGGATGAGTACTATCATTTCCTGGCAGAGAAGATCTATAAGATCCAGAAGGAACTGGAAGAAAAGAGACGCTCGCGGCTGCAGAAACAGCCTGGCATGGTGGGCGCATCGGGACCCCAGCCGCCCGGCATGGCCCAGCCCAACGCCATGGGCCCTGGTCAGGCTGTTAGACCTCCCAGTGAGTACTGCCCACCTAGATGCTATTCATACATGTTTGAGAACATTGACTATACGCACTGTGGAGCTCATTTGAGTTACAGAAAGCGTCATTTCCCCCCACCCACCGAGTATGACATAAAAGCAAAATGGCCATGTGAATATGGTCGATGAACACGGTTTTATCTCTCCTCCTTCTCTCAGATGGACCTGTGCCTATGCCCAACGTGCCAAATCAGATCATGAATCGTATGCAGGTGTCCCAAGGTACGTGCGCTCCCTTCTGCATTCATGAACTATCAATTTAGTATTGCAGTCCTCATATAATTGGTTGTCCTTCAGAACTAGCCTAACCTAGTTAAGTCAGAGTTATTTTACAGTCCACTTTATACACAGGCAAAACTCACAGGAGACTTGCACGAGAAAAATATATAGCAAATTCCCTTTTATAAATGAAAGACTGATTGATTATAAGACAAATATAGTAAGTACAGTAGCTTCACACTTTGATGTGTCGACCCGCGCACCTGACCCGCGCACCTGTGTGGTTTTGTTTAACCAGAGTCATTATCCTAAATGAACAACATTGTCGGGGCTCTGATGATTAACCAAGCCGATTTCAGTGACTCTGCGAGCTCAGTAGACCATGGAATATTTAATTACAACAGCTCCGAGCGCAGTAAATAGGCCTTTAATTGTGTGCGTGTCTGCTGTCCCCACAGGAATCAATTAGTTTAACCCCATGGCGATGCAGAACGTGCAGATGTCTCAGGCACCCATGGGAGCGCGGGCCGCCCGGTGAGATGTCTCTTCTCCTTCCCTCATTTCCCCTGTCAGTCCTCTGTCTCGCCCTCATGGCTCTGTTCCATCTCCCTTCCTGGCACCTCTAACTCTCTACAGCCTCATTTCTCCAGATCATCGTTCCCTTACTCCCGCTCCCCTCTCCGTGGCACTTTTTGGCTCTGTCCCTCCTTCCCTGTGCCTTCTGTTTGCTGCATAGTGCCTCTGTGTCTTTGTGAACCTCGTCCAGCCCTCCTCTGCCTCTTCTTCCCCCTAGTACTGTTTCTACTATCTCAACGTTTGTAAAAACGAGTTGACCCAGGTCCCTGGTCCATTGATGAGCTTGATGGCTGTAATGTCACTGCAGCCGTCAGCCAGTGGGAACGGTGGAAGGACTCTTGGGCCCAGATTTAATAAGTTGTTAGCAACATTTACCCCGCATCTGTATTTTGGGCAAATCCTAAAAATGTGTCCAAAGTTCTCTAAAATCTTTTGCAAATGGTGAAAATGAAGATCTACAAGTGAGCTTGTAGATCTGGTATTTTCACCATTTGTCGTACAAAGTATATATAGGGCTCAAGTTGTTAACATTCCCCTGTCTGCTTTCGATCAGCCGCCATGTGGGATTTTTGAGTGGTGCCAACCACTCCTACATTTGACTTTGTCCGTGTGTCCGTATGTTTGAGCACGGCTGATTGGTCAAGCTTCACGTGACACGTGACAATATGTTGTCACGTGTCACGTGACAACATATTGTTGCTGATTGCAACACAAGGATGCAACCAGTTACACTTTCAAAGGCACCACTCTCTTCACACTGGGTGTGATTTTTAAATGAATGCACAGTTTATTCGTCAATAAACAAGGCACCTGTTCAAGGGTGTATTGTCGTGGTACTGTGTATGGAGGTTGCGCTCCATTCAGATGTAGTCAATTTGTCTTGGCAGACATTCAAATGCTGGATGTCGACAACCACAATCATGTGCTTTTTTCCTCTTCTTAATTCTTTTCTCCCTTTCTCCAGATGGGCATGTCCCCGTTGAGGATGCCTCAAGCTCCAGGCATGATGGGTAGTCATGGTAATAACATGGTGGGCCAGCCAGGCGCCAACCAGGGCCAGTTCATGCCCCAGGGCCAGTTCCCTGCAGCCAGCGGCGGGGGAATGAATGTGAATGTAGGCCTGGGACAACCCACTGTACAGGCTGCTGTCACTCAGGTGAGGACCACCGATTTGGGCGTTGTTTTCAGTCTGATTATATCATAATGCTTGGTCAAGGACATGTTGGTTTGTATATAGTGTGCATAGAAGTATGTTTATCTTGCCACAGAACCATCATCCTCACCCCCTAGCACACCTCTCATTGTATCTCTTCTTGTCAACCCTTTCTGATAGATAAATGTGTCGGCTACTCTTTCATGTTTTTGTTATTTCGATTTGTTTTGCTTGACCACAAATGTGAAGAATGTTATTTAGATAGACATGGCATTTAATGGCATTATTTAGATAGCATGTTGTTTATACAGATGCTAGGATTGATGTTTACCTGGTATCCTAGTTTCTTAGAAGCACACATTTGTTTTCTTGGCACTCTACCTATATGACTATTTACCCTGTTGTTTGTTGACTAGCTAAAAAGCATTTTAATCCGATCGCCGGCCATTTTCTCCAAATGTTCTCCGATACTTTCAACCATGCGACACCTAATGGTTGGGAGGTGTATTGCACTCTGATACATTACAAAAAAAAAAAAAAAAAGAAAATGGCCGGCGATGGGATTAAAATGCTGTTTATTGAACAATACGGGGGATACGGGTACTTAATGTGGTCCGCATCGCGAGGTAACATCCGTGGCTCGTGGTAAGCACTTTATATTTGAAATCTGAACGTTTATGTACATGTGAGAGTTGGCAATGTCAACAAATAGAACTCCCCGAAAACCCAGGGGGACATGGCACCATGACTGTCATGGTATGACAGTCATGTTTCAGGGCTATCACGGAACAGTCCTTCTAAGGCATTGGTTCTCAAAGTACTGGAGGGGGTTCCAGGGTCCGCAGCTAAATGATGGACAGGAACCAAACGGACCCTTATGGGTCTGTAACTCTGAGAGTGTACAAACATTTGTACACTCTCAGAGTTAAATTAACATTGATTTTACAATATGAATTGGGGTCCCAGAGGTATAAATGCCATTAAAGGTAGGGTAAGTGATTTGCTTTGGTTAAAATAAGTGTTAAATAGCTCTATATTCTGATAGTACTCATTGCTATAGAGTGTTTGTTCAGTATTAGGAGTCTCCTTGTCTCTCCACCTCTTTATTAAACAGAAAATGCATTTTCGTTTCAGTTTCATTTCCAATTTTATACAACCAGGACAGAGAACTCAATCAGGATACAGATTAAACAAGTGAAATTTGAAGTGATGACACTAAGAAATGAGCAGACAAAATTGGAACCGGAACACTATACAAATTAAGCTTAAAAATTGATACTTTCTCCTGATTGGCTGAGATTTTGACACCTACCGAAAAATGTATTTTCTGTTTATTAAAGAGCTGGAGAGACAGGGAGACTCCTGTTACTGAACAAACACTCTATAGCAACGATTACTATCAGAATATAGTGATTTAACCTTTGAACAAAATACTTTGTTCAAAGTATACTAACAAAAAATATCACTTACCCTACCTTTTAAGTTGGTAAAGAACTAATTAGTGCTCAACTCCTTTAGCAGTGAAAGCAATATTGGCACTGATCTATTTGACCATGCAAGCAATCGGTCATCGGATATCTGCTTACATTTCAATGTAGTGCATCCTTAGTGAAAACACTGCAGACTACTGATTGGTCAGAGAGAATCGTCCCGACTTACTCTCCTATGACTGCATGGAAGCTACCCAACACTGTTAACAAACATTTAAACTAGATGTCGGCTATACAGAGGTTTGGATGTCGCTATTACAGCCAGCTATATTGAGGGGGTACTATCTGCAGGGAAAAAAACAAGGTATACCTGGTAGTGAAAGCGAGTGGAGTACCGGTACCGTGTGGTGAGAAAGTGCCATAAGTCTGCCTAGTGAGGCTTTCAACCGATGCGTGCTAGCGAAGGAGGCTCCTGAGTCAGAGGGAGATGGTGGCAGGTAGCGAGTATGTGTGTTTGAAAGAGAGGGGGAAAGGCACGCGACTGCACTGTGCTATGCTGCTCTCACTCTACTCAGCTGTTGAGAGCCTGCTGGTCTCTCTCTCTCTGTCGCTCTCTCTCTGTTTATGTCTCTCCACTGGGTTGGGGCTTGCTCTTTCATCTCTCTGCTGGAGCGCTGAGAGCAGCAGGGAGCCTCCACCCCTCTTAGAGGATATTAATCTATAATGGATGGTGGAATTCAATCTTTTTGTTTTGCGTTATTTATAGCTGCAACTAATTCATTTTAACCCACGGTCATTTATTGCTCATCGACTCTGGTTTTGTCTACCTTAACCCATTTAGTTTTGTTACACCTATATGTTGTTATACCTTTCAAACCGATACCTTTCATTTTAGTTGTTATAGCAACATAATTGTTTTTTATTGTTTTTAATAAAGTTTTTTTTTGAAAACTTAAGTCAGGATTTAGAAGTGTTCCTTAAACCTCCCTCCTGTACTAGACTCAGCCAGACAGAGTTGAAAACTTGTCTCCAACCCTGTGTTATGATGATCATCTGTTCGACTGCTTGTTTTTGTCACACATTGTGGTTCAGATGGCGTGATGTGAAGAGGCATCTCTAGCAGGAGCCACTCCCCCCCCCCCCCCCCCCCCTTGTTACAGTTGAGGTTAGAACAGTATATGCTGACATCTATAATAGACCGATGGAGGTGCTGTGGTTCCTCAACTCTTCCTCGAGGCTGAAACCAATCCTGGCACGTTAGACACGCTATGCTGGAACATACAGGGAACATACTGGAATCTCAGTGATTTTACACCCAATATCCTGCAGTGCTTCGCTAGGTTGGCGAGTTTTGACAAGGAATGCGTTCTGTTGTAAAACTTATAGGGCTGTCTAATAATAATAATTTACCAATTAGTTGATTTAACTGACAAACCTGTAAAATTGTGTTTGCCACATCATGCAGAGAACCCGCCTTTTCAGGTTGGTGAGGTTGAGAACTGAGAACTTTACATTGGCTATTGCTCTATATACTGACTGAATCGACTAACAAGACCAAACGGACCTATTCATGGAATATTCAACTATGAGAGGACAACCGTAGAAACCTTATCTTGAATGAATTCAGGACCCGACTGTATATTAATGAGTTAGTCAAACTTAGACCACATTTCATATTTAGTGAGGCTTGACCAGAACAAAACAGAAATGACTAATTTAAACAAATTAAATGGATCACTGTCTGTGCTACTGTTTTTTTTTTTTTTTTTTTTATATCCCACGATTTTGTAACCCCTATTTTTTCACCCTAGTGCCAATGCCTAAGCGTGTAATCCTGGGCACTGCCTTCCCTCTGCCAACCTAGGGAGGCCAGGGCCGAGCTCATGCCGCCTTCAATGCATGAGAGCCGTCTGACCTTCTTATCACCAGACAGGGGAGAGTTTCCCTGGTTGGACATAGCGCGTGGAAGGAACACGTTATTCATTCCAACCAGTTCCCTTCCCCTCCATCAGGCGCCCCAGCTGGCCAGGGGGAGGCAGTATAGGGACCAGGATTACTGCATGTTTTTTTGTGAGGGTACCTACCCTAGGAGAACATGCAAAATCCACACAGAAAGGCCCGACGATAACTGTTCGTCACCCAGGCTAAAGAAAATAGAAGTGGAGCTCTCCGTTCGTTTTTTGTACCGTGTGAAAAAACGTGTTTTTCCCTATTCTGGCCTAAAATGACCGGAAAAAAATGAGAACCGGAAACGGAATCTGCGTCATGAATCCGGAACCCGGTGAGTCTGAAGGAATCATAAAGCGAAACTGATGATGAAAAATAAACAGAACATTGTGATCACAGTAAAAAGTAAAAACTCTGGATTTCTCGTTCAGGCACTGAGGGCATTCAGAAAAAACTCGGGATAACTCGGTGCTTGGCACTGAGAGAGTTAAGCACTTAACCCTAGCTTGAATATCCGATGTATAAGCTCACAATGTGTTGTGAGTTTGTAGGTCTGCTATTTTCGCTGTATTAGAACATTTTTGGAGATTATATAAAACATTTAGTAATGAAACTAATCTATGAGTTCAATTAAATCAATTAACTCTTGCACCCTTATTGTGAAGCCATACTTGTTCTGAACAGCCTCTGTTTCTGTCTCCTGTGTGTAGATGGGGATGTCTGGGGCTCCGTTCGGCCAGCATTACAGCCAGGCCGGGGTACAGCAGATGGGGCCAGCGGGTGTCAACGCCCAGCAGCTCCAGAACAAGACGGCCCTCCCCAACAGCCTGCCACAGTTCCCCGCAGAGCTGAAGGGAGCAGCCAGCGTTCCCAACCTGGTAGGTGGCCTACAACCACTCCAGCCTACTTGTATGATTTATTTTCGGTCGTGTCTCTGTATTTCCATGTCGGATTTATAAAACACCTGGAATGTAGGAGTGATGCTACACTGCCAAGGAGTTCACTCCGATATAAGCGACACAGGCAGTATAGACTTGGATGTGTGTTTTTCTCATATGACTGCGTGAAACAATTAGGTACATGTTTGCTTTTCTCTTAAGAAAAAAGAAACTGGCTTGGATGAAAATTGAGCTTGGGCGGGCGGGCGTTTAGTTGTAAGACCATCGCCTCCGAATATCGCCGAGTAATTTACCTTCCAGTGAAGTGTGGCTCTCTCGGCACAGAGCAAACACAGAGCCAGAGGCATGCACATCTCTTCCAGGAACAGGAAAGAGACTTAATGAAGAGAGGAAATAGTTCCAGTTCTATTCCTGTGAAGGACTAGATTTATTTCTTCGATGTCGGACGCTTACCAGCTCGCTCTCTCTTTCTTCAGTTTTACACATTGTTTTTAATTAGGTTTTTGCGCGATGTCTCGTCTCTGGAGCTGTTCAGCGTAGCCACTTTGATTGCTTAACACTTCCGTGACTAAGCAATCAATGGGACCGATTTTGAGAATTGAAAGTGGCTTAACTTCTCTCAGGAAGCTCTGAGAAAGTTCCCCTTTCATGACTTTTCCTAAATATATGTTTCAAACCATCTCCGTTTTTTTTGTTTTTTTTTACTCATTATAAATATGAAATACATACCATGTATCCCATCCCAGCCGTTTTATTTCGGCTAAATTGATCGCTCTCCCCCTCTCTCCCCCTCCCTAGAGCACTTTACACCTCGAGACCCCCCACAGAGCGGCCCGTAGACAGCAGACTTGCTGCTGCGCAACTATTCTATGTTGCCATGTCTGCTTATTATAAGCGACTTTGGGCGTCTTTCTATTATTATTATTATTATAATGATATATATAATTACATTATAATGGTAATACTTTTCTACTCCACTACAACTCAGAGGCAAATCTTGCACTTTTACTCCACTACAATTATTTGAAAACTTTAGTTAGGCTACTAGTTACTTTGCAGATATAAATATATTTTCATACTTGTTTAGATTAGAGCTTCATGCATGTCCTTTTGTAGATAATTTTTATTAGGTAAATATTTATATAGAAAGGTCTAACCAGGGACTGGGGTTGCAAATTTGCCTCGGATATAAACCCCATTTACAATGCAATGGTTTCATGCCTCACTGTTTTCTTAGGGCACAATGCATGCAGTAACATTTTCATAGACCTGACTGCTTATTTTTCTCGCAAAATGTGTCAACCCTTTCACTGCAGTGTACAGAGTGTTTGCTACTGGATCGCGCTGTTTTAAAATGCTGTGCCAACAGATGTGATCTACAAGCATATGGCTCGTCAGGCAGCGATTGTTTTATGTTTGTAGATCAGATATTTAGCACAGGAATGAGCACATTTGTGGAACATATAGCGATGTGTTCACTTGTTACGCTGACAAGGAGATGAGAGGGACAGGAGAGGAGACGCTTTCTCATCAGCGTGAACAGCTGATAGAATGAGAGCTTTACGCTCAGACAATAATGTGAATATTATATAATATAATATTGGTTTGTCAAGAGATATCCATGTGTTTTGCACAATGGAGATCATGTAATCTAACCCTAACCCTAACCGTGGAGTCACGTAATTAGACAGTGGCTTCAGTGGTTCATATAGGCTCCATGTTTCACTGAAGAGTTTAATGTGTGACGCTACAGGTCGCGCTGTTTTATACGCTTTTTTTTAAATAAAGATTTTACATACAGAATCTGCAGTTACCATTACAAGTTAGCCTAATTTTATAATGTTTGTGTCTGCCTACAACAACAACATTATGCGGGCTCACTGACTGTGCAGAGTGCAATTGAGATGTTAATGGCTATTTAGAAGACAATGGAACCCCCCACTGTGTGGGTGAGAAGGTGTCAGCTAGTCTGGAGCACAGAGGTGAGACAGTAACGAATAGGAGAGCTTGATTTCTTGTTCAAAATTACCGTTTTGCAGGCTGTGTGTTGGATAATGTAACCTCAGTCATGCCAGTGTTAAGACTTGATTGCTTAACAGCAGCTTCCTCTTTCCCTTTATTTACTCTCCCTTTTCTACTCTTACTTAACACCCACCCGCCAACTTTTACTTTCCTCCTTATATCTCTGATTTCTCCAATTTGTTGTGAGTGACTGCTTCTTCGATTTAAAGCCTGCATACCTAAAGCATCGCCTTTACCACTTTAACCCTAGCATCCAGGGGCGCCGATATTTATAAACACCTGCGGGTGCCCAACCTGCCACACATGCACGCGCGCGCAACTTTTTTGGGGGGGTTTTGTAACTTTATTTCGGTTAATTCGGTTTATTCAGTACACAGAATTTACTCTGAACTGAGTATGTTTAAACTCCCCCGCCCCCCCACCCGCGGCCGAAAGAAAAGGCATTATTTTTCATTGGGTACTTTATTAACAGTTTGCCAATAGTACAGTGGTACTGGTATGATTTTACAACAATGAATGTCAACTCAGACTCACTCATGACTTTTCAGCATGTTTCAACATTTCAGCACCGTCCATAAGCTATACAACAGATAACAATGCTGACGACAAGTCGACAATGACAATGCACTGAATGCAGACAGCAGAACGCTCATGTTCTCTTTTTTTTTAATATCTTCTAATGTTCACGGGGAAAAAGGAGGGGTTTCACGTCATTGGCTGTGTCGGCTGTTTATGGTTTTATGACATGATGATTGAATACAAATAGTTTTTACATAGATGTTTGCATGCCATATCAGATTTGTTTAGGCCTCTTTCTGTCAGCTAGTCTCTGAAGTTGTGACATGATTATTGAGGTGTTTTTTGATTGGAGATGTTTTTTTTAAACTTCTTGTAAAAAGAAGTTTAAAAAAGTACCTTCTTTACCATATTAACCCTGATTTTGAATAGCCGAAGTATAAAATGAAGGCGTATGTGGTTAAAATAGCATGCTGAACTGCTGCTTCTTTTCTGTGAATAATGGCTGGGGTGCAGCCGGTGAGGCTTTTATGTAGCGCACCTAATGACTTTCCGTCATTATGTGCCACGGCCCTTTTGTCATTTCAGACAGAGAGCGTTGCCCGTCTCTTAAGGCGCCGTTCACTATTCCCTCGGCTGCGTTCTCGATTTACTGACGGTGAAGTGATAAAGGGCTCATTGTCCTCATCTCTTTACCACGTCTGCAATCTATCTTGATAATAACCCATTAAGACCTGAGGCAGATTCTACAAATGCCTTCTAAATCAGTAGTTCTCATACGTTTTCGTAATTCAAAATGATTCTACTTTTGGAAAAATAGCAGACGTACAAGCTCGCAGCGTGGCACAAAGTGGCGCGCTGTGAGCTTGTATATCTGCTCATTTTGAATAGACAACGCTAAAATCTAAAATGACACAGATGCTTTCCCGGTCTTAATGGGATAACTCACGTTTCATATTGTGCCCTCCTCTCTCTCTCTCTTTCTTTCTCTTGTTTTTTGTGTCTTCCATCTCTCCTCCAGTGGCTCACTGCGCGTCGTCCAGACAGATCATCTCCCACTGGAAGAACTGCACGCGGCACGACTGTCCCGTCTGCCTGCCTCTGAAGAACGCCAGCGACAAGCGCAACCAGCAGCGTGAGTACCTGCTGCTAGTACCCAGGGTTGCCAGAGCTGCTCAGTATAATTTCCCCGCAAGATTTTCTAATAGCTGATGTACATGTTAAAGTACTCATGTGGCCCATTGTCGCTGCTTTTGGGCTGGTTTTCCTAGACCTGGTTGCTTGTTTCTCTCACAGAATCTGGCACCACTACTAGTACCTCTTCTTGTTGGCTTAACCCCCCGGTGCAGACGCCTGGTTGCGCTAACCCTTTTTAACGTATCATGTATGTGTTTAAACGATTATTGGACAGAACATAGTAAAACATACTTATTAATACCAACAGCATTTCTTAATGCTGTTACCGTCTTTTCAGCTCGGAGTACGTAGTCTGTCACGGTCTCTTCATGTTCTTTTCTTAGCGACGTCAGTTCAGTGTATAGTGCAATAATTCTGGGTTTACCGTGGCTGGCGTAATGGTTCCGTAGGATTTGTAGGGCTTTTCTCACGATCAACGGTGGAGAGGATCGTGTCTTTTAGACCTCTCATTCTCATATGACCGAGGAATTTTACCTCCCAAAGTTCGTAGTTGTCTTCGTTCCCATCAAAGACTAATCTTTGCCACCTTCCTCCTGCATCACGCCTGGGCCCATAACCTGTAAGATTTCCAGCTTCGCTAGCCATGTTGAGGAATGGTCAGACACAAGATCTTAGTTTACTGTTGTTTTATTTCTCTTATCATCACACAGCATTGTTGAATCTTTCGCTGTAGATCACAAAGTGCGCACGCAAAACACACTCGTCACATACAATACACGTCATCAGCACATATATCCTGTAATACAAGCGCACAGCGCCACAAGAGAATCTGGTCGTATACATAATAATATATGCGCACACCAGAAACAACATATTGGATGAGAACACACATTCCAACACTCCTTACTCAATCCTTATTCGTTCATTTGGCTGCCGGTACATAGCTACCACGATCAAAGCTAGAGTGGAAGAAGCATCTTCAATGTTAGCATGATAAAAAATACAATGTTTTTGTAAAACTAATGTCTGTAGATGTCTATCTTACAGGACATATAAAGTTCACACAATTATAATGAGGCGACTCCACGAGTTCTCTTGTTGTGTGTCAGCAGTAGTCTGTTTATTAACGTTCCCTCCAGAACCGGCATCACACATAACCTCTCTCGTACTTCCGCCTACGTCACACACAACACATGCAGCTCTTAAAATGACAAGCACCCTGTCTTAGTAACTTCACTCATTACATCTCCCCCTCAAAGATGATTAACTCCCAAATCTTTTCAGAACTCTTTTGTAACCACAATATTGACTTCGCAACTTATCATTCAATACTTTACACTCGGTAGCTTCTCAGTATCGTCAGAATGAAAATAACAAAGACAAATATAGCTGCAAGCAGCGATAATACAGGGCCAGGAGAGAGAGAGAGAGAGAGAGAGAGAGACATGAAACGGAATAGATTGGAGAGAGAGAGCACAACGTCATATTTATTCTTATCCCCTCTTTGCCAAAAATAGCCGACCTACAAGCTCACTGCGAGGCGTTGTGAGCTTGTAGATCTGCTATTTTCGGCTAATGTTCCCACTACAATGATTTGAAACCTTTAGTTACTTGTTACTTTGTAGATATACATTACATTACAAAACATACATTTACCACTTTAGCCCTATTTTATACCTACAAGCTCACAACGTGTTAAATGTCTGTTCTCATCCTCAGATGCCGTCATTGGGAGCCCAAGTGCTCAAGAACACAAATCTGCTTGCCACAACATTTGTCGCTGCGATAACAGCGGGGGGGCTCGTCGGAGGTAGGCATGTCAAAAATATTACAGAATAATCACAATTATTTGAGATAATCGCAATTATTTCTGCATAATTACATAGTTATAATCGTTTCCATATTGAAAAAAAAAACATTTTGAAATATTAAAAAAGTAGAAATAGCAAGTTAACAGAGTTAACAGAAGATCAGCTATTTCTGCTATTCTTACATGTATACAATTATTAAATATGTCAATAATGTATTTGTATATCTAAATTATTTTTCATATCTGTGCAATTCTTGATTAAAATTGTAATCTTGACAGGGGTCTTTGGTAAGACGGGAGCAGTCATCGGCATACTGGTGCCTTTTGCAGTGCTGACAGCTGAATGTGCTGTTGCTGGTGCTGTGTACTGCTACAGGCAGTTGGTGAGTGAATTAAATAAAAAATATAGCTGCAAGCAGCAATAAGCGGGTTCGAGGGAAAAGGCAGAGGCAGGCAGAGAGAGAGAGAGAGAATACCATATTGCTGAGTTTCGTAAAAAGTGCCCACACGGTTAGGCCAGAACTGCCAAAAACGGCGGAAGAATAATAATAGTGAAAGCCAAGAGATGCAATAAGGCTTCGAGCCTGATAGGCCTCAAACCCTTAATAAAATCAAATCAAACAGATCCGTCTTGAAAATTGTGATATCTCTTGAGATACTGTCTCTTTTCTTTCAGAGCCCACACACAGCAGCTGCAGACCCGCTACAGCAGCTACACCAGTGCTGTCAGCACTGTTTCAAGGTGGGATGAGTGGATTTAATAAAGTTCAAATCAAACAAAGCCCACACACAGCAGCTGCAGACCAGCTACAGCAGCTACACCAGTGCTGTCAGCACTGTTTCAAGATGGGATGAGTGGATTTAATAAAGTTCAAATCAAACAAAGCCCACACACAGCAGCTGCAGACCCGCTACACCTGCAGACCAGCTACAGCAGCTACACCAGTGCTGTCAGCACTGTTTCAAGGTGGGATGAGTGGATTTAATAAAGTTCAAATCAAACAAAGCCCACACACAGCAGCTGCAGACCCGCTACAGCAGCTACACCAGTGCCGTCAGCACTGTTTCAAGGTGGGATGAGTGGATTTAATAAAGTTCAAATCAAACAAATCCGTCTTGATCACATGACTATAGAGATTATGTGTACCGATTTGCGTGAAATTTGGATAAAATCTGAAGGCTTAATATCAAAAAAAGGTTTTTCCTTGGCCTCTAGAGTGTGCATACAAAGTTTTACACAGATCGGTGCAGTTATGCCTCAATAGTAAAACAATATGTTTCGCATTCATCATTTCCTGCTGGAAAATCATTTTCACAAACAGTGGCCGCCCAAAAAATAAATTGGGGATGTGCAAATAATGGATATGAAATGTGACATGTTTTTAATTTTATTCATTGTATTGGCTTCCACACATAAACTAACGTATTGTCTACATCTGTGTGGTGTGTGTGTGTGTGTGCGTGTGTGTGTGTGCGTGCGCATGTGTGCGCGTGTGTGCGCGTGTGTGCGTGTTTCTTTGTGTGTGTGTGTGTGTGTGTTGTGTGCAGGATCGAGGCGAGTGACTCAATGTACTAATGGCTCATTGGAGAGCACCTGGGCACGGTGCCTCCAGGAAGCTATAAAAGCCAGCCCATGATCGTTTCATGCTGAGATCCAGAGGAGAGAGGACTGCTGTCCTCTTCAGCTACTCCCATGCTTTTGTTCAGTTCTATTTGATTATTCTTTTCATCCACACACCCTGCACTACACCATGTTTCACTCATCCACACTTACACCACTGATTTACTGACTCCACACAAATCTGCTTGCCACAACATTTGTCGCTGCGATAACAGCGGGGGGGCTCGTCGGAGGTAGGCATGTCAAAAATATTACAGAATAATCACAATTATTTGAGATAATCGCAATTATTTCTGCATAATTACTTCCATATTGAAAAAAAAAAACATTTTGAAATATTAAAAAAGTAGAAATAGCAAGTTAACAGAGTTAACAGAAGATCAGCTATTTCTTTTGTTGTACATAGTGTTATATATATGTATATATACATACATACGCGTTGTGAGCTTGTAGATTGGCTATTTTCAAATAAAATCTTGCGGGGAAATTATACTGAGCAGCTCTGGCAACCCTGGGTACTAGCAGCAGGTACTCACGCTGCTGGTTGTGCTTGTCGCTGGCGTTCTTCAGAGGCAGGCAGACGGGACAGTCGTGCCGCGTGCAGTTCTTCCAGTGGGAGATGATCTGTCTGGACGACGCGCAGTGAGCCACTGGAGGAGAGATGGAAGACACAAAAAACAAGAGAAAGAAAGAGAGAGAGAGAGAGAGAAGGAGGGCACAATATGAAACGTGAGTTATCCCATTAAGACCGGGAAAGCATCTGTGTCATTTTAGATTTAGCTTGTACGTCTGCTATTTTTTTTCATATAGGGCCTATATGGAGATTCCCATAGATGGAGATAATCAACCTCCCCAAGTCTGACATCATAGAATCTCTCCTAGATTTCTATATATGGAGATAACTAACCTACCTAGCTCTGACATCAGAGAACCCCTCCTGGAACCCCATATATGGAGCTAACCGAAATGATTGACATCATATTTGGCCCATGTTTGGGCATAACTGACATAGCCCACTCCATATATGGATATGACTGACATCACCGTAATGACACCAGGGCTGCAGCCAACGGTATAAAAGGCAACGATTAATTGAGTTCCATCAATACAACTCATCAGTAGTTGTTTTCACAGCCCTAAAGCATTACATATCGTAGCTACTTCTTGGATAATCTCATAGCGGCTTTCGGATCTGGATAAACAACCAGCCCATTATCTGTTTAATACTACTGTCCTTTGTCACTCCAGCCATGCTGGGTTCCTCTGGATCCAGCCTGCAGAATGCCATCAGTACAGTGGGCACGGGCCAGCCCAGCGCCCCAGCCATCAACAGCTCTGCAACCCACATCGACCCCAGCTCCATGCAGAGGGCCTAAGCTGCCCTGGGCCTGCCCTACGGGAACCAGTCTCCCGTCCAGGGGCAGAACCAGGGCCAACAGACTCCCCAGGGGCCTCAGCACCAGCAGCTACGGAACATCGACTCGCTAGGTAGGACAGCGGTTCTCAAACTTTTCAAAGACCCTCTTTAACTCTGAGATGGGACCTAACCCATTCAATCCGGGGACGCATCTCTGTCATTTTAGATTTCTTTGGCTATTCAAAAATAGCAGAGAAAAGCGAACATTTGTAACTCAAATCTTTGCAATTTGCTCATATGAGCTTGTATATTTGCCATTTTTGAATAGCTAAAGACAGAGATGCCTTCCCGGATTGAATGGGCTAATGGATCCAAAATTCCAATTTATGCTTGTCTGCTCTACTTATCTGTCTGTGACTTACCTGTGTGTGTGTGTGTGTGTGTGTGTGTGTGTGTGTGTGTGTCAGGCACTAACCAGATGAACCAGCATGCACTCTGACTCTCTACCTTCCACACTCAACAAGTGAGTCCACTCGTCCTTCCTGCCTCATATTCTGCCCCTGCGTTTATTTAAATGTTAAAGTCTTACTGTGTCACATCATTTTTAGCAGGCTTTGGCAACACCTCTGCCAGCTTTGCTTTCTGTTAGACCTGCAATTTCCAGAATTCCGTTTTTTTTGGGAAGTACAGCTCAAAAAGTAATGTGTCAAAAAACACATTTATATGGAAGTTTAATAGTGAAAAATATACCATCGAAAGGTTGCACAGTAATGTGTATATCTATCTGCCTTGTGTTACCTATCTATCGCCTTGCCTAGTTGTACAAACTCTTGTTTTATTGTTTAATTGGATCTTGTTTATTCTTTATTGTTTATTCGATACACTTATTTGTTTTAGCTCTTGCTCATTTGATTTTCCTATTTGTCTCATCTGTTTAAGAAAGTAGGTAGCTAATATATTGCACTTTTAGCGCTAGGTATACTCTTAGTTGCTTGTTTTAGAAGAGAATGCACTTCTTCTGGTGATTAGTAGTTTTGTTCCGTACCTATGTCGTATGCACTTATTGTAAGTCGCTTTGAATAAAGCGTCTGCTAAATGACTGTAATGTAAAGTAATATCTGTATATATATATATAATGCAACTATGCAAGCTCACAACGCATCTCTTCGCCTGTAAACATTCCCAAAATAGGGATGCCAGGTTGAAAGTGGTTAGCGACAGCATTTTACTTTCCAACCAATAACGTGTGACGTCCTCCTCTTGACCCTGCAGTCAGCTGATGCCAGATGGCTTGGTGGCAGGGGCCATGGGCAACCTGCCTGCGGCCATTTTTTTTATTTCTTCGTCTATAATGACATAGGGATTGATTATTAATTGAGGATTTTATTAAATGATTGATTATGGATTATTTATAATCAATCCAATCGATTAGTTCGATTACCTGTTGCAGCTCTACTTGGATCACTCAGGCTTTTTCCGTATATGAAGACAATTTACCTCAGCATGCAAAGTCCTCACTGTGTTCCGTATTTAATCCCCCACTCTGTCTCCTGTCTCAGAGTACAAGCCATATTCCCCACCCCAGACCCTGCAGCACTGAAGGATCGTCGGATGGAGAACCTGGTGGCATACGCCCGCAAGGTGGAGGGGGACATGTATGAGTCTGCTAACAGCAGGGTAATTCATTTGCTAGAGCCTCCGTTTGGACACTTTTATCTGCTCTGTGTTCATGTTTGTTTATTTATGTAGCACAGAAACTGCTCTCAGAAAGATATGAGTTAGCACTGATGCTAATAAGGTGTCTGTTTTGCTTGTCTGATATCATTAGAGAACATAATGTTAGCTTCCATAGCATATGCTGATGATAGTCAATGGTACATATCTGTTGAACCAAATGATGCAGA
This sequence comes from Gymnoscopelus microlampas, assembly GCF_963454915.1. NCBI lineage: Eukaryota > Metazoa > Chordata > Actinopteri > Myctophiformes > Myctophidae > Gymnoscopelus > Gymnoscopelus microlampas. The sequence continues at coordinate 18,430,950 of NC_139948.1, forward strand.
TGCCATAAGCTCCATGATCGCCTGACTGCAATCAATAAATGGATGAGTAATAACTTTGTAAAATTAAATGAGGATAACACAGAAATCATTTTATCTCAAGTAGGTTGGACTACTGCAAATGCACTTTTTGCATTGCAGTAGTGTGTCCTAAAAGTCCAGCTTATTCAGAACTGTGCTGCTAGACTGCTAACATAAACAAAAGAGCCGATCACTCCAGACTACACTGGCTCCCTGTGTCTTCCAGAGTCAATGTTAAAGTCCTTCTACTTGTTTATAAAGCCCTCAACGGGTTTTTTTTTTTTAAATGCGAAGCACTTTGTTTGTCTTGTTTGCTTCCTTTTAATCCGTTTCCTGTTGTTTTTTTAATCCTTTTAATGGAACACTTTCAGCTGCAAGTTTTGTAAAGTTTTTTTTTAAATGAATATTTAAGCACTGCATGAGCGCAGAGGATATTTCTTAGACCACAAAGCCAACATTGAACATATATTGCCCTGTCCCCCCCTGCCTCTAGGATGAGTACTATCATTTCCTGGCAGAGAAGATCTATAAGATCCAGAAGGAACTGGAAGAAAAGAGACGCTCGCGGCTGCAGAAACAGCCTGGCATGGTGGGCGCATCGGGACCCCAGCCGCCCGGCATGGCCCAGCCCAACGCCATGGGCCCTGGTCAGGCTGTTAGACCTCCCAGTGAGTACTGCCCACCTAGATGCTATTCATACATGTTTGAGAACATTGACTATACGCACTGTGGAGCTCATTTGAGTTACAGAAAGCGTCATTTCCCCCCACCCACCGAGTATGACATAAAAGCAAAATGGCCATGTGAATATGGTCGATGAACACGGTTTTATCTCTCCTCCTTCTCTCAGATGGACCTGTGCCTATGCCCAACGTGCCAAATCAGATCATGAATCGTATGCAGGTGTCCCAAGGTATGTGCGCTCCCTTCTGCATTCATGAACTATCAATTTAGTATTGCAGTCCTCGTATAATTGGTTGTCCTTCAGAACTAGCCTAACCTAGTTAAGTCAGTTATTTTACAGTCCTCTTTATACACAGGCAAAACTCACAGTAGACTTGCACGAGAAAAATAAATGGCAAATTCCCTTTTATAAATGAAAGACTGATTGATTATAAGACAAATATAGTAAGTACAGTAGCTTCACACTTTGCAAGTTAACCCGCGCACCTGTGTGGTTTTGTTTAACCAGAGTCATTATCCTAAATGAACAACATTGTCGGGGCTCTGATGATTAACCAAGCCGATTTCAGTGACTCCGCGAGCTCAGTAGACCATGGAATATTTAATTACAACAGCTCCGAGCGCAGTAAATAGGCCTTTAATTGTGTGCGTGTCTGCTGTCCCCACAGGAATCAATCAGTTTAACCCCATGGCGATGCAGAACGTGCAGATGTCTCAGGCACCCATGGGAGCGCGGGCCGCCCGGTGAGATGTCTCTTCTCCTTCCCTCATTTCCCCTGTCAGTCCTCTGTCTCGCCCTCGTGGCTCTGTTCCATCTCCCTTCCTGGCACCTCTAACTCTCTACAGCCTCATTTCTCCAGATCATCGTTCCCTTACTCCCGCTCCCCTCTCCGTGGCACTTTTTGGCTCTGTCCCTCCTTCCCTGTGCCTTCTGTTTGCTGCATAGTGCCTCTGTGTCTTTGTGAACCTCGTCCAGCCCTCCTCTGCCTCTTCTTCCCCCTAGTACTGTTTCTACTATCTCAACGTTTGTAAAAACGAGTTGACCCAGGTCCCTGGTCCATTGATGAGCTTGATGGCTGTAATGTCACTGCAGCCGTCAGCCAGTGGGAACGGTGGAAGGACTCTTGGGCCCAGATTTAATAAGTTGTTAGCAACATTTACCCCGCATCTGTATTTTGGGCAAATCCTAAAAATGTGTCCAAAGTTCTCTAAAATCTTTTGCAAATGGTGAAAATGAAGATCTACAAGTGAGCTTGTAGATCTGGTATTTTCACCATTTGTCGTACAAAGTATATATAGGGCTCAAGTTGTTAACATTCCCCTGTCTGCTTTCGATCAGCCGCCATGTGGGATTTTTGAGTGGTGCCAACCACTCCTACATTTGACTTTGTCCGTGTGTCCGTATGTTTGAGCACGGCTGATTGGTCAAGCTTCACGTGACACGTGACAATATGTTGTCACGTGTCACGTGACAACATATTGTTGCTGATTGCAACACAAGGATGCAACCAGTTACACTTTCAAAGGCACCACTCTCTTCACACTGGGTGTGATTTTTAAATGAATGCACAGTTTATTCGTCAATAAACAAGGCACCTGTTCAAGGGTGTATTGTCGTGGTACTGTGTATGGAGGTTGCGCTCCATTCAGATGTAGTCAATTTGTCTTGGCAGACATTCAAATGCTGGATGTCGACAACCGCAATCATGTGCTTTTTTCCTCTTCTTAATTCTTTTCTCCCTTTCTCCAGATGGGCATGTCCCCGTTGAGGATGCCTCAAGCTCCAGGCATGATGGGTAGTCATGGTAATAACATGGTGGGCCAGCCAGGCGCCAACCAGGGCCAGTTCATGCCCCAGGGCCAGTTCCCTGCAGCCAGCGGCGGGGGAATGAATGTGAATGTAGGCCTGGGACAACCCACTGTACAGGCTGCTGTCACTCAGGTGAGGACCACCGATTTGGGCGTTGTTTTCAGTCTGATTATATCATAATGCTTGGTCAAGGACATGTTGGTTTGTATATAGTGTGCATAGAAGTATGTTTATCTTGCCACAGAACCATCATCCTCACCCCCTAGCACACCTCTCATTGTATCTCTTCTTGTCAACCCTTTCTGATAGATAAATGTGTCGGCTACTCTTTCATGTTTTTGTTATTTCGATTTGTTTTGCTTGACCACAAATGTGAAGAATGTTATTTAGATAGACATGGCATTTAATGGCATTATTTAGATAGCATGTTGTTTATACAGATGCTAGGATTGATGTTTACCTGGTATCCTAGTTTCTTAGAAGCACACATTTGTTTTCTTGGCACTCTACCTATGTGACTATTTACCCTGTTGTTTGTTGACTAGCTAAAAAGCATTTTAATCCGATCGCCGGCCATTTTCTCCAAATGTTCTCCGATACTTTCAACCATGCGACACCTAATGGTTGGGAGGTGTATTGCACTCTGATACATTACAAAAAGAAAGATGGCCGGCGATGGGATTAAAATGCTGTTTATTGAACAATACGGGGGATACGGGTACTTAATGTGGTCCGCATCGCGAGGTAACATCCGTGGCTCGTGGTGAGCACTTTATATTTGAAATCTGAACGTTTATGTACATGTGAGAGTTGGCAATGTCAACAAATAGAACTCCCCGAAAACCCAGGGGGACATGGCACCATGACTGTCATGGTATGACAGTCATGTTTCAGGGCTATCACGGAACAGTCCTTCTAAGGCATTGGTTCTCAAAGTACTGGAGGGGGTTCCAGGGTCCGCAGCTAAATGATGGACAGGAACCAAACGGACCCTTATGGGTCTGTAACTCTGAGAGTGTACAAACATTTGTACACTCTCAGAGTTAAATTAACATTGATTTTACAATATGAATTGGGGTCCCAGAGGTATAAATGCCATTAAAGGTAGGGTAAGTGATTTGCTTTGGTTAAAATAAGTGTTAAATAGCTCTATATTCTGATAGTACTCATTGCTATAGAGTGTTTGTTCAGTATTAGGAGTCTCCTTGTCTCTCCACCTCTTTATTAAACAGAAAATGCATTTTCGTTTCAGTTTCATTTCCAATTTTATACAACCAGGACAGAGAACTCAATCAGGATACAGATTAAACAAGTGAAATTTGAAGTGATGACACTAAGAAATGAGCAGACAAAATTGGAACCGGAACACTATACAAATTAAGCTTAAAAATTGATACTTTCTCCTGATTGGCTGAGATTTTGACACCTACCGAAAAATGTATTTTCTGTTTATTAAAGAGCTGGAGAGACAGGGAGACTCCTGTTACTGAACAAACACTCTATAGCAACGATTACTATCAGAATATAGTGATTTAACCTTTGAACAAAATACTTTGTTCAAAGTATACTAACAAAAAATATCACTTACCCTACCTTTTAAGTTGGTAAAGAACTAATTAGTGCTCAACTCCTTTAGCAGTGAAAGCAATATTGGCACTGATCTATTTGACCATGCAAGCAATCGGTCATCGGATATCTGCTTACATTTCAATGTAGTGCATCCTTAGTGAAAACACTGCAGACTACTGATTGGTCAGAGAGAATCGTCCCGACTTACTCTCCTATGACTGCATGGAAGCTACCCAACACTGTTAACAAACATTTAAACTAGATGTCGGCTATACAGAGGTTTGGATGTCGCTATTACTGCCAGCTATATTGAGGGGGTACTATCTGCAGGGAAAAAAACAAGGTATACCTGGTAGTGAAAGCGAGTGGAGTACCGGTACCGTGTGGTGAGAAAGTGCCATAAGTCTGCCTAGTGAGGCTTTCAACCGATGCGTGCTAGCGAAGGAGGCTCCTGAGTCAGAGGGAGATGGTGGCAGGTAGCGAGTATGTGTGTTTGAAAGAGAGGGGGAAGGGCACGCGACTGCACTGTGCTATGCTGCTCTTACTCTACTCAGCTGTTGAGAGCCTGCTGGTCTCTCTCTCTCTGTCTCTCTCTCTCTGTTTATGTCTCTCCACTGGGTTGGGGCTTGCTCTTTCATCTCTCTGCTGGAGCGCTGAGAGCAGCAGGGAGCCTCCGCTAAAGCAAAGCCCAGCCCAGCCCAGCAGAGCTGGCTGCTTCATTGGCCAGAGTGCAGGGAGACGGTGTGCGCACACTACATGCTGGAAGCCTCCCCGGAGACGCAGCACGCTTTTTAGGCTTCTATAGAAAGTGGGAAAAAAACAAATTATCACCCCTCTTAGAGGATATTAATCTATAATGGATGGTGGAATGCAATCAATCTTTTTGTTTTGCGTTATTTATAGCTGCAACTAATTCATTTTAACCCATGGTCATTTATTGCTCATCGACTCTGGTTTTGTCTACCTTAACCCATTTAGTTTTGTTACACCTATATGTTGTTATACCTTTCAAACCGATACCTTTCATTTTAGTTGTTATAGCAACATAATTGTTTTTTATTGTTTTTAATAAAGATTTTTTTGAAAACTTAAGTCAGGATTTAGAAGTGTTCCTTAAACCTCCCTCCTGTACTAGACTCAGCCAGACAGAGTTGAAAACTTGTCTCCAACCCTGTGTTATGATGATCATCTGTTCGACTGCTTGTTTTTGTCACACATTGTGGTTCAGATGGCGTGATGTGAAGAGGCATCTCTAGCAGGAGCCACTCCCCCCCCCCCCCCTTGTTACAGTTGAGGTTAGAACAGTATATGCTGACATCTATAATAGACCGATGGAGGTGCTGTGGTTCCTCAACTCTTCCTCGAGGCTGAAACCAATCCTGGCACGTTAGACACGCTATGCTGGAACATACAGGGAACATACTGGAATCTCAGTGATTTTACACCCAATATCCTGCAGTGCTTCGCTAGGTTGGCGAGTTTTGACAAGGAATGCGTTCTGTTGTAAAACTTATAGGGCTGTCTAATAATAATAATTTACCAATTAGTTGATTTAACTGACAAACCTGTAAAATTGTGTTTGCCACATCATGCAGAGAACCCGCATTTTCAGGTTGGTGAGGTTGAGAACTGAGAACTTTACATTGGCTATTGCTCTATACACTGACTGAATCGACTAACAAGACCAAACGGACCTATTCATGGAATATTCAACTATGAGAGGACAACCGTAGAAACCTTATCTTGAATGAATTCAGGACCCGACTGTATATTAATGAGTTAGTCAAACTTAGACCACATTTCATATTTAGTGAGGCTTGACCAGAACAAAACAGAAATGACTAATTTAAACAAATTAAATGGATCACTGTCTGTGCTACTGTTTTTTTTGGGGGTTTTTTTATCCCACGATTTTGTAACCCCTATTTTTTCACCCTAGTGCCAATGCCTAAGCGTGTAATCCTGGGCACTGCCTTCCCTCTGCCAACCTAGGGAGGCCAGGGCCGAGCTCATGCCGCCTTCAATGCATGAGAGCCGTCTGACCTTCTTATCACCAGACAGGGGAGAGTTTCCCTGGTTGGACATAGTGCGTGGAAGGAACACGTTATTCATTCCAACCAGTTACCTTCCCCTCCATCAGGCGCCCCAGCTGGCCAGGGGGAGGCAGTATAGGGACCAGGATTACTGCATGTTTTTTTGTGAGGGTACCTACCCTAGGAGACACGGGGAGAACATGCAAAATCCACACAGAAAGGCCCGACGATAACTGTTCGTCACCCAGGCTAAAGAAAATAGAAGTGGAGCTCTCCGTTCGTTTTTTGTACCGTGTGAAAAAAACGTGTTTTTCCCTATTCTGGCCTAAAATGACCGGAAAAAAATGAGAACCGGAAACGGAATCTGCGTCATGAATCCGGAACCCGGTGAGTCTGAAGGAATCATAAAGCGAAACTGATGATGAAAAATAAACAGAACATTGTGATCACAGTAAAAAGTAAAAACTCTGGATTTCTCGTTCAGGCACTGAGGGCATTCAGAAAAAACTCGGGATAACTCGGTGCTTGGCACTGAGAGAGTTAAGCACTTAACCCTAGCTTGAATATCCGATGTATAAGCTCACAATGTGTTGTGAGTTTGTAGGTCTGCTATTTTCGCTGTATTAGAACATTTTTGGAGATTAAATAAAACATTTAGTAATGAAACTAATCTATGAGTTCAATTAAATCAATTAACTCTTGCACCCTTATTGTGAAGCCATACTTGTTCTGAACAGCCTCTGTTTCTGTCTCCTGTGTGTAGATGGGGATGTCTGGGGCTCCGTTCGGCCAGCATTACAGCCAGGCCGGGGTACAGCAGATGGGGCCAGCGGGTGTCAACGCCCAGCAGCTCCAGAACAAGACGGCCCTCCCCAACAGCCTGCCACAGTTCCCCGCAGAGCTGAAGGGAGCAGCCAGCGTTCCCAACCTGGTAGGTGGCCTACAACCACTCCAGCCTACTTGTATGATTTATTTTCGGTCGTGTCTCTGTATTTCCATGTCGGATTTATAAAACACCTGGAATGTAGGAGTAATGCTACACTGCCATGGAGTTCACTCCGATATAAGCGACACAGGCAGTATAGACTTGGATGTGTGTTTTTCTCATATGACTGCGTGAAACAATTAGGTACATGTTTGCTTTTCTCTTCAGAAAAAAGAAACTGGCTTGGATGAAAATTGAGCTTGGGCGGGCGGGCGTTTAGTTGTAAGACCATCGCCTCCGAATATCGCCGAGTAATTTACCTTCCAGTGAAGTGTGGCTCTCTCGGCACAGAGCAAACACAGAGCCAGAGGCATGCAAATCTCTTCCAGGAACAGGAAAGAGACTTAATGAAGAGAGGAAATAGTTCCAGTTCTATTTCTGTGAAGGACTAGATTTATTTCTTCGATGTCGGACGCTTACCAGCTCGCTCTCTCTTTCTTCAGTTTTACACATTGTTTTTAATTAGGTTTTTGCGCGATGTCTCGTCTCTGGAGCTGTTCAGCGTAGCCACTTTGATTGCTTAAGACTTGATTGCTTAACAGCAGCTTCCTCTTTCCCTTTATTTACTCTCCCTTTTCTACTCTTACTTAACACCCACCCGCCCACTTTTACTTTCCTCCTTATATCTCTGATTTCTCCAATTTGTTGTGAGTGACTGCTTCTTCGATTTAAAGCCTGCATACCTAAAGCATCGCCTTTACCACTTTAACCCTAGCATCCAGGGGCGCCGATATTTATAAACACCTGCGGGTGCCCAACCTGCCACACATGCACGCGCGCGCAACTTTTTGGGGGGGGTTTTGTAACTTTAATTCGGTTTATTCAGTACACAGAATTTACTCTGAACTGAGTATGTTTAAACTCCTTCCGCCCCCCCACCCGCGGCCGAAAGAAAAGGCATTATTTTTCATTGGGTACTTTCTTTACCATATTAACCCTGATTTTGAATAGCCGAAGTATAAAATGAAGGCGTATGTGGTTAAAATAGCATGCTGAACTGCTGCTTCTTTTCTGTGAATAATGGCTGGGGTGCAGCCGGTGAGGCTTTTATGTAGCGCACCTAATGACTTTCCGTCATTATGTGCCACGGCCCTTTTGTCATTTCAGACAGAGAGCGTTGCCCGTCTCTTAAGGCGCCGTTCACTATTCCCTCGGCTGCGTTCTCGATTTACGGACGGTGAAGTGATGAAGGGCTCATTGTCCTCATCTCTTTACCACGTCTGCAATCTATCTTGATAATAACCCATTAAGACCTGAGGCAGATTCTACAAATGCCTTCTAAATCAGTAGTTCTCATACGTTTTCGTAATTCAAAATGATTCTACTTTTGGAAAAATAGCAGACGTACAAGCTCACAGCGTGGCACAAAGTGGCGCGCTGTGAGCTTGTATATCTGCTCATTTTGAATAGACAACGCTAAAATCTAAAATGACACAGATGCTTTCCCGGTCTTAATGGGATAACTCACGTTTCATATTGTGCTCTCTCTCTCTCTCTCTCTCTCTCTCTCTCTCTCTCTCTCTCTCTCTCTCTCTCTCTCTCTCTCTCTCTCTCTCTCTCTCTCTCTCTCTCTCTCTCTCTCTCTCTCTCTCTCTCTCTCTCTCTCTCTCTCTCTCTCTCTCTCTCTCTCTCTCTCTCTCTCTCTCTCTCTCTCTCTCTCTCTCTCTCTCTCTCTCTCTCTCTCTCTCTCTCTCTCTCTCTCTCTCTCTCTCTCTCTCTCTCTCTCTCTCTCTCTCTCTCTCTCTCTCTCTCTCTCTCTCTCTCTCTCTCTCTCTCTCTCTCTCTCTCTCTCTCTCTCTCTCTCTCTCTCTCGTTTTTTGTGTCTTCCATCTCTCCTCCAGTGGCTCACTGCGCGTCGTCCAGACAGATCATCTCCCACTGGAAGAACTGCACGCGGCACGACTGTCCCGTCTGCCTGCCTCTGAAGAACGCCAGCGACAAGCGCAACCAGCAGCGTGAGTACCTGCTGCTAGTACCCAGGGTTGCCAGAGCTGCTCAGTATAATTTCCCCGCAAGATTTTCTAATAGCTGATGTAAATGTTAATGTACTCATGTGGCCCATTGTCGCTGCTTTTGGGCTGGTTTTCCTAGACCTGGTTGCTTGTTTCTCTCACAGAATCTGGCACCACTACTAGTACCTCTTCTTGTTGGCTTAACCCCCTGGTGCAGACGCCTGGTTGCGCTAACCCTTTTTAACGTATCATGTATGTGTTTAAACGATTATTGGACAGAACATAGTAAAACATACTTATTAATACCAACAGCATTTCTTAATGCTGTTACCGTCTTTTCAGCTCGGAGTACGTAGTCTGTCACGGTCTCTTCATGTTCTTTTCTTAGCGACGTCAGTTCAGTGTATAGTGCAATAATTCTGGGTTTACCGTGGCTGGCGTAATGGTTCCGTAGGATTTGTAGGGCTTTTCTCACAAGCAGTGGTAAACACATGACTGCGCAACTGTGGAGGGCATACCACTTGTTCTCTATGAAACTGCTGGCAGACGTGGTTCCCCATCTGAGTTGAGAGCTGGAAAACACGATCATAGGATACACTCAAGCCCAGATGTGCCATTTTATCTACAAGATACCTTTTACGTGTGTGGCCATTCAGCATCAGTCCTATGTATAATGGAACTGGTGTCTCCTGTGCAGTACTGTGTCTGACAAAAGCTGCTGTGTCTGGTGTCCGCTAGTGCTTAACACTGTTGAATTTTAGTAACTGAGCAATCGTAAGTGCTGCAGGAGATGTTGCTTCTTCCATCTGGTCTTTGATGCTGGGTCCCTCTAGGACCATGTTCACAAGGGTAAGCAACAGCTGTGGCACAGAGTCCACTTGGCATTGTTCGGGAAAACCATGAAATGGTTTGGCCTCACCAAATATGTGACGGCGGACAATCTGTGCAATGTGCAGAGCATCTTCGTTGTTATCCTGCTCACAGGCTTTGGCAAGAGCACTGCCGATGTCGTCTTCAAAGGCCATCAGGACATCTCTTCCCTTGTTGTAAGCTTGCATATCAGGGAACTCGGCAAGAAGTCTCTCTTTCAGCCGTGTAGAGTTAACTCTGTTATCAACCTCTACTCCTAGCTGTTCCATTTGTGACTTAGAGCTGGGAAAGTTCAGCTAGTTTGAATACAGGTGCTGACCCATCGTGTTGCCTGGTCTCTTCTATGTAAAGCACCAACTCAGCAAACACAACACCAGAGGTTGATGCTGCATGTCCCTGGCCATTATCTTCAAGACCTTCTAAGTTTATAGAGACCTACTAGGCATCTGGTGTGATACTTAGCTTCAATGGCCACCATGTCCCCAGCACTAAGTCGCCCAAGTAATTCTGTGTCTTGAAGTAGGGTTGCAGCAGCGCGCACCCGATGGTCCAATTTAATGTTGCAGCCTCATGAAGGCCTTCATTGCCAGCAGGCTGTCTGCAGAAAAAACACATGCCCTGTCTCATTTCAGGAGTCCGACTTGGTTGGGACCTTCTGAGTTTGCACTATGACTGTTCATCAAGACTTTCACTGCATGCTCGTTTTTTTGCTCTTTTCAACTTGGTTTCATTGTACTTCAGCCTGCATGTTTGATGGTATTGAGCTTTGTTCGCAATCATGGCTGCTTCAATACCATGACCCTCATCCAGTCTTCCAATTGGAAATGTTTTTTTTTTTTAAACAATATATTTATTTGGCATTTTCAGGTATATAACACAGCAATATGGCAATTGTAGTAAATGTCTATAATAAAACAACAAACAAAAACAGAGCAAAAAGACAACACATAGCAATCATACATATACATAGCATCTGGCATCCAAAAACAAAAATTAAACAAAACGTTACAAAGACATAAAAAACAAAACAGAAAAACAACAACAACCAACAAACAAACAAAAATAATAAGATATGGTCATGAATTTTCCTCCCACAATACGAAGTAGCAGAACTATTTATTTACACAGGTCCTAAAGGGTTACCTTCCATAAACTGCATGAACTGTCCCCAAATTTCTTGAAAGATGGCAGGTTTCTTTTTAATCGCAAAAGTGACTTCCAATTGGAAATGTTGAAGGGAGCTGGCCAAGTTCATTAAACTGGATTAAATGCTCTGCAAGTGAAGTGTATCCACTCCCCTTGTCTGCTCGCTTGGACTGCAAAGGACGTCTCAATGCCTCTGCCGTCTTGGCATATAATACAGAGCTTCCAGTCAGTCTTGGCTGTGCAAGAAGTTGATGGTCCTTGACCATCAAAAAAAAAAGTTGGAATTTCTTAGACATTTTCTCATACAAGAAAAAAACAATGTTTGCAGTAAAGGCTGAAGGACTATCCTTTTACCACCTTTTACAACAGGGAAACGCATTCAAGTATGGGATACAACTAGGTTCGGATAAGAAAATTCCCCTACACCTAGCCCGATCGTTAATCCAGTACCATTTAATTCCTGTGCGATCTGTACACCATCCGGGTAACTACAGTATATGAAAGTCATATAAAGCCCCGTTACCCTTGGCTCGGCTCTCCCGCGCTGGCACATCCTGTCCATTCAGGTGCGGCTATCTAACTACATCTAAATATGTAAACTATAAGTAGATGTGGGGCTAACATTATAGCATTTAGGAAACTAAACTACACTACCACTAAACTATCACCACAACCAGCACATTAATTACAGAAAATATGGCATTATTAAGCGGAGTGTATTTAGCTGGCACTGAACCCCATGCCGAGTTTCACAGCAGTGGTGTCACCAGTGTGCCCTGGCTGTGCTTCAACATCCACTCTATTACATTTCCATTCATCGAATGGTTCAGTTGTTTTCATTTTGCAGATATAGGTTTTTTTTTGTTTATTGGATCAACATTTTTATTCCAATAAAATAGATAATAGCTCTCTTTTCTTGCCATTATAACTTTTATTTCGGCTATACGGCTGCCATCTTGAAAGAAACAGTGGTCATATTCAGTTGTGAGGTAGAAGGAAGCTTCTGGCCAATTCCAAAGTTCCAAATTTGAATTCTGCATCATAAAAAATGACTGATTTGACACCGAGATCACCCATATCATACAAGTGACGGCTGCCATCTTGAAAAATGGCGGCCATCTTGAATATTCGATGACAATTTTCTATTATCAAAAGACATTTACCAAGTACTATGTATAGTAAATAAGTCTGAAATATCATATTATATCCATCATTCATAAAACAGTTGTCGCTGGCGGCCATTTTGAAAAATGGCTGCCATGGGCGCCATGTTGAAAATTCATGATGGCTCCATATCCAATTATTTTTGGAATGCCTTTAGCTATAAGTGTACCAAATTTGATGCTTTTATCACAAACTGAACGATTCCTTTGTATTTGGGAGCTAAGCTCTTGGACTAGTAGATCACAAAGTGCGCACGCAAAACACACTCGTCACATACAATACACGTCATCAGCACGTATATCCTGTAATACAAGCGCACAGCGCCACAAGAGAATCTGGTCGTATACATAATAATATATGCGCACACCAGAAACAACATAATGGATGAGACCACACATTCCAACACTCCTTACTCAATCCTTATTCGTTCATTTGGCTGCCGGTACATAGCTACCACGATCAAAGCTAGAGTGGAAGAAGCATCTTCAATGTTAGCATGATAAAAAATACAATGTTTTTGTAAAACTGTAATGTCTGTAGATGTCTATCTTACAGGACATATAAAGTTCACACAATTATAATGAGGCGACTCCACGAGTTCTCTTGTTGTGTATCAGCAGTAGTCTGTTTATTAACGTTCCCTCCAGAACCGGCATCACACATAACCTCTCTCGTACTTCCGCCTACGTCACACACAACACATGCAGCTCTTAAAATGACAAGCACCCTGTCTTAGTAACTTAACTCATTACATCTCCCCCTCAAAGATGATTAACTCCCAAATCTTTTCAGAACTCTTTTGTAACCACAATATTGACTTCGCAACTTATCATTCAATACTTTACACTCGGTAGCTTCTCAGTATCGTCAGAATGAAAATAACAAAGACAAATATAGCTGAGAGAGAGAGAGAGAGAGAGAGAGAGAGAGAGACGGAATAGATTGGAGAGAGAGAGAGAGAGACGGAATAGATTGGAGAGAGAGAGAGAGACGGAATAGATTGGAGAGAGAGAGAGAGACGGAATAGATTGGAGAGAGAGAGAGAGAGACGGAATAGATTGGAGAGAGAGAGAGAGAGACGGAATAGATTGGAGAGAGAGAGAGAGAGAGACGGAATAGATTGGAGAGAGAGAGAGAGAGAGACGGAATAGATTGGAGAGAGAGAGACGGAATAGATTGGAGAGAGAGAGAGAGAGACGGAAACGGAATAGATTGGAGGGAGAGAGAGAGACGGAAACGGAATAGATTGGAGAGAGAGAGACGGAAACGGAATAGATTGGAGAGAGAGAGACGGAAACGGAATAGATTGGAGAGAGAGAGACATGGAAACGGAATAGATTGGAGAGAGAGAGAGAGAAAGACAATACTATTGCCATTAACAGGAATCCAACAACGCAAATAGCTGAAAAATCCTGGGTTTAAGTGTTTTTCAAACTGCTCAAAATTGCGGACAAACTAAGGGCGGAGCTTACTGGTCAAAGCGATAGATGTGTTCCTCATGAGTCAAGGCACAAGTGTAAGCAAGTTTCACGACTTTCGGCCAAACGAGGCATGACTTTTGCCTGTTTAAAGTTTGCATTTTCAAAAAATTGCTATAGCGCCCCCCTTTGGCCAATTGGAGTGAGATTGGTTTCAGTGATATTTGGAATGACCCGCTACATTACTGCAACGTTTCAAAGAAATGTGAGTCTTGCATGTATGTGTTAGGGGCAGATGAATCATTTTCATAAAACTGCAATAGTTAAAACCTATCTCCTCCTGGGATTTTTGAGTAATCTGCACGAAACATTTTACACATGAACTTAGGACCTTTGCCGACAAAACAAAAGCGGCGGATTTTCCATAAGTGAAAAAATGCAGAAGTTAGGAGCCAATGACTGTTTTTCATATAATTCAAAATGGTGGGAGATAGGGCTGAACGATTTTGAGAAAAAATTTAATTGCGATTTTGCTGACCAATATTGCGATTGCGATTTGATTTGCGATTATTATTTTTTAAGTCAAGCTTCAGTTTAGTATTCACTGTGTACATTTAAAAAGTAATGGAACATTAAAAACAATGGCATACCATTAATTTACTGCTCTAGATTTGAATAAATAAGGATGAGAAATAAGATATGAATTGCTTCCAACAGGAATCATATTTATTGTTTTCAAGTGTAACATGGCCACAATCTGACATTGAACTTTTTAAGTCAATAACATATGGCTGAAGGTGCAGCAGCACTTTCTGAACTTAAGTACTTCAAGTAATACACATAAAATAACAATATACTCTGTAAACAATTCCCAACAGTGAAATAAGGGGGTAATTCCACCGCATTCACTTTTCAAGTGATGCAAAAGGAACTGATGAGGTTTCAAAACAATAGGTTTGTGTTTTGTTTATTTCCCCTCAAAATACTGATAGGGGAAAGGCACAAGCAGCTTAAGTCCCAGAACATGAGGAGTTATGGCTCTGTGTGTACCCACTAAGACCATGGCACTGATAGGATCATATAAGTCGTCTTCGTTGCTCTGGAGTCGCATTAACAAATATATCACATACCACCACAGTTGGCAACTTTGTGTAGTGTAGTCAAAAGAGCACCAGGCTCTACAGTGTCTATCTGTGACTGATCAATACTGAACAATATAAAACTGAATATAAAAAGAAAATAATGACCTTTCTGTAAACAATTCACAACAGTGAAATAAGTCGGTCATTCACTTATGGCTCCAGAAGCACATTGCACGTATATTTACGGTATTTAGCTTATAAATTGGCAAAGTACAGTAGTAGATGAACATTCAACAAAAAAAAGTACAAAATGTTACTTTTTTTCCTTACAGAAGGCAAAGTCAACACGAATAAAATAATAATATAAAAAGAAAATAATGACCTTTGTGTAAACGATTCACAACAGTGAAATCATGGTCATTCAATTATGGCTCCATAACTTTTTTTGGCTCACCAGGGTGCATCGTAGAAAATGTTACTTTTTTTCCATACAAAAGGCAAAGTGCATCTTAGAAAAGTAGAAAATGTTACTTTTTTTCCTTACAAAAGGCAAAGTCAACACAAATAAAATCTGATATAAAATACACTACTACAGAAGCCTTACATTACACAACTTTCCTTTCAAGTTCCCTTACATCTCTACTTCTTAACACCCAGATTTTTGGTCAAGAAAACCAACATGTCAACCTTTCCTGGTTTCAGACATGCCCGCTGACAGTTGACGACATTGCCCCCAGCACTAAACAGTCTCTCTGATGGTGAACTCGTTGCTGGTATGCACAGGTATTTGCGCGCCAGTTTGCTGAGGATAGGAAAGTTTATCTTACGTTCTTTCCACCAGGCGAGGGGATCTCCCTCTTCATCAAGCTTTGGAGTTGAGAGGTAGCTGTTGAGCTCAGCTAAAATGGTATCCTGCACACTAGTGGAGGATGCAGGGACCACTGGTGCCCTACTCTTGAAGAAGCTGCCCAAAGACTTTCGCTTTCTCTTCCCCTCAGTGGATGGCCCGGCCTCTGCTGCATTTTGAAGCACGGTGTCTGTGGTGCTGTCACTGGCCCTCTTCTACAAAACACAGACACAGAAAGAGTGGAGAAAGAGATGAGAGCTGTTAAGTTTTACAAGATGTAATTTTTAACAATTGGGCATTTTATGTAAATGCTTTTTACTTATAACTAATGTAATACAAATGCAATATCTCAAATGCATTTGGCATCTTGTAATCACTAAAATGCATATAAAAACAAGACAAGTTACCTTTTGTGCCACTTGTTCCATTTCTATCTTCACCCTTGCTTTGGTGGTTCCTAGAGCTGGTAAACTCATGTAGTCAAACTTGAATCTTGGATCAAGGAATGAAGCGATGTCTAGGAGCGCCTGTGTTGCGGGGTCCTGGTACTTATCCTCCATGTAGGCTAGGACTTTTGACTTTATTTATTTTGTGAGGTTAGTGTCCTCATCCTTTTCAGCCAGAGTTTCTGTTCTCAGGAGATCCAAGACTGGCTTCAGGTATGACACGCTTACATAGGCCTCCCCAGAGAGGGCGTCTGTAAACTCCTGGAGAGGCTGCAGGGCGTTGTTTACAGATTCTAGGACATCTTTGTCAGACCAGTTGAGGACCAGGTGACGGGTCTTTCTGTCTCCAGACAGAACTTTAGACAAGGCCCTCTCCTGCTCCAACACCCTCTCCATCATCCTCTGCCTTGAGCCCCATCGTGTAGGACACTCTCTGATCAATGAATGCTCTGGCAGTTTTAACTCCCTCTGTGCCTCACCTAGTGCTCTCTTTTTCTTCCAACTGTGGGAGAAATGGCCAACCATCTCTTTACAGACACCTGTTGCCCGGCTTACTCTCTTGTCATTTTTCACAGAATTTTCTGGAGAAAAAAAAACAGTATTGCATTTTTCAGACTGATAATGATAAACATGTCATGATTATTTTGTTCCATTTATTTTGTTCAGCTACAGAGTTGAATTAACACTGACTATTTTGCTGTGTACATCAGTAGTCCTCAAACTTTTTCATGTGAAGGACAGAGGTCCACCAAAATGATGTGTTTGGCCCCCCATCTCAAAATGTTTTGTTCCAGGGACTCCCAGTCCCACAAGCAAAGATTTGAGTTTAATGTTCGCTTTGAAAATATATATATTCAAAGGTTTAAACTTTGCACAAAATTTCACAATCTTTCAAAAATAACAGATCTACAAGCTCATAGCGCTATGAGCTTGTAGATCTGCTATTTTTGAATAGCCAAACAAAGTATAAAAAGTTAAAGTGGTTAAAATGAAGAACCAATGACAACCTGTACATAGCAAAATAGTCAGTGTTAATTCAACTCTGAGTCTGTAGCTGAAAAAATAAATAAATAGAACAAAAATAATCCATATAACTTAATACACAGGATTTAACAGTTTTACTAGAAAGTGCACTGCTCTACAAAAAGTGCTCCACACAAATACAATCAGCAGCATTAAGTAAAACGAATCAATTGGAAAGCTATTTATTAATTGGAATACATACTAATAGTTTTAAAGAGGGGGGGGCGGGGGGGCTACACTTACCAATCGCCAGATGCAGTCTGTGTCCAAAACACTGTAGCCTGGTCCACTGGTTCAGATACATAGCCTTTATGACATTTGCTCCGTTGTCAGTTGTGATGCACGTCTGGTCCTCTTCTTTCAGGCCCCAGGTAGATAGACTCTCCTTAAGTCCAGCGGCAATATTTTCTCCCGTATGGTCGTCAGGGAAGTACAAGGTTTGCAGGCAGCGACTCTTCAACTCAAAGTTGTCATTTATGAAGTGTACCGTGAGACTTAGGTATGGCTCGGTCGTCCTGCTTGACCACAGATCGGTGGTTGTAGCGTAGTAGTCCACGGTGCTTAGCTCTGCCTCGACACCCTTTCTACACTCCGTGTACAGGTCAGGAATAGCTACTTGACTGAAGTATGTGCGAGATGGTAATGCATATCTTCGATCCAGTGTTTGGATTAGCTTTTGAAATCCCTCTTTGGTCACCGTATTAATGGACACCATATCTTTGGCGAGGTAGTGTGTTACGGCGTTCGTTATTTGACGATGCCTACGTGAGCTCTTTTCATATGGAGTAACAGTTGCAAATGAATCTTGCAGAGTTGTCTGTTTACTAGACTGGGTCAGAACATCATCAGTACTACTACTACCAGTACTCTGACCTGCCTTGACCATACACTCGTCGTATAGGTGCTTGTGATGTTTTTTCAAGTGTTGACGAAGGTTTGTGGTGTTGCCTCGGGATGTGGCGACTGTACCACGACAGGTCTTGCACAAAACTTTCTTTTGTTGCACATCTGTAATCTCGAACCCAAAATAATCCCATGTCACCGAAGTGCATGATCTTTTCGGGACTAAATTGTGCAGAGTTTCTTCTGGTTCGGGCTCTGCCGCGGACGCCATGCCAGCTAACTGACTAGCATGCTATGAGCTTCAACGCTCAGTCACACACTAGTTGCACAGTTTCAGTGTTGCCAATTCTGCGAGAGAAATAAGCAATAATTGTAATAATTTTAAAACATTTTAACACAAATCTTGTATGGGGGTCCCTGGCACAAATGCATATTAATCTGGGGTCCCTTGACATGCAAATGTACACTGGTTTAAATCAACAATAACATTAGTAACAAGCCCAAAGAAAATGCAACCCACAACTATCAATATTTACAAGAAACTTTACAGAAAAACAAGCCCAAAATCACTTATAATAAGCCGATATGGCAACACTGGTTGACGTAAAGGATATGCATGCAAGCAGACGCATTTAAACACTTCTGATTGGTTAGAATAGAGAGCACAGTACTTGTGATTGGTTAGCAAGACTGTCACTCAAGGAGGACGGCAATAAGAGTTGCTGCAGTGTCGCAAACACTGGAGTAGACTTGCTCCAGCTGATTAGTATGAACAAATTTAAAAATAATTATATCGCGGCCTTTGCGATTCGCTAATCGCGTGGTTTCAAATCGCGATTTCGGTTTGAAAACGATTAATCGTTCAGCCTTAGTGGGAGATCTAAAGGTCAGAGGTCAAAAGTCAGAGGGTGAAAGTTCTTCAGCATGAGGAGACGCATATGTGTATCCAAGTTTCATGGCTGTATGTCAAACAGGGCATGAGTTGTACCTGTTCAAAGTACCCATTTTCAATTGAGTGCTATAGCGCCACCTTTGGACGAAAGATTGTGAGAATTATTTCTTGATCGTTTTTCATGACCATCTACCATATGGCCGAGTTTCGTAAAAAGCGACTGCACGGTTCAGCCAGAACTGCGAAAAGTGGCAGAAGAACTAAAATAATGCGAATAATAAAACTAGGAGGTATTGTTCCTGGCGTTGGGGAACAAAGTATTCATCAAACTTTTTCAGCACAACGTCATATTTATTCTTATCCCCTCTTTGCCAAAAATAGCCGACCTACAAGCTCACTGCGAGGCGTTGTGAGCTTGTAGATCTGCTATTTTCGGCTAATGTTCCCACTACAATGATTTGAAACCTTTAGTTACTTGTTGCTTGCCACAACATTTGTCGCTGCGATAACAGCGGGGTCGCTCGTCGGAGGTAGGCATGTCAAAAATATTACAGAATAATCACAATTATTTGAGATAATCGCAATTATTTCTGCATAATTACAGTTATAATCGTTTCCATATTGAAAAAAAAACATTTTGAAATATTAAAAAAGTAGAAATAGCAAGTTAACAGAGTTAACAGAAGATCAGCTATTTCTGCTATTCTTACATGTATACAATTATTAAATATGTCAATAATGTATTTGTATATCTAAATTATTTTTCATATCTGTGCAATTCTTGATTAAAATTGTAATCTTGACAGGGACCTTTGGTAAGACGGGAGCAGTCATCGGCGCACTGGTGCCTTTTGCAGTGCTGACAGCTGGATTTGCTGGTGCTGTGTACTGTTACAGGCAGTTGGTGAGTGAATTCAATAAAAAATATAGTTTTCTTTTTACCCAAGTGAATGTAAATTTTGTTTTTGATCAAAGTAAAGAGTTTTTGTTGAACTTTATGGACATCTCCTTGTGGATTATTTACTTTTTGGGACAACACCACGTGTACACCATGGGATACATCTTTTAAACTTTTCTGCGGATACACAGGGCATGAGTTGTACCTGTTCAAAGTACCCATTTTCAATGAGTGCTATAGCGCCACCTTTGGACTTAAGATTGTGAGAATTATTTCTTGATCGTTTTTCATGACCATCTACCATATGGCCGAGTTTCGTAAAAAGCGACAGCACGGTTCAGCCAGAACTGCGAAAAGTGGCAGAAGAACTAAAATAATGCGAATAATAAAACAGGTCCAGAGCTGAGCTCTGGCCCTGTAACTAGGAGGTATTGTTCCTGGCGTTGGGGAACAAAGTATTCATCAAACTTTTTCAGCACAACGTCATATTTATTCTTATCCCCTCTTTGCCAAAAATAGCCGACCTACAAGCTCACTGCGAGGCGTTGTGAGCTTGTAGATCTGCTATTTTCGGCTAATGTTCCCACTACAATGATTTGAAACCTTTAGTTACTTTGTAGATATACATTACATTATAAAACATACATTTACCACTTTAGCCCTATTTTATACCTACAAGCTCACAACGTGTTAAATGTCTGTTCTCATCCTCAGATGCCGTCATTGGGAGCGACACTCCTCAATCACACCTATCTGATTGCCTCAATATATGTCGCCTCAATCACATCGGGGTCACTCGTCGGAGGTAGGCATGTCTTTCTGCATAATTACATAGTTATCGTTTCCATATTGAAAAAAAAAACATTTTGAAATATTAAAAAAGTAAAAATAGCAAGTTAACAGAGTTAACAGAAGATCAGCTATTTCTGCTATTCTTACATGTATACAATTATTAAATATGTCAATAATGTATTTGTATATCTAAATTATTTTTCATATCTGTGCAATTCTTGATTAAAATTGCAATCTTGACAGCTGCCTTTGGTAAGAGTGGAGTAGGCATAGGAGCACTGGTGGCGTGTGTCGTGCTGACGGCAGGATTTGCTGTTGCTGGGGCAGTTTACCGCCACAGGCAGTTGGTGAGTGAATTCAATAATTTTATTATTGCAAGCAGCAATAAGCGGGTTCGAGGGATTAAACTCCTTTAACAAAAATACAGTGATATTCATTAGTCCTCACTAATGGCTGATCAATCATACAGACTCCTCTCAAATTGTAATGACTTTCTCTCGCTAATCTAATCTGTTTATGTCATAACATGGTTAATTTTGTCCATGTTTATCAGGAATGAGGAGCAGCTGGCTGAAGTTGTGGTTGATCCCAACCCCAACTCTAGAGCTGAAGCTGTGGTAAATAAGCCAATTCTTCTCTTACTCATTAATACTCTTAATGATGTCAATTTTTTTTTTAAATTATTATTAAAAGATAAATTGCACTGTACACAGCTGTTGTACCTCCTTGTAAGATTTCCAGCTTCGCTAGACATGTTGAGGAATGGTCAGACACAAGATCTTAGTTTAGGGTTGTCCGATATTGGCTTTTTTACCGATAACCGATATACCGATATTGTCCAACTCTTAATTACCGATACCGATATCAACCGATACCGATATATGCGGGGATTATTGTGATTAGGGTAAGCTCAAATTTCATATCACACACACCATATACAGTAAGAACTCCTGTAACTTATTTATAAAGCAAATAGCAAGTTTTTCAAAAACCGATACCGATATTTTCCCGATATCAATTTTTATGCTAATATCGGGAGGCCGATAAAATCGGACATCCCTATCTTAGTTTACTGTTGTTTTATTTCGTTCATTTGGCTGCCGGTACATAGCTACCACGATCAAAGCTAGAGTGGAAGAAGCATCTTCAATGTTAGCATGATAAAAAATACAATGTTTTTGTAAAACTGTAATGTCTGTAGATGTCTATCTTACAGGACATATAAAGTTCACACAATTATAATGAGGCGACTCCACAAGTTCTCAATCACACCTATCTGATTGCCTCAATATATGTCGCCTCAATCACATCGGGGTCACTCGTCGGAGGTAGGCATGTCTTTCTGCATAATTACATAGTTATAATCGTTTCCATATTGAAAAAAAAACCATTTTGAAATATTAAAAAAGTAAAAATAGCAAGTTAACAGAGTTAACAGAAGATCAGCTATTTCTGCTATTCTTACATGTATACAATTATTAAATATGTCAATAATGTATTTGTATATCTAAATTATTTTTCATATCTGTGCAATTCTTGATTAAAATTGCAATCTTGACAGCTGCCTTTGGTAAGAGTGGAGCAGGCATAGGAGCACTGGTGGCGTGTGTCGTGCTGACGGCAGGATTTGCTGTTGCTGGGGCAGTTTACCGCCACAGGCAGTTGGTGAGTGAATTCAATAATTTTATTATTGATTATGGCGGAGGAAACCATGCAAGGCACCAACCTGCTCATCGGGAGCAATTAGGGGTTCAGCGTCTTGCTCAAGGACACTTCGACACTAACTCTAGGGGAGCGCCCCAGCCCGGGATCGAACTGGGAACCTTGCGGTTTTCCAGTTCACTCTACCCGGCCACTCTACCCCTGAGCCACTGCCGCCCCGTGAGTTATCCCATTAAGACCGGGAAAGCATCTGTGTCATTTTAGATTTTAGCGTTGGCTATTCAAAATGAGCAGATATACAAGCTCACAGCGCGCCACTTTGTGCCACGCTGCAAGCTTGTACGTCTGCTATTTTTCCAAAAGTAGAATCATTTTGAATTACGAAAACGTATGAGAACTACTGATTTAGAAGGCATTTGTAGAATCTGCCTCAGGTCTTAATGGGTTATTATCAAGAAGGACAATGAGCCCTTCATCACTTCACCGTCCGTAAATCGAGAACGCAGCCGAGGGAATAGTGAACGGCGCCTTAAGTAGGGATGGAGCTCGTTAATTTTTATTGATAATGAGCACCTTATCGAACCTGCTTATCGAACCGAGCTTTTATCGAGCCCACTATCGATCTTTTTCTATTATTAAGAAAAAAGACGTGAGGCGAAAAATTCTGAACAGAACCGGTATCTTTTTTTATTGGCCAGTTGTGACAGTGAGTTTGTGGCTGACCACTATCTAAAATTAAATGAAGATGACAAAAGTAAAAAATATTTTTGCCTATCATTAAAACAACCATTCATATAATGTGCAATAAGTGTTAAATGGCTTTATATTATGAATAGTACTGTAATAATTACTATAAAATCTCCATGTCTCTTCAACTTTTTATAAACAAAAAATGCATAGTTATTTTTTCTATTCTTTTTTCTTTGTTTTAACCAAAATATATCACGTGCACTACATTTTACTAGGGCATTCAAATACAGTACTTTTCTAACAGACAGAAGGCAAGTGACCTTTTTACTTTTGGAAAATAATATTGAAGAAACGGTTAATGTGTGTACTGTCACTTTAAAAGCGCAATGTATACTTCATCGTACGACGGTGTCACGCACCAAACATGGCCGATCTCCAAGCTCACACTGCGTCTGTTCGCACCACGTTGTGAGCTTGTAGATCTGCCATTTTCGGCAACGATAGACTGAGGGACGGACAGCGCTGTTTGGCACAACTTGCAGCTATCAATACACTTTTAGACCAACATGTTTGTGCCAGCGTGGGTGATTAGATTTATTTCTTGATCGCCTCTTGTTTTGATAGTTTAGACATGACGTCATGGGCCGCTACACTCGATAACAGGCTCGACAAGCCTAAAGCTTATCGAAAACCGGGTCTCGATAAATTCATGCCCGGGTATATAATGGACCCGGTTTTCGAGCTCCATCCCTAGCCTTAAGAGACGGGCAACGCTCTCTGTCTGAAATGACAAAAGGGCCGTGGCACATAATGACGGAAAGTCATTAGGTGCGCTACATAAAAGCCTCACCGGCTGCACCCCAGTCATTATTCACAGAAAAGACGCAGCAGTTCAGCATGCTATTTTAACCACATACGCCTTCATTTTATACTTCGGCTATTCAAAATCAGGGTTAATATGGTAAAGGAGGTACTTTTTTAAACTTCTTTTTACAAGAAGTTTAAAAAAAACATGTCTCCAATCAAAAAACACCTCAATAATCATGTCACAACTTCAGAGACTAGCTGACAGAAAGAGGCCTAAACAAATCTGATATGGCATGCAAACATCTATGTAAAAACTATTTGTACAATCATCATGTCATAAAACCATAAACAGCCGACACAGCCAATGCTGTGAAACCCCTCCTTTTTCCCCGTGAACATTAGGACTAGGGCTGGGACTCGATAAAAAAAAATTAATCTAATTAATTAGAGGCTTTGTAATTAATTAATCGCAATTAATCACATTTTAATCGCATATCAATATTTGACCTGAGAACAGTGAAAAGCTATTTTTTCAAATGGATTTTGGCATACGTCTTTAAGTACATGTACTCTAGAACTGTACTTAAGTACAATTTTGAGGTATTTGCACTTGACTCTCGAGTATATCCAATTTCTAATACTTTTACTTCTACTCCAGTAACTCCACTATATCTCAGTGGCAAATATTGTACTTTTACTCCACTACAATTATTTGAAAACTTTAGTTACTAGTTACTTTGTAGATTTCGATTATTATTATAAAACATGTGGTGGTAACCATGTGAAAATAGCCGATCTACAAGCGCAAGGCATTGTGAGCTTGTAGATCTGCTATATTAATACCAACTCACTGAGCAACCAGGATGCCCCCATCCACGCCTGAGTGACTTTAAACATGATGAAAGCCATTGAATAGATGTAAGGCACCGTTTCTCAACGTCAGGTCCGAGGACCACCTGGAGTCCAAATGGACCTTCCGTTTCTGTAACTCTGAGGGTGTACAAATGGAACCAAATGGACCCTTATGGGTCCATTTGGTTCCATTTGTACACCCTCAGTTAAATAAGCACTGAGGATGGTGTACATCGGGGTCCCAGAGATAAAATAAAAATGGTATCAAATGGGTCTCCGTGGCCTAATGCATATCAAACTGGGGTCCCTGAAATTAAAAAAAGTTTGAGAATGACTGATGTTGGGTGTTTAAAAAAGAAAAGGGGGGGAAAAAAAGCAAGTGGCATGCTGTCACACAGCAAGCACTCTTGGATTACATCCATGAGCGGCTCAGTATGAGGTGGAGCCCCCTGCAGGCTTGCTGCTGTATCACAGCTCTGTGCTGGCTCGCTGAACTGCCAAACTCGCAGCAGCAGCCAGAGGATTCCGGTAGAAAGACGGGCCCTGTAATATGACACCCTGGGGGGGAGGGGCTCTGTGGCACTCTGTCAAGGGAGTGGGGGGGCGGGCCCTGGGACATTCTGCTCCTTGATTGGCCAGAGGCCTCGTGACGGGTTTAAATCCCCCACAGAGGCAGCGTGCTCTCTGTCAGCGCACCGGCAGGGAGCTGCGCAGCGATCTCAGCCCCTCACGCACACGCACACGCACGCGCGCGCGCAAGCGAGCAAAATGCAAAAATGGTTGATTGGAAATTATTGGAAGATTTTAGATTGATTAAATGTTTTTTTATATATATTATACATTTATCATGTATTAAATATTTTCTGAGAGATGATTTCTCTGTTGCTGACTTATCCACCTATTTTATACTTGGATAAGTCAGCAACACGAAAATACACCACAAAAATGGCTGATCCACAAGCTTGTAAAGAATCACAAGCTTGTAGACCTGTTTTCTTTTTATATTCTGAAAAGATAAATACATTTTCACCCTATAATGACATGGCCAACGAAGGGACGCCATGGCTAATGATTAATTGACCTACTGTAAAGAACATTCAGGGCATACTTGCCAGCATTAGCCATAGGTGGATACCACCGCAAGGTGGACCATTGCAGGATGCCCAGAAACCTATATAAGGCGATGAATGACCTATTCATCCCGACCCCTAGTGACCCATTCGAATCCCAACCTTCCCAAATCTGGAGATCCCCATAGATGGAGATAATCAACCTCCCCAAGTCTGACATCATAGAATCTCTCCTAGATTTCTATATATGGAGATAACTAACCTACCTAGCTCTGACATCAGAGAACCCCTCCTGGAACCCCATATATGGAGCTAACCGAAACGTCCAGGATTGACATCATAGTCCCATGTTTGGGCATTACTGACATAGCCCACTCCATATATAGATATGACTGACATCACCGTAATGACACCAGGGCTGCAGCCAACGGTATAAAAGGCAACGATTAATTGAGTTCCATCAGCGACCCCGAGCGACATTAACTCCTTCCAGAGAGAAAAGCATCAATACAACTCATCAGTAGTTGTTTTCACAGCCCTAAAACATTACATATCGGTTTAGCTACTTCTTGGATAATCTCATAGCGGCTTTCGGATCTGGATAAACAACCAGCCCATTATCTGTTTAATACCTACTGTCCTTTGTCACTCCAGCCATGCTGGGTTCCTCTGGATCCAGCCTGCAGAATGCCATCAGTACAGTGGGCACGGGCCAGCCCAGCGCCCCAGCCATCAACAGCTCTGCAACCCACATCGACCCCAGCTCCATGCAGAGGGCCTAAGCTGCCCTGGGCCTGCCCTACGGGAACCAGTCTCCCGTCCAGGGGCAGAACCAGGGCCAACAGACTCCCCAGGGGCCTCAGCACCAGCAGCTCCGGAACATCAACTCGCTAGGTAGGACAGCGGTTCTCAAACTTCTTTAACTCTGAGATGGGACCTAACCCATTCAATCCGGGGACGCATCTCTG
Source organism: Gymnoscopelus microlampas (assembly GCF_963454915.1). NCBI lineage: Eukaryota > Metazoa > Chordata > Actinopteri > Myctophiformes > Myctophidae > Gymnoscopelus > Gymnoscopelus microlampas. Next base: position 18,457,471 of record NC_139948.1, read on the forward strand.
TCATTTTAGATTTCTTTGGCTATTCAAAAATAGCAGAGAAAAACGAACATTTGTAACTCAAATCATTGCAATTTGCCATTTTTGAATAGCTAAAGACAGAGATGCCTTCCCGGATTGAATGGGCTAATGGATCCAAAATTCCAATTTATGCTTGTCTGCTCTACTTATCTGTGTGTGTGTGTGTGTGTGTGTGTGTGTGTGTGTGTGTGTGTGTGTGTGTGTGTGTGTGTGTGTGTGTCTCAGGCACTAACCAGATGAACCAGATGCCAGGGGGCATGGGTGTCCCCTCATCAGAGCAGCCTGGCATGCACTCTGACTCTCTACCTTCCACACTCAACAAGTGAGTCCACTCGTCCTTCCTGCCTCATATTCTGCCCCTGCGTTTATTTAAATGTTAAAGTCTTACTGTGTCACATCATTTTTAGCAGGCTTTGGCAACACCTCTGCCAGCTTTGCTTTCTGTTAGACCTGCAATTTCCAGAATTCGGTTTGATGTTTTTTTTGGGAAGTACAGCTCAAAAAGTAATGTGTCAAAAAACACATTTACCGTATTTTCCGCACTATAAGGCGCACCGTCAGTGCGCCTTATAGTGTGGCGAGAAAAAAAGGACGCTCTGCTTCTAAATTCCGCCGATTTTCGCCGTTTTTTTTTCCTCACGCTGTTAGATAAAGCCCCCAAGGTTGGTGCCCTGTGCTGCTGCGCTGATTTTATCCGCCAGATTGGGACGTTCACGGCATATTTTGCACCATTACGGTGCGTTCATCATCGGTGACTAGTGCCTCTAACAGCCGCTGCTGGCTGCGTGCACGCTTGCCTCTGCGAGGCGATGCGACGCGAGTCATATCTCTACCCCTGTGCCTAATGGCTGTACATGGGGCCGGCGGGTGCTTTAGAGTGATTGTGTGCGTGTGGCTTCAGGAAGTAAATTCCTAGCCTCGATCTCCAGGCTTTTATTTTTTAGTTTTGCTAAAAAATAAAAGCTTGGAAATTCCTGTCCCAGCTGTTGGTGCGCAAAAGCGCCTCGCGTCGCCTGATGTGGTGCGCATTTTTTATTTTGGGTGCGCATGCGCACCTGCGCACCAGTTATGTGCACCCCTGTGTATATCTATCTGCCTTGTGTTACCTATCTATCGCCTTGCCTAGTTGTACAAACTCTTGTTTTATTGTTTAATTGGATCTTGTTTATTCGATACACTTATTTATTTTTAGCTCTTGCTCATTTGATTTTCCTATTTGTCTCATCTGTTTAAGAAAGTAGGTAGCTGATATATTGCACTTTTAGCGCTAGGTATACTCTTAGTTGCTTGTTTTAGAAGAGAATGCACTTCTTCTGGTGATTAGTAGTTTTGTTCCGTACCTATGTCGAATGCACTTATTGTAAGTCGCTTTGAATAAAGCGTCTGCTAAATGACTGTAATGTAATGTAATATCTGTATATATATATATATATATATATATATATAATGCAACTATGCAAGCTCACAACGCATCTCTTCGCCTGTAAACATTCCCAAAATAGGGATGCCAGGTTGAAAGTGGTTAGCGACAGCATTTTACTTTCCAACCAATAACGTGTGACGTCCTCCTCTTGACCCTGCAGTCAGCTGATGCCAGATGGCTCGGTGGCAGGGGCCATGGGCAACCTGCCTGCGGCCACCCTGCTGTCTGCCACAGGGGTGAGAAAGTCCTGGCACGAGCACGTCACTCACAACAATTTCATGCAAAACTAGTAAATTGGTATTTTTTTTTATTTCTTCGTCTATAATGACATAGGGATTGATTATTAATTGAGGATTTTATTAAATGATTGATTATGGATTATTTATAATCAATCCAATCGATTAGTTCGATTACCTGTTGCAGCTCTACTTGGATCACTCAGGCTTTTTCCGTATATGAAGACAATTTACCTCAGCATGCAAAGTCCTCACTGTGTTCCGTATTTAATCCCCCACTCTGTCTCCTGTCTCAGAGTACAAGCCATATTCCCCACCCCAGACCCTGCAGCACTGAAGGATCGTCGGATGGAGAACCTGGTGGCATACGCCCGCAAGGTGGAGGGGGACATGTATGAGTCTGCTAACAGCAGGGTAATTCATTTGCTAGAGCCTCCGTTTGGACACTTTTATCTGCTCTGTGTTCATGTTTGTTTATTTATGTAGCACAGAAACTGCTATCAGAAAGATATGAGTTAGCACTGATGCTAATAAGGTGTCTGTTTTGCTTGTCTGATATCATTAGAGAACATAATGTTAGCTTCCATAGCATATGCTGATGATAGTCAATGGTACATATCTGTTGAACCAAATGATGCAGATGCCATAAGCTCCATGATCGCCTGACTGCAATCAATAAATGGATGAGTAATAACTTTGTAAAATTAAATGAGGATAACACAGAAATCATTTTATCTCAAGTAGGTTGGACTACTGCAAATGCACTTTTTGCATTGCAGTAGTGTGTCCTAAAAGTCCAGCTTATTCAGAACTGTGCTGCTAGACTGCTAACATAAACAAAAGAGCCGATCACTCCAGACTACACTGGCTCCCTGTGTCTTCCAGAGTCAATGTTAAAGTCCTTCTACTTGTTTATAAAGCCCTCAACGGGTTAGGGCCGGCCTACATCACAGACTGCCTGTTGTTTTATGTTCCTTCAAAGTTTTTCTTTTTTTTTTTTTTTTTTAATGCGAAGCACTTTGTTTGTCTTGTTTGCTTCCTTTTAATCCGTTTCCCGTTGTTTTTTTAATCCTTTTAATGGAACACTTTCAGCTGCAAGTTTTGTATGAAATAAAGTTTTTTTTTAAATGAATATTTAAGCACTGCATGAGCGCAGAGGATATTTCTTAGACCACAAAGCCAACATTGAACATATATTGCCCTGTCCCCCCCTGCCTCTAGGATGAGTACTATCATTTCCTGGCAGAGAAGATCTATAAGATCCAGAAGGAACTGGAAGAAAAGAGACGCTCGCGGCTGCAGAAACAGCCTGGCATGGTGGGCGCATCGGGACCCCAGCCGCCCGGCATGGCCCAGCCCAACGCCATGGGCCCTGGTCAGGCTGTTAGACCTCCCAGTGAGTACTGCCCACCTAGATGCTATTCATACATGTTTGAGAACATTGACTATACGCACTGTGGAGCTCATTTGAGTTACAGAAAGCGTCATTTCCCCCCACCCACCGAGTATGACATAAAAGCAAAATGGCCATGTGAATATGGTCGATGAACACGGTTTTATCTCTCCTCCTTCTCTCAGATGGACCTGTGCCTATGCCCAACGTGCCAAATCAGATCATGAATCGTATGCAGGTGTCCCAAGGTACGTGCGCTCCCTTCTGCATTCATGAACTATCAATTTAGTATTGCAGTCCTCATATAATTGGTTGTCCTTCAGAACTAGCCTAACCTAGTTAAGTCAGAGTTATTTTACAGTCCACTTTATACACAGGCAAAACTCACAGGAGACTTGCACGAGAAAAATAAATAGTAAATTCCCTTTTATAAATGAAAGACTGATTGATTATAAGACAAATATAGTAAGTACAGTAGCTTCACACTTTGCAAGTTAACCCGCGCACCTGTGTGGTTTTGTTTAACCAGAGTCATTATCCTAAATGAACAACATTGTCGGGGCTCTTATGATTAACCAAGCCGATTTCAGTGACTCCGCGAGCTCAGCAGACCATGGAATATTTAATTACAACAGCTCAACAAGCTCTACAAGCTCACAACACCAGCGATGCAACTGTGAGCATGTAGATCTGCTATTTTTCAAACAGTACTTTTACTTTTGGTACTTTAAGTATATTTTGACGCCAATACTTTTGTACTTTTACTCCAGTAACATTTTGAACTTGTAACAGAGTATTTTTACATTGTGGTATTGTGTGCTACACTGCTACTTTTACTTAAGTAACATATCCGAGTACTTATTCCACCATATTAGCCTAATATTAGCCGCTAGCCCTGAAACATGAGCGTCATGTGAACCATGGCTAGCCGCTAATATGCTTGGTATTATCGTGCTTAACAAAAGCGACATGTTTTCATCTTATCCTTATTGTTTTTTTTAGCTTTTAGTTGTTTTAATGAATGCCTGAGGAAGATGTTTAGTGAGCAAAACGTTGCTATAGTTGAGCTCCTCACAGTGTGTGGTTTATTGATCTTATCTTTCCTACGCACCTGTCAGATGCTTTTAATCTAGATGTGCCAAAGCTTTTTAACAGTTGTTATTTGAATGAACACATATATTGAGCAGGATACTGTCACAGAGAAGGCCTACACCATAGAACAGTGGTTCTCAAACTTTTTCATGTCAAGGACCCCCAAATTGACACTTATTAGCCCGCGGACCCCCATTTGAAAAGATAAGTCAGGGACCCCCATAAGAGAAGATTTTTACGGCTCTCTAGCAGTGATTCTCAACCATTTTAACTTCAAGGACATCCATTAGGCTACGGACCCCCATTTAATGGCATTTATATCTCTTGGGACCCCAATTCATATTGTAAAATCAATGTTAATTTAACTCTGAGTGTCCAAATGGAACCAAATGGACCCTACTCCAAACTCCATTTGGACACTCTCAGAGTTACAGACCCATAAGGGTCCATTTGGTTCCTAGCCATCATTTAGCTGGGGACCCCCTGGAACCCCCTCAAGTACCCCTGGGGGTCCCCGGACCCCACTTTGAGAAACAATGCCATAGAAAAACAGGCCTAAGGGTAGCTCTGGTCCATAGTGTTAGAAGTACTCCTCCTTGTAATGCTATGGACCAGAGCTGGCCTAATAGAAAATAATTCAAATACAAACTAAATCAAAGGAAAGCAACATTCTAAGTCAGACAAAGCAAAGGAGCAAACATCAGCCTAAATATCTTTAATGTAGTATTATTTAGGCTGATCCACTTTGTTATTCTAATAACCTCTTTATAGTTTATTTATCAAAGACTGTCAACCTGTACATACTGTATAAGCATTTGAACTATATAATGACATAAATAATATGCAAAGCATCATGGGTTGATGGTTTCATGGTTTCTCGTTTCTCTCCACTTTGAGGAGGCAGAGAGTAAGTAGAGGAAGAGGTCATTGTCACCAACCTCATCCTCTGCCTCAAACTGGGTGGAGGGTCAGTGAAATGTACAGAATGTCATGTGACATCACTTGGGCCATACCTGTGGTCTGGCATCTTTAGCCCACTGACTCCCAGTATGCTTGACATTACTGCTGACCATTTTCCAAAAGCTAGTTTGATTGATTTTAGAGGAAGCCAGTGGATTCCATACATTTCAGTACCATATAGAAATCAACTCACAGAGACTATTAGTTGATAAATAATCCACCACACAAAATATCAATGATGCAGATATTCTTTGTCAAATTGTTATTATAATAGTATTAATACCCTTTAATGCATTTTAAAATGAGGATTAAATTGAAACGCCGAGCTGAAAATAGTCCTTAGAGAAAAGATTGACTTACAAACAAAATTCAAATGTCCATGACTTACTAACTTACTAACAAGGATCTTTAGCAAACTCAGTTATTCAGGTAAGCTCTGTAACGTAATGACTTTTGAAAAATGTAAACAAACGCGATGAGAGTCGATCTACAAGTTCACAACGTGTCGCAAAGTGTTATGAGCTTGTAGGCTATTTTTTATTAAATGGGTTAGGGAAAAATGTGGAAAATGTTTAAACATTTTAACAACACAAATCTTGTACGGGGATCTCTGGCACAAAATATCTTCAGATGAGGGGTATGCGGCCAAATACATATTAATTTGTGGGTCCTTGACATGAAAAGGATTGAGAACAACCGCTTTAACTGAATAACTGTGTAATGTTAACCTGTTTTGTTTGTGTTTTATTTCCCCCATCAGGAGCACGTAGTGAAAGAGGACCTGCTCAACGCTCTGCGCTGTGAATTCATCAACCGGGTCAATGAGGTGGGAGTGGATGTGAACAGAGCCATCACCCATCCTTACACCCAGAGCCTGGTCCAGTTTGTGTGCGGTCTTGGACCCAGGAAGGGCTCTCAGCTCCTCAAGGTGTGTGATCATTGTTCAATTATGTTATGTCAGGAAGAGCGCCTATGGGGAAAAGCCTGGTTCAGATGTAATGGGGTTGTGGAGCAGGTCATGTTATGAGGGAAAGTTTGGTAAATATGCAGTTCAGTTTCTGAATTGACTGCACTGGCTACATGTAAGAGATTTCAGTTTCTGAACTGCATATTACTTTACCTGCCATACTGCTATATTAGTGTGCCTGGTTTTGCAGATCATCCATTTAGTTTTCTTGTGCCTTTTCAGATTCTGAAACAGAAACAGAAGAACACTCGTCTGGAAAACAGGACCCAGCTGGTCACCATGTGCCACATGGGGCCCAACGTCTGCATGTATGACAATCAATGAAACTTTAATAAAACTGTTAATATGGAATCTATACAGTCTTTACATTATTTTTGTTAATATAGACAAATGTTGCATTAGAATAAAAAATAACAATCAGTGTATGGGTGTGGGTAATAAGAATTAAATAGAATCTTTATTCCTATATTAACGACAGGGAACGTGTACAGGTTTTCTTTTCATTCATATAAACACACATGAACATTGATCAAACAACAACAAACAAAACAAGAAACATTATGTAGCCTACTTGAATCCACACTGTCTGTAGTACAGTGGACAGGTTTTAAAATGTTTGTCACTGTAGCCTCTGCCACTAACAACAATATCCAGTTAGACAAGAGGACAAACCAATAACTGTACTTCATTTGAAAGAGACTGACCATGAAACAAAGACATTTCATCCAGGTTAATTGCACTCCTGACAAAATCTTGCATTTCAAACCGGTATGATTTTGCTTGAGCGAGACACACAACCCTCAACATCTTTGGAGATCAATTGGAATTTTTTGTTACAGGAGAGTATTAAAACATGTGACCACGCCACCACAGAGGTTGTGGGTTCAAATCCACGTGGTGCATCCGGCTTTGTCGAGCGTCTACACCAACACATTTGGCCTGTGTTCAGAGGAGGGAAGCCGGGCGGGGAGGGTGATATTTGTCATTGCATGTAATCCCACAGGCTGGGGCAGCACCTGTAAGCAGGGAGTGTTGGGCGGGAGGAGTAGGACAAAGGCTCTACGTCCTCCTGGTGGGGGCCCCTCACTGGTAGGTGAGTCAGTAGGATGCAACAGCAGTGACGACACAGAAATGTGTGTGGGGAGGGATCAATTGGCATAATGACTCAATTGCTCTTGTGGTCATGTAAGTTACAGGAGCTGTAACTTATCTTTTGTCCCACATGTAGTATGTGAAAATATTTCAGTCCAGCTTTAAACAAAAACATTGATAGTAAACAGTGAAATCCTCTGCTCTTCATAGACTGGATGAATGAGGACACCTGGTGGTTGTTTGTAGTTACTGCATTATGTCAAAAGGATGGTTGATTCTATGATGGTAACACTTTACTGACATGACACCTGTCATAAACATTTCACAGAGGAGATTGTGTGCACATCTTGTACCTGTATTTAGGCCAGGTGCTGGACATCAAGGCAAGAATCATGGATAAGAGGGTAAAGCATCCTCACACTGGTTTAAACTGGAGGACTTGATAACACCACCGCAAGGTGGACCATGGCAGGATGCCCAGAAACCTATATAAGGCGATGAATGACCTATTCATCCCGACCCCTAGTGACCCATTCGAATCCCAACCTTCCCATATCTGGAGATCCCCATAGATGGAGATAATCAACCTCCCCAAGTCTGACATCATAGAATATCTCCTAGATTTCTATATATGGAGATAACTAACCTACCTAGCTCTGACATCAGAGAACCCCTCCTGGAACCCCATATATGGAGCTAACCGAAACGTCCAGGATTGACATCATAGTCCCATGTTTGGGCATTACTGACATAGCCCACTCCATATATAGATATGACTGACATCACCGTAATGACACCAGGGCTGCAGCCAGGGGCCATGGGCAACCTGCCTGCGGCCACCCTGCTGTCTGCCACAGGGGTGAGAAAGTCCTGGCACGAGCACGTCACTCACAACAATTTCATGCAAAACTAGTAAATTGGTATTTTTTTTATTTCTTCGTCTACAATGACATAGGGATTGATTATTAATTGAGGATTTTATTAAATGATTGATTATGGATTATTTATAATCAATCCAATCGATTAGTTCGATTACCTGTTGCAGCTCTACTTGGATCACTCAGGCTTTTTCCGTATATGAAGACAATTTACCTCAGCATGCAAAGTCCTCACTGTGTTCCGTATTTAATCCCCCACTCTGTCTCCTGTCTCAGAGTACAAGCCATATTCCCCACCCCAGACCCTGCAGCACTGAAGGATCGTCGGATGGAGAACCTGGTGGCATACGCCCGCAAGGTGGAGGGGGACATGTATGAGTCTGCTAACAGCAGGGTAATTCATTTGCTAGAGCCTCCGTTTGGACACTTTTATCTGCTCTGTGTTCATGTTTGTTTATTTATGTAGCACAGAAACTGCTCTCAGAAAGATATGAGTTAGCACTGATGCTAATAAGGTGTCTGTTTTGCTTGTCTGATATCATTAGAGAACATAATGTTAGCTTCCATAGCATATGCTGATGATAGTCAATGGTACATATCTGTTGAACCAAATGATGCAGATGCCATAAGCTCCATGATCGCCTGACTGTAATCAATAAATGGATGAGTAATAACTTTGTAAAATTAAATGAGGATAACACAGAAATCATTTTATCTCAAGTAGGTTGGACTACTGCAAATGCACTTTTTGCATTGCAGTAGTGTGTCCTAAAAGTCCAGCTTATTCAGAACTGTGCTGCTAGACTGCTAACATAAACAAAAGAGCCGATCACTCCAGACTACACTGGCTCCCTGTGTCTTCCAGAGTCAATGTTAAAGTCCTTCTACTTGTTTATAAAGCCCTCAACGGGTTAGGGCCGGCCTACATCACAGACTGCCTGTTGTTTTATGTTCCTTCAAAGTTTTTCTTTTTTTTTTTTTTTTTAATGCGAAGCACTTTGTTTGTCTTGTTTGCTTCCTTTTAATCCGTTTCCTGTTGTTTTTTTAATCCTTTTAATGGAACACTTTCAGCTGCAAGTTTTGTATGAAATGAAGTTTTTTTTTAAATGAATATTTAAGCACTGCATGAGCGCAGAGGATATTTCTTAGACCACAAAGCCAACATTGAACATATATTGCCCTGTCCCCCCCTGCCTCTAGGATGAGTACTATCATTTCCTGGCAGAGAAGATCTATAAGATCCAGAAGGAACTGGAAGAAAAGAGACGCTCGCGGCTGCAGAAACAGCCTGGCATGGTGGGCGCATCGGGACCCCAGCCGCCCGGCATGGCCCAGCCCAACGCCATGGGCCCTGGTCAGGCTGTTAGACCTCCCAGTGAGTACTGCCCACCTAGATGCTATTCATACATGTTTGAGAACATTGACTATACGCACTGTGGAGCTCATTTGAGTTACAGAAAGCGTCATTTCCCCCCACCCACCGAGTATGACATAAAAGCAAAATGGCCATGTGAATATGGTCGATGAACACGGTTTTATCTCTCCTCCTTCTCTCAGATGGACCTGTGCCTATGCCCAACGTGCCAAATCAGATCATGAATCGTATGCAGGTGTCCCAAGGTATGTGCGCTCCCTTCTGCATTCATGAACTATCAATTTAGTATTGCAGTCCTCGTATAATTGGTTGTCCTTCAGAACTAGCCTAACCTAGTTAAGTCAGTTATTTTACAGTCCTCTTTATACACAGGCAAAACTCACAGTAGACTTGCACGAGAAAAATAAATGGCAAATTCCCTTTTATAAATGAAAGACTGATTGATTATAAGACAAATATAGTAAGTACAGTAGCTTCACACTTTGCAAGTTAACCCGCGCACCTGTGTGGTTTTGTTTAACCAGAGTCATTATCCTAAATGAACAACATTGTCGGGGCTCTTATGATTAACCAAGCCGATTTCAGTGACTCCGCGAGCTCAGCAGACCATGGAATATTTAATTACAACAGCTCAACAAGCTCTACAAGCTCACAACACCAGCGATGCAACTGTGAGCATGTAGATCTGCTATTTTTCAAACAGTACTTTTACTTTTGGTACTTTAAGTATATTTTGACGCCAATACTTTTGTACTTTTACTCCAGTAACATTTTGAACTTGTAACAGAGTATTTTTACATTGTGGTATTGTGTGCTACACTGCTACTTTTACTTAAGTAACATATCCGAGTACTTATTCCACCATATTAGCCTAATATTAGCCGCTAGCCCTGAAACATGAGCGTCATGTGAACCATGGCTAGCCGCTAATATGCTTGGTATTATCGTGCTTAACAAAAGCGACATGTTTTCATCTTATCCTTATTGTTTTTTTTAGCTTTTAGTTGTTTTAATGAATGCCTGAGGAAGATGTTTAGTGAGCAAAACGTTGCTATAGTTGAGCTCCTCACAGTGTGTGGTTTATTGATCTTATCTTTCCTACGCACCTGTCAGATGCTTTTAATCTAGATGTGCCAAAGCTTTTTAACAGTTGTTATTTGAATGAACACATATATTGAGCAGGATACTGTCACAGAGGAGGCCTACACCATAGAACAGTGGTTCTCAAACTTTTTCATGTCAAGGACCCCCAAATTGACACTTATTAGCCCGCGGACCCCCATTTGAAAAGATAAGTCAGGGACCCCCATAAGAGAAGATTTTTACGGCGCTCTAGCAGTGATTCTCAACCATTTTAACTTCAAGGACATCCATTAGGCTACGGACCCCCATTTAATGGCATTTATATCTCTTGGGACCCCAATTCATATTGTAAAATCAATGTTAATTTAACTCTGAGTGTCCAAATGGAACCAAATGGACCCTACTCCAAACTCCATTTGGACACTCAGAGTTACAGACCCATAAGGGTCCATTTGGTTCCTAGCCATCATTTAGCTGGGGACCCCCTGGAACCCCCTCAAGTACCCCTGGGGGTCCCCGGACCCCACTTTGAGAACCAATGCCATAGAAAAACAGGCCTAAGGGTAGCTCTGGTCCATAGTGTTAGAAGTACTCCTCCTTGTAATTCTATGGACCAGAGCTGGCCTAATAGAAAAATAATTAAAATACAAACTAAATCAAATGAAAGCAACATTCTAAGTCAGACAAAGCAAAGGAGCAAACATCAGCCTAAATATCTTTAATGTAGTATTATTTAGGCTGATCCATTTTGTTATTCTAATAACCTCTTTATAGTTTATTTATCAAAGACTGTCAACCTGTACATACTGTATAAGCATTTGAACTATATAATGACATAAATAATATGCAAAGCATCATGGGTTGATGGTTTCATGGTTTCTCGTTTCTCTCCACTTTGAGGAGGCAGAGAGTAAGTAGAGGAAGAGGTCATTGTCACCAACCTCATCCTCTGCCTCAAACTGGGTGGAGGGTCAGTGAAATGTACAGAATGTCATGTGACATCACTTGGGCCATACCTGTGGTCTGGCATCTTTAGCCCACTGACTCCCAGTATGCTTGACATTACTGCTGACCATTTTCCAAAAGCTAGTTTGATTGATTTTAGAGGAAGCCAGTGGATTCCATACATTTCAGTACCATATAGAAATCAACTCACAGAGACTATTAGTTGATAAATAATCCACCACACAAAATATCAATGATGCAGATATTCTTTGTCAAATTGTTATTATAATAGTATTAATACCCTTTAATGCATTTTAAAATGAGGATTAAATTGAAACGCCGAGCTGAAAATAGTCCTTAGAGAAAAGATTGACTTACAAACAAAATTCAAATGTCCATGACTTACTAACTTACTAACAAGGATCTTTAGCAAACTCAGTTATTCAGGTAAGCTCTGTAACGTAATGACTTTTGAAAAATGTAAACAAACGCGATGAGAGTCGATCTACGAGTTCACAACGTGTCGCAAAGTGTTATGAGCTTGTAGGCTATTTTTTATTAAATGGGTTAGGGAAAAATGTGGAAAATGTTTAAACATTTTAACAACACAAATCTTATACGGGGATCTCTGGCACAAAATATCTTCAGATGAGGGTTCTCCGGCCAAATACATATTAATTTGTGGGTCCTTGACATGAAAAGGATTGAGAACAACCGCTTTAACTGAATAACTGTGTAATGTTAACCTGTTTGGTTTGTGTTGTTTTATTTCCCCCATCAGGAGCACGTAGTGAAAGAAGACCTGCTCAACGCTCTGCGCTGTGAATTCATCAACCGGGTCAATGAGGTGGGAGTGGATGTGAACAGAGCCATCGCCCATCCTTACACCCAGAGCCTGGTCCAGTTTGTGTGCGGTCTTGGACCCAGGAAGGGCTCTCAGCTCCTCAAGGTGTGTGATCATTGTTCATTCATGTTATGTCAGGAAGAGCGCCTATGGGGAAAAGCCTGGTTCAGATGTAATGGGGTTGTGGAGCAGGTCATGTTATGAGGGAAAGTTTGGTAAATATGCAGTTCAGTTTCTGAATTGACTGCACTGGCTACATGTAAGAGATTTCAGTTTCTGAACTGCATATTACTTTACCTGCTATACTGCTATATTAGTGTGCCTGGTTCTGCAGATCATCCATTTAGTTTTCTTGTGCCTTTTCAGATTCTGAAACAGAAACAGAAGAACACTCGTCTGGAAAACAGGACCCAGCTGGTCACCATGTGCCACATGGGGCCCAACGTCTGCATGTATGACAATCAATGAAACTTTAATAAAACTGTTAATATGGAATCTATACAGTCTTTAAATTATTTTTGTTAATATAGACAAATGTTGCATTAGAATAAAAAATAACAATCAGTGTATGGGTATGGGTAATAAGAATTAAATAGAATCTTTATTCCTATATTAACGACAGGGAACGTGTACAGGTTTTCTTTTCATTCATATAAACACACATGAACATTGATCAAACAACAACAAACAAAACAAGAAACATTATGTAGCCTACTTGAATCCACACTGTCTGTAGTACAGTGGACAGGTTTTAAAATGTTTGTCACTGTAGCCTCTGCCACTAACAACAATATCCAGTTAGACAAGAGGACAAACCAATAACTGTACTTCATTTGAAAGAGACTGACCATGAAACAAAGACATTTCATCCAGGTTAATTGCACTCCTGACAAAATCTTGCATTTCAAACCGGTATGATTTTGCTTGAGCGAGACACACACAACCCTCAACATCTTTGGAGATCAATTGGAATTTTTTGTTACAGGAGAGTATTAAAACATGTGACCACGCCACCACAGAGGTTGTGGGTTCAAATCCACGTGGTGCATCCGGCTTTGTCGAGCGTCTACACCAACACATTTGGCCTGTGTTCAGAGGAGGGAAGCCGGGCGGGGAGGGTGATATTTGTCATTGCATGTAATCCCACAGGCTGGGGCAGCACCTGTAAGCAGGGAGTGTTGGGCGGGAGGAGTAGGACAAAGGCTCTACGTCCTCCTGGTGGGGGCCCCTCACTGGTAGGTGAGTCAGTAGGATGCAACAGCAGTGACGACACAGAAATGTGTGTGGGGAGGGATCAATTGGCATAATGACTCAATTGCTCTTGTGGTCATGTAAGTTACAGGAGCTGTAACTTATCTTTTGTCCCACATGTAGTATGTGAAAATATTTCAGTCCAGCTTTAAACAAAAACATTGATAGTAAACAGTGAAATCCTCTGCTCTTCATAGACTGGATGAATGAGGACACCTGGTGGTTGTTTGTAGTTACTGCATTATGTCAAAAGGATGGTTGATTCTATGATGGTAACACTTTACTGACATGACACCTGTCATAAACATTTCACAGAGGAGATTGTGTGCACATCTTGTACCTGTATTTAGGCCAGGTGCTGGACATCAAGGCAAGAATCATGGATAAGAGGGTAAAGCATCCTCACACTGGTTTAAACTGGAGGACTTGATAACACTTGTTGTAGTGGTGGTGGATACAGACACATCAGTGGGCTCAACAGAGATGGTGCTGGTAGACTAAATCATGTACCTAAGAAACTGCCCTGGTAGTTGGACATCTCAAGATAGTTATGTGGAAATATTGTATTAACAATCATACCTTCAGGATTTCTAAACATTTGTCCTAAATATTCATAGCGCCACTTTTGGCAGTGAATTGGGTAATTAATATTGCATAGTAATATTGCATAGATATTTCTGTATTTGTTAACAATTTCTTATAGACGTTAAACCACCATCAAGGGTTTCACGAATGCTTTACTCAATAAAGAAATCTGTGTAATCTATACTGGTATTAAGTTAAAGTTACAAAGAACTAATTATGAATCCTTTTGGATGAATTCATTTATTTGAACACTGACCTAACATCAGGTATGAAATGATTCACACCGTTTATTATACCTAATCTCAAAATAGATTGTCTAGATTTAATCAAATATCAAAATAAGTGACACACTGTAAAAGAAAAAAGGAAAGACAATGGGTAACAACATGGATAAATAAAGACAGAGGGACAAAGAGAGTAACAGTTTTTCCTCAACTGTTGGTACAGAAGGCTTGTATTTGTAATAGAATGGAGTCCAACTTTGTCAGCCGTCTGTTACGACTGCTTTCAAACCATAAGCCACATGACAGAAGAAACCTTGCGCGTCTTCATGGCACCATCTTCGAATACCATCATCACCAGCGGTGCAAACAACATCCTTATGAAATAGCTCTGAACAGAAAACATAAATAATACGATACAGAAATATTACCACAAGTGCTCTATAGAAATAGTCCTTCTTCATTCCACCCACGCTCTGGCCGGTATGTCCTCTGTCTTCAACTGTTTGAATGGGAGGGCTAGATGAAGTGATTGCATGGCTTAAGAGGGGCATTTAGTGCTGTTTGGAAGCTATGAAAAGCTCTTCATTCTAATCACTGAGGATTGACAATATCAAGTGTTGAAAAATGTCAGTAAACAAAAATTGCATGTGAAGGAATGATGCAAATTCAAGTTGCCAAAATGTCTGCCATACATCTCTTGTGATTTCAGTTCATGCTCATTTGCCAAATAAGAGATATCTACCACATTGACATAGTATGACATTTTATTATGATAGGTAGGTGAGGCCAATATCTAAAATAAATAACACATTGAATGTGATGGTATGATCTCTATTAATCACGTAAACCCCAAATGGGAAACCTGAGTCCCTCAGGGCTCAATATGTCATCACTTCCAAATTCACTTGTTTATATACTATCAGAATTTAAAATGTGCATTGTCCTTGTTTCAGAGGCTGTTATCCTAAGCACCGGTTAGCTCCTGTCTCTGGTATAAAATGCTGCAATGTTGCAACAGTCATATTGGAAAATTGTTAATCAGTTCGAGTGAGATCAATAATTGATTCATTGGTATTGCCACAATGTTGCAAATGTTTGGTGCATGTCTGCCTTTAAATGACAGTATATGCCTTTTGGCCAGGGAGTGAAATTTGGGTACATCTGTGAAGGACAAGTCATCAACGCACATCCTGTGTCGAGCTGCTGTAGCGTAATATATAGCCTGTATCTAATTTCTGATGCAAGACATGCCTAAAATACATTATACAAAACTACTGGAGCATTTCCAATTTTTGATACTTTATACTTCTATTCCACTACATCTCAGAGGTAAATATTGTACTTTTACTCCACTACAATTATTTGAAAACTTTAGTTACTAGTTACTTTGCAGATATAAATGATTATAACATACAACATACCGATGTACAAGCTCACAACGCGTCGCGACGCGTTGTGAGCTTGTAGACCTGCTATTTTCAGACATTTTAGTACTTTTACTTTTGGTACTTTAAATATATTTTGATGCGAATACTTTTGTACTTTTACTCAAGTAACCTTTTGAAAACAGGCCTTTTACTTGTAACAGAGTATTTTTATATTGTTATATTGCTACGATATTGCTACTTTTACGTAAAATATCTGAGCACTTCTTCCACCACTGCATTGGAAGGGCGTCTATAGTCCTCCTCACACATCCACATTCATTATCATTCAGACACGGTGCATGACAGATGGTATCTTCTAGCCTCAGCTGTACCTTTCAGTGACTTTGAGCTGATGGCGCTCAGCTGACCCTCATGCTACCTTTCTTTCACTCTGCATGTGGTTCATTTATCATCTCGGAGCAGCATGTGTCATGTGTATTTTAAGATTCTCTATCAGAAGGGTCCTTATGAAATATGAACCGAAGCACATCTTTGATAGGCATGTTCTCTAATCTGCCGTGGTGTGCTTTTAACAGTGGTTCCTAAAGAACAAATCCCAGAATTCATAAACGTAACATTAAGATATATTTGTGAATTATTTTGTCATTACTTGATCAAATGCACGTTTATACATATCAAATACAGTAGATCTCTAAACTAGTGGCAATAAATATGAATGCCAAGATGTACAGTTTGCCAAGTTAATGTTCTTTTTAAGTCATTGCTGCTTTCCATACCATAAATGTTTAATGGTTACGTTGTACAAATCCTTCTCTAGTCTACAACACCATTCAGTAGCAGACTTGACTAATAGATTGAACAAAAGGTAGGACATTTGGTTTGGTTTATTCATTATTCACAGAGAGAGAGCATAGTCACTGTAGGATTACTATTGCACATTTCATGACATTAATACTACGTTCTTTCAAATGTATGAAAATACATTATTTGAGCAAAGAGTAGCGCGATAGCTCTAGTGAGGAGGAGACAGGAACAATCACATCGTATAGTAGCAGCATTTATGGTGGTCACATAGAATAGCTATTCAATAGAGTTATGATGGTCATTTATAGGTAGGGGTCTTTCATTACTCCCAGTGACTACATTAATTCACGTTCCTATATAGTATATATACGGTATATCGATGTCTAGTGGAGTAGTGAAGGAGAGAGATCACTAGGGAAGGAATTGAGAGGAACTCAAGCCCAAAGGCAGACCGTGGGGCAGAGGCAATGAGTCTGCGACGCCGGTGACTTGATGACCAGATCGTTGATGATCTCCACGGTGCCAAACAGGGGGAACAGCTTCTCGTCGAAGCTCTCGTTGTAGGTGTAGATGTGGGCGCGGCTGTCCACGTCGTAGAAGGACAGCTGGTTGTGCTCGCGGTCGAGGAAGACGCCCACCTTGCGGGGGATGAGGCCCGGGGGCAGCGCGGTGAAGGGCACCGTCAGGGCTTTGAGCTCGGTGCCCCTCTCCAGGCGCAGCGTCAGGTAACCCGTGTCGGTGTTCAGCGACTTGAAGCCCTTCCTCAGGGCCGACTCTTTGGCCACGCCCAGCCGCCAGTCCCTCTCCCCGACCTCCACCTCCCAGTACTGGCGGCCGGAGCTGAAGCCCTCCTGCCCCACGGCGCACCACCACCCGTCGAAGCGCTGGTGGAAGTTGGGCACCTCCTTCCTCTCGAAGCCACAGCGCATCTTCTTGTCGCCGGAGATCAGCAGGTCAGGGTTGGCCGTGTCCAGATCCAGAGTCACGTCCACTGAGGGTGAGAGCAGGGTTAGTTAAGGGCATGGTCTTATTCAAATGGCAGCATTAAGAAGAGTTACAGCAGGGGTCTTCAACAGGGGATCCGGGACCCCTAGGGGGTCCTCAGAGTTACTACAGGGGGTCCGCCAAATCTTTGTGTGATAGGATTTTTTCGGCACAACGCCTCGCGCTGCGAGGCGTTGTGAGCTTGTAGATCGGCTATTTTTGGCAAAGAGGGATAGGTGTAGAGGGAAAAAAGAACAGTAAACGTAAACAAAAAAAAGTTGAATCTAAAAGAACATTTTATACAAAATAGAGGGGGTCCCTGCTTCATCTCTCTCTCAGCTAGGGGGTCCTTGGGCTGAAAACGTTGAAGACCCCTGAGTTACAGTGTAACATTTTGGCAAAACTAAATGGTTTACCTGTAGCATCTGCAATCCACTCCCATACTGTGAAATCAATAAAAGCCATTTAATAACGCGTTTTGATCCAAGAGGATCAACAGTCAAATAAATGGATCAAACACCAAATGGGGCTCAACTGTACATATTTACCTGCGTGAGGAATGTAGCGGGTTGCACCTGAGAGGAGACGGTAACATTTCATTCACTTCATTTCAGATTTCACATTTTCAACATGCCAACTAACAGAATCAACGTGGTTCAGAGAAGCATGAATTGGAATCTTAGTTCACGCACCAATTTTATGAGACTTCTGTTTCCAGATGAGCCACTGCAGGGGTATGTTCTCCTGCAAGAGAGTGAAGGAACATGAACAGTACAACTTTGATCAATCTTAGATTAGGATTCGGTTTTACGCAGTGGTGAAAAAGTGCTCAAATGTTTTGATGTAAAAGTATCAATACTGCAATATAGAGATGCTCTGTTACAAGTAAAGGTCCGTAATTCAAAATGTACTTGAGTAAAAGTACATTATTTGCATCAAAATGTAGTATTGGCATCAAAATGTACTTAAAGTACCAAAAGTAAAAGTACTCATTATGCAGAATGTCTCATTTCAAGTTTTCAAATGTATGAAAATGTTTTGAAAATAGAGGATCTACAAGCTCACAATGTGTCGCAGCACAACGCATTGTGAGCTTGTAGATCGGCAATTTTCAAATGGCCGAAATGTACGTATATAGGGCTGAAGTGGTTAATGTATGTTTTGTAATAATAATCAAAATCTACAAAGTAACTAGTAACTAAAGTATTCAAATAATTGTAGTGGAGTAAAAGTATAAAATTTGCCTCTGAGATGTAGTGAAGTAGAAGTAAAAGTACAGAAAATTGGAAATACTCCAGTAAAGTAAAAAAAAATACCTCAAAATTGTACTTAAGAGTCAGTACTTAGTTACTAGTCACTAATGTGACACAACTTACCTTATCTAGGGTCTGTGACATCAAGGTCCACATGACGAGCTCCATGGCGGTCAGCAGGTTGGGCATGCGTCCCCATCGCCAAGCAGACTCCAGATCATTCAGAGCTTTTGACACAGACTCCCCAGGCCAGACGCTTTTCTAGAAGGTTTGATCAACATTACGTAACCACTTAAACCCTATACTTAATAGTAAAACAGACCTGAGGTGCGCTGTACTCTGTGCGCTCTTTCTTTTTTTTTTACCTCTACACCAAATCTTTTTGCCGAAACAGTGCTCACACTGTGAGCTTGTAGAGCTGCTATTTTTGAACAAAATTGCACACATTTTCAACTCAAATCTTTGCTTCTGGGGGTCCCTGGAACAACATATTTTGAGATGGGGGTCCGAGGCCAAATACATCAAATGTTTAGGGTCCTTGAAATGGAAAAAGTTTACGTTTTTCAGAAAACTGTTAGTATTCAGAAGACATTTGTAGAATCGGCCTCAGGTCTTAATGGGTTCATGGAGCAACGTTGAAAGGCAAACAACTTCCTACCTCAGGCTGGGCTCTCAGGTCTTTGATCCAGGTGAAGATGACCATCTTGGCCAGCTCCACATCTTGCTCGGTAGCTTGATCAAGTTTGCTGCAATCAATCTCTGGCCAGCCATCCGTCTGCATTGGCCTCCTCTACAGACAAAAAGAGAAGGCGTCTCCAAACTCAAACATGCAGGGGTCTATTAATAATCTATGTTTGTATTTAGATTTATCTACAGCAAGTGGTTCTCAGAGTGGGGTCTGAGGACCCCCAGGGGTCCTTCGGGGGGGGGGGGTTCCAGTGGGTCCCCAGCTAAAGTAGTTAATATAACGTCACAATCATTTGAACCTTTTATACGTTAGCTATTCAAAAATAGCAGATATACAAGCTCATAGCACGGCACAGAGTGCTGCGCTATGAGCTTGTAGATCTGCTATTTTTCAAAACATTAGTGAACATTTTTAACACATATCTTTGGGGGGGGGGGGGGGGTCTTCACAAATCTTCTCTTATGGGGGTCCCTGGCACAATATGGTTTCTGGGGGTCCGCAGCCAAATACATATTAATTTGGGGGTCCTTAACATGAAAACGTTTGAGAACCCACTGATGTACAACAGCACAAACTATAGAACGCCGGTAGCACTTCTATCAAAGTCGATACGGTCATGAATGGAGGCCTATAGTTCAAAGTGTAAGAGAAGTGGATGATCTCAGACCAGTACCTTGCTCTCCAGCATGGAGGCCCACTCTAGGATGAATGCCCTGCAGACAGGGGTGGGCCAGATGTCCTCGATGTTCCAGATGTGCTCCAGCACCTCTGACTTCTGTAATGACAGGGAGGAGAAATAAAGAGTGGCTCTTCTACGTTTTTGGCAGATAGAGGATAGATAAGAAGATAACAGACAAGGAAGTCGTGGTTCAGCTGGGACACTGGTTGTCAACATGAGGGTACGGGGACCCCCAGGTGTCCTTGAGGAGGGGTTCCAGCCAGGGTATCCCCAGCTAAATGCTTGAAAGTGAGGAACCAAATGGACCATTATGTGGCCGTAATTCCGAGAGTGTGCAAATGGAACCAAATGAACTCATTTGTACAAACTAAGACTTTACAGATTTTATAGTGTGTAGATTGCAGTCCCAGATATAATGATCGTATGAAATGGGGGTCCGTGGCCTAATGCATAATCAAACAAAGGGTCTTTTAAATGAAAAGGGTTGAGAAAAACTGAGGGAGACTCTTAGCCCACTGGATGACGTGTGCTGATGCTGCCACCTAGAGGCGTGGGACGTGCATAATAATATTTTCTGTGCCTGCAACACTTTTCTGTGCCTGCAATTTCAGAGGCGTTTTAACCGATCATCTCATCGTCTGTAATGACCATATTCACACAGCAGCCAATTAGCTCTTTCTTCATACTGTCTATCGTCTCTGTCGGGTGGAAACCTCATACGTCCAAAACTGTTACTTTTCAGGATTCAAAAGCAGCAAAGGTAGCAGATCCACAAGCTCAAAAGGCGTTTCGAGCTTGTAGATCTGCTACTTTTGATGCTTTTGTGTGACGTTGTAGTGTGATCAAGTAGGGCATTAAAGGAGTAGTTCACCCAAAAAATGACTATTAAGCCAATAATTTGATTACCGGCGGAAAGATGCTAATGTATCCGGTAGGAGACTCAAAAGAGAGTCTTTGAATCTCCTACCGGAGAGACTGCCGGTAATCAAATTATTGGCTTAGGAATGCAACAAAAACAGAAAAATCTCCATGAATTCAATACTTCATGGGGTGTGTAATTGATAGAAAATAACTAATTTTTTGGGTGAACTATTCCTTTAATTTATGACAAAACACAAGAAGTTAGAATATGGAGTTTCTGCCCGACAGCAGCGCTATGTAGGTGTGTAACGTGCACACAGAGGTGTGTTAGCTTATTGCAGTGCAGTGTAGTCAGTGTGTACCTGGCACTAGGCATGTCACAATTATTACATAATCGCCTGATCACATTTATTTCAGATAGATAACCACATAAAACATTGTTTTCATAATTGGCAGAATCGTTTCCATTCATCTGTATAAATTCATCTGTTGAAAAGTTTTCATACATTTTCAAACATTTTCGAAAATAACAGAAATAGCAGGCTCACAACGCGTTGCAACGTGCTGTGAGCTTGTAGATCGGCTATTTCCATTTTTTTTGCATAAAAGTATAACATTGTTAAATATGGCTTTAGTACATCATTTATTTTGATTATTGGTATTGTCAGCCATTTCTTTGTATATTTAAGTTACGTATTTCCTTGCCTAAAAGCCAAACAGAAATGCAATGTTAATAGACATGTTTCAATATCAATGCCACACAACTCAAACTTTAATCGCAATTATTTGTTTGACAATCGTCAAGTAAAGTGTCATGATGGTGACTGCCCTACCTGGCACACTCGGCTCAGGTCTCTAGCCAGTTCCACCACAAACAGCTGGTTCTCTTCAAGGGGCTCCCTTTTCGCATCAATTGCATTCTTGCGAGATTCCTGTGGGAGAATTGAGAAAAAGGTTTCTTCGGGGTGAAGATAAAGCAGAGCTAGGAGAGAGCAGTCAGCAGAAAGAGACAGAGATTTAAAGGATGATAAAAGTGCTGGGGCTTGCAAGAGCTTCCAATCCGATGGTAAAGCTTGATTCTGTGCACGCCGGTGCTGCGCCCCGGATACAGCCGAAGTACAAGCTCACGACACGTCACATCACGACACGGTGTGAGCTTGTCTAGATTGGCTATTTTTAAGCATACGGTCAAACCCGAAAGGAGAGTCACTTGACCTGATCAGAATGCACATCATGCCCTTTTGCAGTCTGAGTTTTCTCTCCGAAAATGGCCTGACTCACCACCTTTATTCATGTCCCCAATGACACTCTGCTGAGCTAAAGCAAGAGGGGAGTACAGAGCTAGTAGTCAAATGGTCAGATTCATACAAATAGAAATACTGCATCACGGCTATAAGCACTCCGCCAACCAGTTAACATTTACATCAGTGTCTGTCCAGAGACTCATATATATAGACATATATAGTAAATGTAGTGAGCAGTGGTGGACTTATTTTCAAAAGACTGAAATGTATATAGGGCTGAAGTGGTTAATGTATGTTTTGTAATAAAAATCTAAATCTACAAAGTAACTACTAACTACAGTTTTCAAATATGTAGTGGTGTTAAAGTACAATATTTGGATCTGAGATGTAGTGGAGTAGAAGTGAAACTATTGGAAATTGGAAATACTCAAGTAAAGTACAAATACCTCAAGATTGTACTTAAGTACAGTACTTAAGTAAATGTACTTCCACCACTGGTAGTGAGTGAAGACTATGAAGGAGTTTAACCATTTACCTCTTCTAGACTTAGTAAACTGGACCTGAGTTGACTCTGTGCATGGACCGCTTTTTTCCTTCTACACCAAATCAATTCGACAAAAATAGCCTCATCTACAAGCCTACGCGTCGCGTTGTAGGCTTGCAGATCGGCTATTTTTGGCTAATGTTCCCCCCAGAATATGGATGCTCATGCTGGGGTTCAAGTGGTTAATGAACAACCGTTTTGTGAGGGCCCACAGTGACCTTGTCCTTTGATCACCTTACTTCTAAATCAGTTCCTCCATCCTTGAGTCCAAGTGGACGTTTGTGCCAAATGTCATGGAATTCCCTCTCAAGGCGCTTCATGCAGGCTAAACCCTATGAGATTGTACCATGTCGTTCTCGAAGGGGTTCCTGAGATATCGCGTTCACAAGGTTGGGACGGACGTATGGATGGATGTTAGAATGTAGGCACATACGTGTATTGTACAGTATTGGTTCTCAAAGTGGGGTCCGGGGACCCCCAGGGGTCCTTGGGGGGGTTCCAGTGGGTCCCCATGCTAAAGTAGTTAATATAAGATCACAATCATTTTAACCACTTTAACCTTTTATACGTTAGCTATTCAAAAACAGCAGATATACAAGCTCCTAGCACGGCTATGAGCTTGTAGATCTGCTATTTTTCAAAACTCTTGAACATTAGTGAACATTTTTAACACATCTTTGCTTCTGGGGGTCCCTGGCGCAACATATTTTCAGATGGGGGGGGTCCGCGGCCAAATATTTATACATTTGGGGGTCCTTGGCTTAAAAATGTTTGAGAACCACTGCTGTACAGTACTGTACAGTACTGTAGTGTACAGTACTGTACTACGGACAGACGGACAACACAAAGACATAATAATGCCTCCGGCATAGGCTGCCCACCGGCGGAGGCATTAACCCATTGATACCTGGAACGCATCTGTGTCACTTTAGATGTCTTTGGCTATTCAAAAATAGCAGATATACAAGCTCATAGCGCGGCACCGAGTGCCGCGCTACGAGCTTGTATATCTGCTATTTTTGAAAAATCGTGAAAACTTTTTTTTTTTTTTTTTTTTTTTTCTTAAAACTGTTACGATTTAGATTTTTTTTAAGAATCGCCTCAGGTCTTAATGGGTTAAAATGCTGTAATGGCAACGCTCTCAAGGTGTCCCTCTGCTTTCATGGAACCTTTCTAGCAGCAGCAAAAGCACGACAGCGGGTCGGTGTTGGACAGGATTTGGGATGTGGGACAGGGGGACTGCTGGTACCTTAAGCTTGACCGTTATGTTCTTGGCCGGCTCCACCATGAAGTGAAAACACTGCATCATCTTGGCTGGTCTGCTGTAGTCTTAGTCTTAGAGGGGAAAACACACACACACACACACACACACACACACACACACAAAACCGCAGTAGAAATTGTGTTTAATTGTATTTTGCATTCCATAATCACTTAAAACCCTATATACTTCGCTGACCGGAATCCACCAGGGATCTATAGTTGTGAGTTGGTAGATCGCCTGTTCTCACTGAAGGTTCGCCCCCAGAATAGGGACGCTATAGGGATCAAGTGGTTAGGGTGCGGTCACACCGAACTTTGATTCTGCCAATGCAGCGGATTCTGCCAATGCTTTTCAATGGGAACGGAGCGTGTGTTTTTTTTTTGCGTAAATCTGCAAATTACAACAAACCGCCCCGTTCCCATTGAAAAGCATTGGCAGACTTCCGCCCTCATAGGCAGAATCAAAGTTCGGTGTGACCGCACCCTTATTGTTCAACTCATTCAATCCGGGAACGCATCTGTGTCATTTTAAGATTTCTTTGGCTATTCAAAAATAGCAGATAATCAAGCTCTATGAGCTTGTAGATAGAAATCTTTGAATATATATATTTTTAAAGCAAACATTTTTAACTCAAATCTTTGCTTCTGGGGGTGGTCTACTCCCTGGATCAAAATATTTTCAGATGGGGGTAGGCGGCCAAATACATATAATTTTGGAGGTCCTTGACATTTAAGTTTTTCAGAAAACTGGAGGAGTTCACCCAAAAAATGTACTTACTGTATTTTCTATCAATTGCACACCCCATGAAGCCTTGAATTCATGGAGATTTTTTTGTTTTTGACGCATTCCTAAGCCAATAATGTGATTACCGGCGGAAAAATGCTAATGTATCCGGTAGGAGACTCAAAGGAGACTCTTTGAGTCTCCTACCGGAAATACACCCGGTCATCAAATTATTGTCTCAGGAATGCGTCAAAAACAAAAAAGAAATCGCCACGAATTCAAAGTGTAATCGATAGAAAATAAAGTAATTTTTTGGGTGAACTACTCCTTTAATGTGTTAAACACCTTTGTCATCACAACACGAGCGATGGAAAATACACGTGGGCGTGGCCACCGTGGCCTAAACCCGTCTCCCGTCATGTATGAAAACACAACAGCGACCTGTGTGGGGTCACACAACACAAAGCAGACGGTGGCTGGAGCAGGACTTTGAATTCTAAACGTTAGTCATCATTGCCTGGCCTATAAATGATGCACTGACCCAGTTATTCAGGTTACAAGGTGTATAGGGACTAGGGAGATCATATTGGGGGACCAAAGGAAAGCACATGGTCCATTATTAACTGGGGCACAATCATTAATAAAAAAAAAGCTTGAACTGCTGGTTCTCAACGTGGGGTCCGCGGACCGCCATGGGGTCCAAATGGACCTGTTCGGGTCAGTAACTCTGAGAGTGTACAAATGGAACCAAATCGACCCTTATGGGTCTGTAACTCTGAGAGTGTACAAATGGAACCAAATCGACCCTTATGGGTCTGTAACTCTGAGAGTGTACAAATGGATCCATTTGTACACTCTCAGAGTTACATGAACACTGAGGATTTCACAGTGTACTGTAGATTGGGGTCCCGGAGGAAAATATTGTATATCAAATGGGGGTCCGTGGCGTAAATGCATATCAAACTGTGGGTCCTCGAAATTAAAAAGAATCACACAACCCTATTCAGACATTTTCACCCCATAGTGACGCCCAAAATAGGGCACCTGGTAACATGAGTCATGGCAGGCCCTGCGTGGTGCCACAAGGCCGCAGTGTAACGTCTCATGTATCGCTAGACAACCAGTGTGTCAGGGATTCAGATCTCCGTCTTTTTTTTTGTGTCTCTTCTTCCTCCCCTTATTATCTACATCCAGTTTTTGCTGCCAGCAGTAAATATTACTGTAAGCAGCACGTGCGGGGGAATGGATGGCAGTGATGCGATTAGTGGATTATAAGGAAGAGCTTTTAATGTCTTCCCACAGCTATGTCTGTAGGCAGCCAGAGATGGATGGGGGATTGTATAATAGGCAAACAACAGTCAGGATATAGGAGTGAATGCTCAATGCAAACTCAATGGCAAAATGTTGCTGAGCTGCGTGGCTTTGTGGTGCCTTTTTTTTTCTATGAATAACAGTGATGAACAAGAACCAAAATAAAATAGACAATAGAATTTAAAAAAAAAAGATATAGATATAAAATAAAATAAAATAAAAAGTAATATTTTCCCCACAGTTATATAGACCAAAAAAAGCCTTTAAATAGAATGCCTAGTTGTTTTTTTCATGTGTTTTTGTTGTTATATATATGGTGTTTTGTCTTATATTTAAGTTTTTTTGTTGTTGTTGTATGTACTGTCTGTAGGCTACTGTCTGTGTGGTTGTATGTTATAAAAACAACTTGGAAAATCTGAATAAAAATAATAAATACATTTTTAAAAATGTGAATGCCTAGAATTCACGTAAGTAAAATAAATCTTGCCTCTTCTATCGAAATGATGTTTCTGTTGGTCTAGTTTATTAATGTTGTATGGTGGGAAAGCATGACTCTGCAGCCTGACAGTGACAATGACCCAGATGGACCGTTATACTGCAGCACCAGGTAAACACATCCTGGCTGCCTGTGACTTTGCGGCATTAGCTGATGCAGACAGTGTTGCCATGTTTTGTGAGAGAAACAAGCAACCAGGTCTAGGAGAACAAGCCCAAAAAGAAGCAACTTTAGGCCACTTAGACCTATTATGCATCGTTTATTTGAAAATAGCCAATCTACAAGCTGACATAGATCTGGTATTTTCAAAAACTCTTGCAATGAATTGTGGAATATTTTGTTTTTTGTTTTTTTACATTTTAACACAAATGCTCCTTGGCACAAAACATTTTCATGAAAATATTTTA
The DNA here is from genome assembly GCF_963454915.1 of Gymnoscopelus microlampas. Classification (NCBI taxonomy): domain Eukaryota; kingdom Metazoa; phylum Chordata; class Actinopteri; order Myctophiformes; family Myctophidae; genus Gymnoscopelus; species Gymnoscopelus microlampas. Next base: position 18,484,483 of record NC_139948.1, read on the forward strand.
GACCCACTGGTTTAAATAATGATTTAAAAAAGTGTAAAGCAAGCCCAAATAAGCAACTACACTTTAGAAACAAACCCCAAAACCCGCAACCCTACCAATTTTTACAAGCAACTTTACAGAAAAACAAGCCCAAAGTCACTTATAATAAGCGGACATGGCAACCCTGGATGCAGCAGCATTTCACCTGCATGACAGTGCAACATGAGCACTTTAAACATTATTATGCATATGCTATTCTATTCTATGAACACATATAATGATTATACATGATATATAATTCATGCACTCATTTATATCAATATGATAATTATGAATATCCTACGCAAACAAATCAGACGATCAGTATACTATAACGATCATGTGAGTCGCCACCTACCTTTTATTAGAAAGACTGTAAAGATCCAATGATGTCCTTTTCGTCCAGTAGTCCAGTAAAAAGTCTGGAGTGGACTGCAGTGTCTGACCTTGTTTACATACAGGACTTGTTTCGTGCGGTCGGGATCATTCGGGACTAGTGTTGCCAGGTTCTGTGAGAGAAACAAGCAACCAGGTCTAGGAAAACAAGCCCAAAAGAAGCAACTAGGGCCCGGCCATTATGAGCACTTTAAACTTATATACAGTATATTATTGCCTCATAATGGCCTATAGTGCCCTAGTGCCCTAGAGCTTGTAGATCTGCTATTTTCAAAACATCTTGAAACAAAATGTGGAATATTTGGAATATTTTTGAAACATTCTACACAAATCTGGGGGGCTCCCTGGCACAAAACAATACATATTAATTTGGAGGTTCATGACATGAAAATATTTGAGAAGCACTGGTTGAAATAAAAAAAATAAAAAAGTCCAAGTAAGCAACGACACTTTAGAAACAAGCACTTTAGAAACAAAAAACGCAACTTGCAAACGACCAATATTTACAAGCAACTTCACAGAAAAACAAACCCAACGTAGCTTATAATAAGCGGACATGGCAACGCTGATCGGGACTGCTCGTTTATCTCCGCTGTTGGTGTGTTCTGTGGACGAACAGCGCGGCCATGTTTGTGAGGTAACAATGACCTTACTTGCGCTCATAGCCTGTGGTGGGAAAAGTACTCGCATTCTTGATCTACCACTGTCTGTCACCTGTTATTTTGAAGGAAAAGTTTCCTCAACTTCCTACTAAAATGTTGAAATATTTACCCTGAAGGACAAAGGGTAAGCAGCATAGATATCGTTCTCATACCCGGTATACACAGTATAACACAATGAGGCAACTGGATAAAGTCCATGTGTCTTTAAACCCGTGAACATTGTACTGACGGCTCATCTGGTCTCCTGTCTTAAGGAAGACCTTCAGTAATTACTGTGACAGGTAAGCCTGTTGTTGTTGTCATGCTCTGTGGCTGGTCAGTGGCACAGCTGGAGAAATCACTAAAACATTAGCATAATGAGAAGGACTTGGTGCATTTACCTGTATAACAAATCAAAGAGGTTAGAATTCTGCTTTTGTGCTGCTGTCAGATTAGATTCGAGATAGTCAATGGCCCTGCAATGATCATTTTTGAACAGTACATACATATAGGCATGGAAAGGTTGGTAGAAGATGATGAGGAACACCTGAAAATAGTGGTTTTATCCTGGATCATCTGTGTGCATATGAATTATTTTCTTTCTCTTTCTTTTTCCTTATATCCACATATAGGCCTAGTGTGTGTGTGTGTGTGTGTGTGTGTGTGTGTGTGTGTGTGCACGCGCGCAGTAAGAGCATACATCAGTCCAGAGAGTGACACAGATTCTGATTTATTTTTATTTTTTTCACCTGAAGATGGAGTGCCTCAGTATTTGTTCCCTACAGTCTGCCTCACTACAAGCAGAACTTCTGACACAGATTCCCTTTTGTCCTTATTATGTAGATATCCCTTTCTTTCCTTTAAATGTTTGATCTTGGGAAATGGTGCCCCCTTGTGCTGTAACTGTACCCATGCACAGATTGCAGCATGTACTGTCTCATACGTCTATTCAAATAAGAATACTAAAACACTGATTAATTTGAAAATAATTGGTTGTATAAAAGCATTTATTTATTTTTAGTTCAATTCAGGGAACATTTGTCTTTGGATATTTTGATAAAATTATGTATTTTTTACAAATTTTGTCCCATTTCAAAAGTTTTATTAAGAGGTCTTGAACAACAATCTTTAACATAGCGTTGATTGTCCTTCAAGATCATTTTGATACTGTAGCTCCGGCTAATCTTTTAAAAGGAATTATTCAGGTCCAGACAAAAAAAAAGGTTCAGTTGCTCTTTATTCAACCAGGCTGATGGAGGCATAAGGTGTCCCCTACTTCCCCCGTCCCTCCCTTAAAGTCTGGACTCTAATCAATGCTAGCCGAACTTAGCCCCAAACTATTCCAGCACACCTCCCCTTCAATCAAATCAAGGGAAAATAATACATGGAATGTTCTCACTGTGTTGCAATATTATGATTGTTATTTATATATTAGCTTGTAGATCAGCTATTTTCAGCGAAGAGATTTGGTGTAAAGGGGAAAAAAGAGGGGGCCGCCTAATAGACCCCTGGGGGACTCTAGGCAATAAGATATAGTTACAATTATGTGACAACTACACCTGTAATATAACACACAGGGAACTCAAATCATTGATTTCACAAACACGTGAGCTCATCAGCTCTATGGCCAAGGTACTGTACTGTGCAACTAGCCCATCAACTGTCCAGAGTAGGTGGTCAGAAACAGCATGAAAGCCAAGCCTGACAGCAGGATGGCGTTTAGGATGATAGTCGTCTTGCTGACCTCATTCATCTCTGGGGACATGGATGCCAATGCGATGTAGAGGTATATGCCTCCTGTCATGGCAGCTATTTGACAGGATAAGATGTCCTTGATGATCTCCACGCCCAAGTAGCAGAAGCAGGCTGACATGAAGTTCAAGTGCAGAGCCTCCTTGATGCTCATGCCAGTGTTCGGCAAGATAGCAAAGTCACTCAGCTTCAACAACAGCATGGCCACAGAGCTACTGATTCCAAAATGGACGGAGACAGTGAAGGAGGCGTAGATGGCTAGGCTTTCAATGACGTTCATCAGGCGATCACTCTGCGTAATCGTCAAGGCCAGCCTGCTGATGTGCATCAGCCAGCAGAAGCCAGCAGCCAAGGCCCTGATTAAGAAGAACTGGTACATTCCTTCACAGACAAAGATGGACGTGGCCTTGAGGTCAAAAGCAGAGGCCATTGAAATGAGTTGCCACATGGTGCTTGAGCTGCCAAAGGCCAGGCCCAAGTGAAACACCTGCAGTCGCTTGTACCAGGCTCTCCTCCTGAACGGCACCATAAGGGCACCCATATTCGAACACACTGCGATGAGGATCACAGAGCGGACCTCATTACGCCACGCTTCAGCGTCCGTGGGCCTGGGAGATCCATCAGAGCCGCTGGCGGTTGCAAGACCAAACTGATGAATCATGGCTTGTCTAGGGTTTGGTGAGCGCTGAAAAAAAGAGAGGTCTGGAGAGAGCTGCAGCGTCTTCGGAGATTAGGTCTGAACAACTCCACTGACCGAATGCCCCGAGATCTTAAATAGGAGGAAGGCGTAAGGGGAGGGCAAGACAGCTTGAGATAACAGAATACAATAGTTTAATTCTAAGCCTAGTGTATAACACAGGTTTAGTGGAAACATTTCTGTCCTTTAGCTGTGTACTTCTCAGAGCGTGGGCAGAAAATATGCTGTGTCACAGTCACGAGAAGCAGAGCTATCAACTAAGATTATAATTTTTTAAAGATTTATTTTAGCAGTTAAGTGAGAGACAGTACGTGGACAGAGAGCAGGAGAGTGACATGCGGGAAATGGTCCGCCAGGCCACGAATTGGACCAGGGACTCGCTGTCAGTTGTTAGAGCCCATGTGGAACACATCCTAACCTCTTAGCTATCAGGTCGCCCCCATCAGCAACAATTTCTAGGTCTGGTCACGTATGTCAGGTCTAGAAGTGGCTTCCTGCACAGCTACTAAACAGTCATGTGTTTCGGGATCCTCCTCTGTAGCCACAAAATGAGCAGGATGAAAAACAGAACACCTGCTGACAGTAACATGGGGAAATGATAGTATGTATGCCAGCACAAGTGCAAAGAATATAACGTAGCTTGTGCTGAAAGATGACATTCTTCAGCTGTATTGAGGTAGATTGTTGTACAGCGGCTTTCAGGTAACGAGGTAGGTAAGGAAGGCAGCTGTGTTATGCTTTTCAAAGCTTGAGGAGCACATCATGTAATTATATAATGCTCGTAGAAGAGAAATGAGAACCAGTAGTGGACAAGAAGTCCCTAATGCTGATGCAGCAGTATCAGCCAGAGAGGCTGCTAGAGCTACTCTTTCTAGACACAGCAGTAAACCATTGATGTTGCAGTTGCGTTTATATCTTCCATTCCATTTCTTTTGATTAACTGTAAACATTTATTCTGCTTTTGCGCAACCCAAAAACAATTAGAAAAGTTATTTTTTAGAATGAGTTTGCCTAATGTTGTACCCTTTCTGAGATTCATGTACAAATTCCTCTTCACTTTGCTAGCTACAACCTCTGCAGGGTGGCTTTAGTGTCAGACGTGCTCATCGGGAGCACAGATAACCAAGTGGTTAAGATGCGTACCACATTGGATCTGAAGATGCCTGACAGCCATTCCCCGGTTCGATCTCCACTGTACCGTCAATAAGGGCAGAAAAGACCAAAAATGTAAAATTAAAACACCCTCAAAAAGACGTGTCATCGTCTGAAGAGCAAACCATTTTTTAAAACTATTATCATTACCTATGCTGCTACATCTGAGGGATGCCAAACAAAAATTGTGTTACTCTTATGTACCTGTGCACAAGATGTACAACAATAAAGAACAGCCTTGAACTTTGAACAGGTCAGATAATCACACACACGCATAAAATAATACAAGGAAATGACTGAATGTCCTAAAGTTGAAGTTAAGGTTGCTACACAGAGCGCTATGGCCTTGGGAAGCAAACAAAAAGTATCTCTTCCACCTGTTTGGTATGGGCTGTGAACCAGACTGAACCACATCATGTGCAGTGACTCATCTGGGGAGGAAAGTAACAGGACCTCTCTCTCTCTCTCTCTCTCACACACATACTGTACACACACACACACACACACACACACACACACACACACACACACACACACACACACACACACACACACACACACACACACACACACACACACACACACACAGCACAGTTGTGAAACACATTAAATAGTACTGGCACTAATTTCGCTCAATAACTCTATGCAATAATGTTTACAGTATATTATAATTGTGGGGATGACGACACAAGAAAAAAAGACAAGGACAAATGTTTATTTGAGAGACATGTAGAAGTGAAATTGGTTTAAAGAAAACAACAGTGCAGGTTTATGGAAGGGAATTAGCCTTCTCTCTGTAGACTGTGCTCTGGCAGAGCTATGATTCTTACAGCATGGCACTGCAAAAGTCTAGCAGTCTGAGAGTTTATTTAAATTGATTGATGTGAAATGCCGATAACCTTTTGGATTGTTTATTCATCACGTTCCCGGTGTGTACGTTAAGAGCGGTAGGGGTTCTTATGAACTGTGTGTGTGTGTGTGTGTGTGTGTGTGTGTGTGTGTGTGTGTGTGTGTGTGTGTGGCAGGCTGCTATAGTTTAACCTCAGTGTGTGATTCAACATCTGGAGTGAACATAGCTCCTGGCTGCTGGGTAGTGAGTATAGCATATTTCTTATCTAGCAAGTTACTAGCAGTGTAGTTTAAGTGCTTTGTTACTGGTGCTGTATTCTCAGCTTGTGTTAGTCTGTAGTTTCTATTTTTGTATTTGTGCTATAAGCTGTAGGCCATTGATACTCTGTGTGTGTCACACAGAGCACTTGAGGCAATTTCAGGTAGAACAGGCCACTTAATAGCCCTGTGCTAAGTGGCTGTGTGGGGCAGCACAGCTCCAAGGATTTAAAAGGCAGGCTGCTATAGTTTAACCTCAGTGTGTGATTCAACATCTGGAGTGAACATAGCTCCTGGCTGCTGGGTAGTGAGTATAGCATATTTCTTATCTAGCAAGTTACTAGCAGTGTAGTTTAAGTGCTTTGTTACTGGTGCTGTATTCTCAGCTTGTGTTAGTCTGTAGTTTCTATTTTTGTATTTGTGCTATAAGCTGTAGGCCATTGATACTCTGTGTGTGTCACACAGAGCACTTGAGGCAATTTCAGGTAGAACAGGCCACTTAATAGCCCTGTGCTAAGTGGCTGTGTGGGGCAGCACAGCTCCAAGGATTTAAAAGGCAGGCTGCTATAGTTTAACCTCAGTGTGTGATTCAACATCTGGAGTGAACATAGCTCCTGGCTGCTGGGTAGTGAGTATAGCATATTTCTTATCTAGCAAGTTACTAGCAGTGTAGTTTAAGTGCTTTGTTACTGGTGCTGTATTCTCAGCTTGTGTTAGTCTGTAGTTTCTATTTTTGTATTTGTGCTATAAGCTGTAGGCCATTGATACTCTGTGTGTGTCACACAGAGCACTTGAGGCAATTTCAGGTAGAACAGGCCACTTAATAGCCCTGTGCTAAGTGGCTGTGTGGGGCAGCACAGCTCCAAGGATTTAAAAGGCAGGCTGCTATAGTTTAACCTCAGTGTGTGATTCAACATCTGGAGTGAACATAGCTCCTGGCTGCTGGGTAGTGAGTATAGCATATTTCTTATCTAGCAAGTTACTAGCAGTGTAGTTTAAGTGCTTTGTTACTGGTGCTGTATTCTCAGCTTGTGTTAGTCTGTAGTTTCTATTTTTGTATTTGTGCTATAAGCTGTAGGCCATTGATACTCTGTGTGTGTCACACAGAGCACTTGAGGCAATTTCAGGTAGAACAGGCCACTTAATAGCCCTGTGCTAAGTGGCTGGGTGGGGCAGCACTCCCCGGCAGACAATTAGCAATCAAGCTAAGTGGTTTTAAACCAGCGCTGAAAGCGGCAGCTTGCAAAGCGGCCAGCCGAACGAAGGCTAGACGAACAAAGGCAGCTGCAGGCGACTTTGTCAAAGCGCGAACAAAGGCAGCTGCAGGCGACTTTGTCAAAGCGCGAACAAAGGCAGCTGCAGGCGACTTTGTCAAAGCGCGAACAAAGGCAGCTGCAGGCGACTTTGTCAAAGCGCGAACAAAGGCAGCTGCAGGCGACTTTGTCAAAGCGCGAACAAAGGCAGCTGCAGGCGACTTTGTCAAAGCGCGAACAAAGGCAGCTGCAGGCGACTTTGTCAAAGCGCGAACAAAGGCAGCTGCAGGCGACTTTGTCAAAGCGCGAACAAAGGCAGCTGCAGGCGACTTTGTCAAAGCGCGAACAAAGGCAGCTGCAGGCGACTTTGTCAAAGCGCGACTTAGTCAATGTAAGACCTGGACCATTGAGTGCTTCTTCTATATATAGGGGTGTGATAGATATAGTAGTGTGTTTATGTTTAGTGATCTACAATGTGCTTTCTCCCTATTCCTGTCCTCTCCTCTTCCTGGCGGTCGCAAAAACACTGGGTTACACCCAGATGTCGCGAGACCGCTAATCTAATATATCCTACTATTTCAACTCACGTCGAGCAAGTGGTAACAGGGGGGCTCTGGAATTGCCGCTCGGCTGTGGTGGAAGGCAAAGCTGCTTTCATCACAGGCTACGCATCCGGGCTCTCCCTTAACTTCCTTGCCCTGACTGAGACTTGGATCCCACCAGAAAACACTGCTACACCCGCGGCTCTGTCAGATGTGTTCTCTTTCTCTCACACTCCCAGAGGCGTGCGGATAGGTGGTGGTGCTGGTCTGCTAATTTCCAGAAAATGGAAATACTCTCCTGTCTCACTGTCACAATTCTCTCCTAACTCTTTTGAATATCACATGGTCACGGTTTCTCATCCAGTCAAGCTCACCATTGCAGTTGTTTATCGCCCACCGGGCTCTGCTGGTGGCTTCCTGGAGGAACTCGACCATCTAGTCTCTCACTTCCCGGTCGACGGCTCTGGAATCATCCTTCTGGGTGACTTCAACCTCCCGACCGAGAAGCAGCTAGACCCACTACTGTCGTTTCTCGCCGCCTTCGACCTAGTCCTTTCCCCATCTCCCCCTACCCACGAGAAGGGCAACCAACTGGACCTGATCTTCACCAGAGGCTGCTCTACTGCTAACCTGTCCGTCACTCCTCCTCCCAGTGAAAAGGGTAAGAAACTCTCTGATCACTACCTCATGTCTTACTCTCTCTCTCTCTCCTCCCCCCCCCCCACAGCCCCTCCCTACCCACATGATTTCCTCACGTCGCAACCTTCGCTCACTATCCTCCTCTGATCTTTCCTCCTCTGTCCTCTCTGCTCTCCCTGCCCCCGAATCCTTTGCTCTACTATCCCCCGATACTGCCACTGATCTTCTTTTCTCTACTCTATCCTCTTCCCTGGACCATCTCTGTCCCCTCACCACCAGGCCTGCACGCCAAACTCCACCTGCACCCTGGTTGTCGGACTCAGTGCGTACTGAGAGACGGAGCCTAAGAGCAGCTGAGCGTAAATGGAGAAATGGCAACCTCCCGGAGGACCTTCTTACCTTCCAATCTCTCCTTTCTACCTTTTCCTCCTCTCTATCAGCTGCTAAAGCTGCTTTCTTCTGCACTAAAATTCAGGCTTCTGCTTCTAACCCTAAAAAACTCTTTGAAACTTTCTCCTCTCTCCTGCAACCACCTCCCCCTCCTCCCTCCTCCCTCCTCGTCCCTGACGATTTCGCCAACTTCTTTGACAAGAAGGTGAACGATATCCGATCCTCATTCCCTCCTCCCCCAGCTGGTGCCCTGCGCACTACCCACACCCGTCCCTCTTCCACCCTCCCCTCTCTAGCTTCATCTACTCCTCTCTCCCCCCCCTCCACCTCTCTATCCCACTTTTCTCCCCTTTCTCCTAACGAGGTCCTTCTCCTTGTTACCTCTAGCCGCCCCACCTCATGCTCTTTGGACCCTGTCCCATCCCCTCTGCTGCAGTCCACTGCACCTGAACTTCTTCCCTTCTTAACCCACCTTATTAACACCTCTCTGACATCTGGTTACTTTCCCTCTACTTTCAAGACTGCCAGAGTCACCCCCCTCCTCAAGAAACCGACACTTGACCCCTCTGAAGTCAAGAACTACAGGCCGGTTTCCCTTCTATCCTTCCTATCTAAAACTCTCGAACGTGCTGTGTTCAAACAACTGTCCTCGTATCTCCACCAGAACAACCTCCTGGACTCCAACCAGTCTGGGTTCAAAGTGGGTCACTCGACAGAGACTGCCCTCCTGGCAGTGGCGGAGTCGCTCCATGCCGCTAGAGCGAACTCTCTCTCCTCTGTCCTGATACTCCTGGACCTGTCTGCAGCGTTCGACACAGTGAACCATCAGATCCTCCTCTCCACCCTCGAGGGGATGGGTGTCTCAGGCTCTGCACTCTCCCTGTTTGCATCCTACCTGACGGGTCGCTCCTACCAGGTGATGCTGGGAGGGTCTGTGTCAGAACCACACAGGCTCACTACTGGGGTTCCCCAAGGCTCGGTTCTGGGTCCTCTTCTCTTCTCTCTCTACACTACATCTCTTGGTGCTGTCATCCGCTCCCATGGCTTTTCCTACCACTGCTATGCCGATGACACCCAGCTGATCCTCTCATTCCCCCCCTCTGACACACAAGTGGAGGCACGCATTGCTGCTTGTCTGGCTGACATCTCGGAGTGGATGTCGACGAACCACCTGAAGCTCAACCTGGACAAGACCGAGCTGATGTTCATCCCGGGGAAGGGCTGTCCTCACCGAGACATGGCCATCACCATTGAGAACGCTGTGGTGACGTCAACTCGGACTGCGAAGAATCTGGGTGTGACCCTGGACGATCAACTGTCGTTCTCGGCTAACATCGCATCAGTGACACGGTCCTGCAGATTCCTCCTCTACAACATCAGGAGAATTCGGCCCTTCCTCACGGAGAAGGCAGCCCAGGTGCTCATCCAGGCTCTTGTCATCTCCCGCCTGGACTACTGCAACTCCCTCCTGGCTGGCGCTCCGGCATCTGCCATCAGACCCCTGGAGCTTGTTCAGAAAGCTGCGGCTCGTCTGGTGTTCAACCGCCCCAAGTTCTCTCACACAACTATCCTTCTCCGTTCCCTGCACTGGCTCCCCGTAGCGGCTCGCATTCAGTTTAAAACCCTGGTGCTAGCCTATAGGGCAGTGAAAGGAACAGCTCCCTCTTACCTCCGGGTATTGGTCAATGCCCACAACCCTACCCGACCACTCCGGTCTGCCACCAAGGGGCGACTGACTCCCCCGCCACTCAATGGTCCTTCTGGTCGATCGACACGGTCACGACTTTTTTCTGTTCTGGCCCCACAGTGGTGGAATGTACTTCCCACTGATGTCAGGACAGCAGAGTCACTGCCCATCTTTCGCCGCAGGCTGAAAACCCACCTCTTCAGGAAACACTACCCTTCCTCTTTGCCTGGCCTACTTGTTGTTAACTAGTTGTACGAATGCTTGTTTTATTGTTGAATTGTTTATTGGATCTTGTTTAGTCAATACAATTATTTGTTTTTAGCTCCTGCTCATTTGACTTAGCTATTTTGTCTCATCTGTTTAAGGAAATAGGTAGCTGATATATTGCACTTTTACCTTAGCGCTAGGTATGCTCTTGGTTGCTTGTTATTGCAGAAAATGCACTTATAACCTCTGGTGATTAGTAGCTTTCGTTCCCTACCTTTGTTGATTGCACTTATTGTAAGTCGCTTTGGATAAAAGCGTCTGCTAAATGACTGTAATGTAATGTAATGTAAATGACTGTAATGTGTGTGTGTGTGTGTGTGTGTGTGTGTGTGTGTGTGTGTGTGTGTGTGTGTGTGTGTGTGTGTGTGTGTGTGTGTGTGTGTGTGTGTGTGTGTGTGTGTGTGTGTGTGTGTGAGTATATACACACATACACCATTTTTCTTTGACAATATCAACAATTTAGATGAGACACATTTGAAAATACTATGTTCAACTGCAGTTTAAAGAATGTGTGCTTGTATGTAAACTTATTCCAGGAGCTTACAGAACAGAACCAGTCGAGTACAATACTCTAGTACTCTAGTACCTCAAAAGTAACTGTACTTAAGTACAGGACTTAAGTAAATGTACTTACTGTAGTAGTTACTTTACACCACTGCTCATAGCCTGCCTTGCACAGGCTTATTGTACATCGACTATTTTTGTGAGTGAGTGAGTGAGTGAGTGAGTGAGTGATTGTGTGAGTGTGGAGGGGGGGGGGGGGGGGGGGTGGTGGGTGGGTTATATAATAATTATATAATAATTAAGATACAGGGACTGCTGCTGCAACCGCATGTATCAATTGCATGTATTAAACCTGTCACCTTTCCGTTCCAGATGGTTTCTCTTTCAGTTCCTCCTAATAATGGGAGATATAAATGCAGTGGTGGAAGAAGTAGGCTACTCACATTTTTGACTTGCATAAAAGTATCAGTAGTAGTAGTAGTAGTAGTAGTTTATTTTGGTCTTTAAAAAGCATAAAGCCTTCATTTGTTGTCGTCATCGAAAACATAAACCAAAAAGGTCCAGGCTGAAGCCTTAGCTTATTGTCCCTACCCTTTTAAACTTTGAATAACTATCAAGAACTATGTAAGAAAATACCACATTGCAGAAATACTCTGTTACAAGTAAAAGTCTGGTATTCAGAATTTGCAGAATGTCCTATACCAAAATAGAAATCTTTTGAAAATAGCAGATCTACAAGCTAACAAGTTGTGAGCTTGTAGATTGGCTATTTTCAAATAGAACTTAAGTGGTTAATGTATGTTTAGTAATACAAATCTAAATCTAAAAAGTAACTGGTAACTAAAGTTTTCAAATAATTGTAGTGGAGTAAAAGTACAATATTTGCCTATATGAGATGTAGTGGAGTAGAAGTAAAAGTATTGAAAATTGGAAATACTCCACTAAAGTAAAAAAAAAAAGATCTCAAGATTGTACTTACAGTACTTGAGTACATGTACTCAGTTACTTTACACCCCTGTATAAATGCCAGTCTCTCTATCTCAGGATGTGAAGACACTTCATATTGATTTTGGCCACAAGATATTCAGTGAAAACATTCTTGAGAAGTTTGTTTTCAGACAGGGCTGTTTGATGTGGCAACATGTGGCAACCCAATTAGACAGTGATGTTTGACATTATGAAAAGACCTGACCATGCCCCCCCCCCCCTTTCACTGTTTCTATTTCAATAGAATAAATGGCCCATGTCCTAATCAGGCAGTCTTTTACTTGCTCAATGGATTAGCAAAGAGTTGGCATTTCTATCTGTCAGCCAGACCAATTGGTTCTCAAAGTGGGGACGCCCAGGGGTCCTTGAGGGGGTTCCAGGGAGTCCCCAGCTAAATTTGTTAATAGAACATCACAATCATTTTAATCCCTTTATTTATATTTTATATGTTGGCTGTTAGAAAATAGCAGATATACTTGTACTTCTGCTATTTTAAAACATTTTTGAAAAATCTTGAAAGAGTTGATTTTGTTGAATTATTTGAACACAAATCTTCTCTTCTGGCGGTCCCTGGCACAAAATAATTGTCCGCAGGGTCCGCGGCCAAATATATATCAATTTGGGGGTCCTTGACATGAAAAAGTTTGAGAACCACTGAGCTAGACAATGTTGACACTGCAGGAAGAACATTGATATAAAGGAGGAAAAGAAGAAGTGGACAAAGGATAAAACCTTGTGGCACACAACATGGTACTACTGGTACTAAAACAAAAAGCCTACTCTTTTTGTTTTCACATCATTGTGAATATTTATAGCGTGAATATTTTTCACATCTTCGGAATTCGTAATATCAGATCCACTGTTGCACCATTGCTCCATATTTGGGTAAGACTTATAATATGATCCTATTGGACCTGTGTTGTTTAAAAGCCAGACCGCACCAATGCAACTAGTCGCAACTCCTTGCAACAGAACCGTTTTAAGGCCAGTCCACACCAATGCAACTTCTTGCAACTGCCATTGGAGATAATGGTTGCAAGTAGTTGCAAGTGGTTGCATGTTGCAAGGAGTTAGGCCTGTCACAATTATTACATAATCGTGTAATCGCAATTATAGGTAGGTTTAGTGGAATGTTTCCAATTACCTCTACTCCACTACATCTCAGAGGCAAATATTGTACCTTTTACTCCACTACAATTATTCGACAACTTAGTAACTAGTTACTAGTTACTTTGCAGATTTTGATTATTATTACAAAACATGCATTAACCACTTCAGCCATATTTAAACTTATGCTCACAATGCATCGCAAAGCTTGTAGATCTGCTATTTTCAAAGCATTTCTATACATTTGGAAACTTGTGAAATGGGACGTTCTGCAAAATGAGTATACTTTTACTTTCAGTACTTATATAAAAATATATTTTTATGTGAATACTTTTGTACTTTTACTCAAGTACATTTTGAATACCAGAATTTCATTTGTAACAGGCTATTTCTACTTTGTGGTATGGGTAATTTTACTTAAGTACAAAAATGTGAGTACTTCTTCCACCACTGCCAAGACACATGTGTTAGCGTGCACAATGAGATTTAATGCTCTTATACTGTACAGAGCAGGAGTGATTGAATCATATTCCATCCAGATTGGTGCTGGTGGTGTGTGAAATGTTCCGTAGGACGGTGCATCTCAAAGGCATCATGACGCTGCTGTGGCAGTATAGGACACAGGGTGTACTGCTGTAGTATGTCATACATGATTAACCACTTTCAGCCCTATATTTCAGCTATATGAAAATAGCCGATCTACAAGCTCACAACGTGTCTGCACTGTGAGCTTGTAGTAATCAACTGGTCGATAGAATAGATAGAACACAGTGTCCTCACTGTTGCAATTTAGCTGACATTGCTTTTCATAATTGCTCTTGTACTAGAACTAACATATTAGCTAAACAAAAATATACAGCAGTGTGTGTGTGTGTGTGGTTTGCATATATGTAAAGTCTTTACAAGCAGAATGATTTCTTCACACTGAGGTGACTTGGCTCGTTCAGTGTGAAGAAATCACTGCCACTCTCTCTCTCTCTCTCGCACGCACGCACGCACGCACGCACGCACGCACGCACGCACACACACACACACACACACACCACTCTCTGTCTCTTCTTCCTCTCTCTCTCCTTCTCTCTCTTCCAAGTGCAGCACAAACAAATGTATTCATTAATTTATTTTTCTGTAAAGAAATGATGAACTGTGACTCATATTATATGCACATAAATACATGATACATCAGAAGACAATCAGCGTATGTGCATAGGTCACAAAATATAACTCTGTGGGCTTTGTGACAGGAAACAGGTCTTGACAAATATCTTGGCATTTCACAAGTGGTTTCATTCCCCTTTCACTTCATTAAATGCTCTTTCAAGCTTTTACTGTTATTGCTCTACGGGAGAATTAAACGTTCATTTATTTACTTCTTCGATTGGGCAAGGCCAAGCCATTCTGACAGCAAACATTTTAGGGAGCAGTGGTGGAAAGTAAGTACATTTACTCAAGTATTGTAGTAAAGCATTGTTTCCCAAACAGAGGGTAATTTCTTCGTTTACCCCAACGAAAAAAAATCAAGATAAAATGTAAAAAAAACTATCTGTGCTCCATACCATGTAAACTTGAGTTAAGTAAATGATTAATTTAAAACCAATGAAAAAAAAAAAAAAAAAAAAACTTTTAAGAAGTAGTAAAAATTGACGATCTACAATCTGCTATTTTCACTAGTTTGGGTCCTGGAGAGACATCAATTTTCTCTTTTGGGTCTTGAGCAAAAAGGTTTGGGAACCACTGTACTAAAGTACAATTTTGAGGAAAAGTTGAGCAGTCGGAAGCTTGAGTCACGATGACCTTGACACCTTTGTGAACAGAATGAAAGGCATGCTCAGCACCACCTCGGTAATTATGTTTCTGGAGTTCATGCCCAAAGGGCTGAAACCCTATTGTTTTTGTGCTTATTTTTCAAATTCCTGTGAGATGAAAATTGGTAGAGACATGACATTTTCCAGCAATGATTGGACAATGGACATGTATTCATTACAAATATGACCCAATCGGCCTATTTGGGATGCTATAATGAAAGGTCATAATTCAGACCTTTTTTTGAATAGTCGTAACTCCTATGCTGTGAGTCTGATGTAGGCTACATGAATCCAACTACAGATATCCAGCTATCCTCACTTTACAAGTTTCCCACAAGAACCATTTTGAATGACATTTTGTATATCTCCCCCTAATCGTAGGTCTGATTTCTACCAAATGTTCTGTAGAGTAGATCATTATTCAATCAAGCTTATCAAAACTGACTACAGCTTGTTGAAATCTAATTAGTTTTGAAGATATTGACAAATTAACTTTAAAAGGGCTTTGCTCAGTACATGAGCAGACCAAAGTTAACAACCACAATCACGATTGGCCCAATGGTTGGGTTCGATTGAATCACCACAAAAGTTACCTGAGTTTACTGCTACAAATGCAAAACAAAATGGGGTTGGCATAATATAGACCAGTGGTTCTCAAACTTTTTCATGTCAAGGACCGCTAAATGTATATGCAATTGCCCGCGGATCCCCATCTGAAAACATTTTGTGCCAGGGACTCCCATACAAGATTTAAGTTGTTAAAATGTTTCCAAAATGTTGAAAACAGATAGCAGATCTACAAGCTCACAACACATTGCAATGCGATGCACTACGAGTAAAGTAGTTAAACTGATGTTGATGCTATATCAAATAGTTTTTGCTGGGGACCCCCTGGACCCCCCCAAGGACCTCTGGGGGGGTCCCACTTTCAGAGCCGTACAATATAAATGTAACAAAACAATTACAAAACTTGCGGTATATGTTTCATAACACTGTTGAACCATGTGTGTAAAATAATTTTGAAATCACCCAATAAGGGGTCAGTTCCAAACACATGCATGGGCTTGGCGCAAATGTGCACATAAATCAGTCAGTTTGTCCAAACATCACCAAACTAGGTGGATATGTTTAATTAAGCTGCCAAAACATGTCCCCAATTTGTTTTGAAATTGAACAGTAGGGCATGACAGCAGCATTGCATGGCCCGGCACAGATTTGGCCGTAAATTAATGAACGTCTGTTCGATCGTCATAGCACATAACATTGTAGTTATTTGTAATACAGGTGTCGAAACTGTCAAAGTCAAAAGTCTAGAGATCCTTCCCAGCTTTCAACTTCTAACAGTCGGTTGCCTTGAACTCCCGAATCGCCACTTTGTGGCTATATTTGTCGCTAGTTCTAACAAGCTGAACCGCATGCAGCAGCTTTCCAGTCACAGCCAGTGACTCATCAACACAATTCTTTATTAAATAAATTACAGGTGCCTCCACGAACACGATTGGCCGTGTTCGTGGCCGAGGGTATGAAGCCAGCAGGGGAGGGTGTCCTCTGTCGTTGCAATAGCGACTCCCACAGGTTGGTCGGGGCACCTGTTCAGCCGGGAGCTGAATTTTGAGGGATAACATGTTCCTCCGCACACGTTTTGCCCTCCCAGTGAAACTCCTCACTGTCAGGTGAAAAGAAGCGGTTGAGCCCATGTGTATCAGAGGAGACACGTGGTTAACAAAGTCCTTCCCAGACCAACAGCAGCAGCGGTTAGCAATGACAGTGACTGACAATACACATGCGTGTGAATTGGCATAACGACTAAAACAACAAAAACAGTTACTGGTGGCGTCAGATGATGTCACAACTTAATCACAGTATAAACCCCTTGCAAAGTTCAATTTCTGGCTCAGAGGTAACAGAGGCAAGACATTGTTGCCATAACACAGTATAATCCACATAACATGACTTTTACCAGTCACTTAAAGTGAACAGAAATCACTTAATTTATTATGTTTCCTATAACATACAATCCTTGTCATTACCATCTTGTTTTTCGCCCCCTACATGTTGATGACAAATGTACCAGCCAGCTCAGATAGGGTGATGGTCAAGTGTGAATAGATTCCCTTTTAAGTGGCAAAAGAAAAGTGTTAAACTCCTCCGTAGCATAGGAAGAGTTGTTTGAACATTCAAAGTTGTCAACTATGATTCATCGAACGTTGATAGGTGTGCAACACATCTTTGGCAACACTTTTGGACAATCCTGCCGACGAGAGGTCTCTAGATCAGCGTGTATTGAAGTTAAGAAGGATCCCATCTCCAATCAGTCTGTAATCTCTTATTCATATGGTAACTTCACCTAAATGAAGCTACGCAGCGTTTGGCAGATTCTACCGCACAAATATGTGTCGAGTCATGGTTGGATCACACGGGGAGAACAGTGCTGTGGGCATCGTGGTTGGTGGTGTATTGAAAAGGCGAGTCTGTGTGCGTGCAGGGCTCCGTGTCAGGTGGCGTTGGATAGCTGTACTGGTCATAGGAGATATCCAGATGGCCCAGATCCAGATCAAGGATGTCGTATGGAACCGCCACAGACAGCCGCATACTTTCCTCATACGTTGGTGGTGGCTGTGAGAAGGGCAGAAAGAGACAGGGAGATATTGTAAAGATTGAATAGGGACGAGGCTAAAATCGGATTTATATTTTGCCAAAAAATAGCTGCTCTACATGCTCACATCACAGCACGTTGTGAGCTTGTAGATCTATTGCATGATGGAGTGTTAACTATTAATTAAGAATAAAGGGTTCAGTGAAGGCTTTTGACTGGATGGTTTTAGGGGAGAAACAATGATGATAATAATAATAGTTGATCAACCGATTGTCAGAACATTAATCATCAAAATCTAGTAATAATCAATTTAGTGATGGTTCGTGTAAAAAGGTCTAATATGTGCTGTTTAAAACTTGGTCAAAATGTGCATGCTTGTCTTTGCTCCAACTTCCTCACTACTGTAGAGAATAATAAGGTATGTTTTTGACTGCTGGGTAAACAAACAAGTTCAAGACATCTAATTGGGTTCAGATAACTTTTAATGAGCATTTTCCACCATTTTCTATTTTATTACCATATTTCCCCACCATAGAATGGTCTAAATTTATCCCAGATGAATTGAATAATTGAAGCCTATTGTGCTTCTACATGAGACTACTACATATTAAGAGAGTGAAGCTCTGAGGTATCTATTGAAGGTAACTTTGACCGTCAGCAGATTTATCCAGCACAATAATCAGCAACTAGTATTTGGAAAACAAAGCAGACTATAGCTCACATTCATTTTATGCAGCTTAATCAGCTTAATAGGCTACAATATACTCACTGACTCACTTTGAGTCACCCACACCCTAAGTAACCACTTTACGTGATGGGAATAGAACTGTTCCTGCAAAGCTTCAGGACGGTGAATAGTTTTGTACGGGGTGGCAAGAAAATAAAACAGCATATAGCCTGCTAAATAGATAATGTGCTCACTGAGATTAGCTCTGCCCTGGATGAATATGTTGCACAGAGAACGCCGTGGCTGATACACGATATCTAAAGTGGAATATAATTGGAACATGTTTGTATTTACATTACTGATTAATCTGTCTTCAAACTGGCTCCCTGGAACATGTGCTTCTAGGCTGCATTAATCCATATCTTCCTGATCCCATCAGGCAGATGCACACTCTCTGACTGAGTCCCCTTATCTTTTAATTGCTCGGGGGCCCTCGGGCAACAGATCCTCCCCTTGTCCGATATGAAAGCCACACACGTACTGGGCCACAAAGTTTTACAACTGTCCTGCTTCAGGTCACAGAACACACAGGGGGCAATTAAGGGTAGACTCCCACCACAGTCTGGGGGAGGTAGGATGCTGACAGAATGAGTGGGATGTGTGTGCGTGCGTGCGTGCGTGCGTGCGTGCGTATGCGGGCGCGCGTGAAAGAAATGGTCACTCATGCTACTGGCTGTTTAATTAAGGAAAGGGTGCACAAAGCTGCATTCTAAAGGCTCTGTTTGCAGTCAGGATGCAGACTTTAATTATGTTTGATGTGCCTTTTTCTCATTACCTTGTTTGCTCGAGCGTTGCGCAAGTCAAAAGCTCAGCGAAATATCAACACGGTAAAAAAAAGAAGCGCCTTGAAAAGCGCCCAGCAGCCCAAGTGGACAGATGATGAGCAGATAGTGCATCCTGTTTACAATGCCCTGAAAGCAGCCTAATCTTTGAATAAGCTCTTGTAACAATATTGTGCCACAGCATGGTCATTATAGAGACGACCTAACTTGAACGATCTCCCATTATTACTACAGATGAGGGGCCTCCATAATAAGGTGAGATTATGCTGTAGGTTATAGGGTTGCTTTGAAGTTTTAACCACTTAAGCCTGATTTGTTCTTTGTCGTATAACAGTGTGGTGTGGCAAAAATAACCAATCTACAAGCTCACAACGCGTCATGGTGCGTTGTAGATTAGCTATTTTCAAAGCGCTTCGAAAATGCTTGACTTTTGTTTTGTTGCGCAAAATAGGGACGCCAGGTTGAACGTGGCCGTTGGGAGTACAGCTTCTCCTCCATGTTTCTCCCCATAACACTGAAGACCATAGAAAAACCAGCTGAAACGCCACATTGTCTTGTCAGTTATGAGCTCGGACCACATAGGGCACACAAATTGCCATGACAAGGTCGTAGTCCCCATAATATACCCTACCTCCATCATAAGGGGTCCATTGAGACCAAAGCGGTCCGCAATCATCGTGTGGATCTGCCTCTGGCGGTCTTTCTTCCTGACGCTCTCGTAAGAGGGCAGCCTCGGCAGGGGCCCCTCCATGGAAGGCAGGCTGTAGCTGGAGGGCCCGCCGACGTAGAACAGCTGACCTGCCTGCGAGAAAGGACACACACCAAGGGAAATGGCGGGATTTGTGAGCGAGGCGGAACACAATTTGACTTTTTGTGATTTCTCTTAAATGTGAATGCCCTACTTGATCACACTACAGCGTCACACAAAAGTATCTAAAGTAGCAGATCTGCAAGCTCGAAATGTGGCGCGAAGCGACGCGTTTTGAGCTTGTAGATCTTCTACTTTTGCTATTTTTGGATTTGAATCCTGAAAATGAATGGTTTTGGACATATGAGGTTTCTACCCGACAGTGACAATTTGCTTGTTATACTTGCAGATATTGGTTATTTGTTCACATAAGTTATTTAGATAGACATTGTGTTTGCTTGACCGCAAATGCTAAGGATGTTATTTAGATTGCATGTTGTTTAGACAGATGCTATAGGTTTGATGTTTACTTGGTGTCCTAGTTACTTTGAAGCCCTCAATTGTTTTTCTTTGCACTCTAATTATGTACCATTCACTCTAATTACAGCTACCATTTCTCCTGTCGTTTGTCGATTAGGGTTCATGTCATTTACTCAGATCTCGCTCTTGTAAGTCGCTCCCGTTTAAGAGCGTCTGATAAATGTGGTAAATTGTAAAATGTTGAGTGCTTGTCATGGATAGTCACTTTAAACTGTTGGCTCTGAAACCACTAGCCTTCCCATACAGGGGAAGCCTGTGTTCGTATGTATCTTTACATCACTCAATGGTTTAAGGCCAAATACACCTCTGATTTGTTTTTACACTATGAGCCCCTGAGACGGTATCCCGGGACAGGTCTATTGTTCCCAGAGTTTAACCACTTAAGCCCTATATACTTCGTTGTATGACAAGTAACATAAATAGCAGATCTACAAGCGACACCTTGTGAGCTTGTAGATCTGATAATTTCACTATTTTGAACATTTTGAAGATGTGGCCAAAAAGGATGCCAGGGTTAATGTGGTGAAACAAAACATGGTGAGGCAGCATTTAGTTATGCCACACATACAGTAGCTTCCACAGGATCTCAGGCTTGCATCAACTGTGACTACATTTAAATCCAGGCTAAACACTTTGATGTTCTCCACTGCCTTTCATCAAAAGATTTCAGCTTACATCTGTTTCTTTAATTGATTCATAGGTCTAGGTCTCTTTCTTTCTTTTTTTTTTACAACTCTTCATGCCTTATTATGTAATTGTGTAAAACTTTGAATCGCCTTTGTGTATGAAATATGCCTTACGGTACAAATAAATGTGCCATTGTTAACTGTGTTTGCCTATTGCAGTGCTGTACAAGGCGGCGGGGGCCGTATCGGGCTCAGTGTATGTATAGGGAAAGCTTGTTGTTGCTGTGGCTGATAGCAGGTACGGCTGCTGTTAGCTAGGTGAGGTAAGCTACACAACCCGGGGCTCTCTCACCTGAGTGTTGTTGTCATTGATGGTGTGAGTTGAGTCCAGACAAGGTGAGCTCACCAGTGTCTGTCTACTGCTGTAGTACTGAGGACGAGCCTCCTGGATGAACAAACACATGACAACAATGAGGATATCTGCTTCAGTTCAAAGGATGTCACTTCAACTATAAAATATAACAGCACTGTATTATATACAAACAGATAGCGGGGAAAGGCTGATGTCAAGGCTCCCTTTCCCTCAGTTTTCTTTTTTACTTTCAAGGGCAAAATAGATCCCAGGAATGCGAAGAAAACAAACTTATCTACCTGCCACTTCCACCATTTTAAAACTGCAATTAGTCAGAAAATCCACTAATTTCAGCTTAAGTGGCCAATTTTCATGCCCTATTTGACCACTATGGACACTAACTTGTTTAGCAATACCATAAATTATCCAGCCAGTGAGACGGCCACCCTCCGATTTCCATGCCTCCCCCCCAGACCAACCCCTTCTTAAACAAGGCCCACACCAGGGTCCCACTGTAAAGGGTACTAGATCCTTTAAATAAAAATAAAAAGAGTCTTGCCGGAAAACTAGGTGATTGCGTTGGCTTAAATGAGTATCCTTTGTATGGAGAACAATGTAGTGTCCCACTGTGACTTCAGGATCCCTAGGCAACCAAACACACAGCAAGCTCTTTTCAACATCTCTCTTCCTCTTGTAACTACAGCGGGTTCCTCTTAACGAGCGCGCTCCACTACACATTATGGCCTCATACGTCACTTGCGGCGGTGTTACAACAAAGTCAATTTGTCATCAGACTAAGAGCCGGACCACCATGATGTAATGGGGCGTCACGTCAGGACCACAGTCTGTGATTTACCAAGGAGAGATGGCTTGAGCAAGAATCACCGATGGCAACAGCAAACATTTATCACCATCAAAGATATCGGGCATATCACTTTCCCAGGCCGGAGTAAACAATGACATCACTCAAAACGCGGAGTGACGCACTCTATTGACCTTTGCCTTAACCCTTACGTCATGTGACCGAGAGAGACGGGACAGAAAAGGTGATGTCAAAGGTCACCTTCCCCTTGCCGGTTTGCACTTTTAAGGGAGCAAAGACGTCCTCAGGAATGAAAGAAAAAAAAGGAGAAGAAGAGAGAGACGTCCTTTTGTCTCCTGCCACTGATTCAACCAGTGTGAAAAAGCACAACCGTGTAAAATCAGAGTTGCAGTCGGGGGAGGA
The DNA here is from genome assembly GCF_963454915.1 of Gymnoscopelus microlampas. Lineage (NCBI taxonomy): Eukaryota > Metazoa > Chordata > Actinopteri > Myctophiformes > Myctophidae > Gymnoscopelus > Gymnoscopelus microlampas. The sequence continues at coordinate 18,506,963 of NC_139948.1, forward strand.
CCCCGTCGCCGCTGGGCCTTTTTTTTTCACAGCCGCAGCCTAAAGGAGAACCATTGTCCCTTGTGTCCCCTGTGTCCCCTACACCCACAGTGGGGTCTGGGCCACTATTCATGGTGCAAACTGAAGCAGGGAGAGCTATGTGGTTACAAAGTCGTCAGAAGACACGTTAACGTTCCCTATGGGGACACGATGAAAGACACTCTCTTTCATGTGGATTCACGTGCTCATTCCCTCGCACCCCTTCACCCTCTGGCCTAACCTTTCCCTGCCCAACCACGCACCCAAATCAATGACGACATTCACTTTCAGGCAGCAAAGGTTCTACTACATCTGAAATAAATGAATTACTGTGCAACAAATGACAACAAGCTGAGGCTGTGTGACCCAATACCTTCTCACCTTGAGGGCTCCCTAAGGCCATTCAGCCTATACAACGGTGGTTCTCAAACTTTGAAATGGCAAGGACCCCCAGTTTAGTCCAGGGACCCCCACAAGTCTGAGAGTGTACAAATGGAACCAAATGGACCCGCACAGTCCCGTAAGGGTCCATTTGGTTCCTAACTATCAATCACTTAGCTTGGGACCCCCTGGAACCCCTGGGGGTCCCCAGACCCCACTTTGAGAACCACTGGCCAACAGTACCCGGTCTCACAACCCGACAGTAGGTTCAGACATGGCTTGTTGGGATTCTGTTATTTGCCACCATGCCACGTACAGTATGGGTGAAAGTCAAATTAAACAGGTCAATATGTAGCAGTTAAACAAGGTTCCTGTTCCTGGAGTGAGACGACAGAACCTTTCCAACAACAAGACCCTGACCAAACGTAACTTCCTGTCCACGAGGGAGGGGGGAGGCGGGGGGTGTATGACGCCATGTCCCTGCACTCCGAAGATAACACTAAACTTCCCCCCAGGCTCCAGTGGAGGTGGGACATAAGCCAGGAAGAGGAAGTACAGAGGACGGGTAGCAAGTCAAGAGGTACCCCCCATGTGGAGAGTTTACATTTCCTCTGAACGGTTTCCTGCACCTCTATATGTCACCATAATAACAGAAAACTGTTATGTTGTTCCTCCTTCAGAAAAGAAACTTCTAATGATCTGTTGCTCAATCCGCCAGTGCCAAACGTTTCAAATATGATGGTGTTGATGATGTGTGTATTTATGTTGGTGCTGAATCCATAACTATGTCTGTTCCAAGTGCTAATTTTGTCCACATCCATTAGAGTTAGTGCTGCACTATGGGATATTTCTGGAGGCCAGATAAACAGCTTAATTCAATTGAGGCAAATCCATGCCCTGACAATGATCATATCAAGTTTATTCTGGTCCTCACGTTGCAATGCAAATTAAATCTGACACTTCTTGACCACTTAAGCCCTATTTGACAATTTGTGGCACAATGGTGTCACGGTGCGACACCCTGTGAGCTTGTAGATCTGCTATTTTCAATTTTTTTTGGAAAGATTTGGGAAATGTTTGCCTAAATATCAGTGGCGTCCCCAGGAATTACATTTAGAGCAGGCGAGATTATTTTTTTTGCACCCCCACTATTACCCCCAAAAAAGAAATTTAAACTCAATCGAAAGTTGACGATCGAAAACCGGCGAAAGTGGCCGTTTTCAAGATGTTTTGGCCATTATCTCTGGAACGGAAGGTCCAATCTGCTCAGTTCAAAGCTTGTTGGATGCGTGACTTTGAGGACACTAAGCATGCATGACACCTTTTCGGGTTATTTGGGTTTTCTAGGGGAGGCGAGATCTTAGTTGGGCAGGCGACCGCCTGCCCTGCCTGTACAGTGGGTAAGCCACTGCTATATAATGACAATTATACGCCAGGTTGAAAGTGGTTAATCATGTTAGGTCATGTTAGGTCACGTTAATAATGTTACGGTTTTGTTGGTTCCCAATCCCATGGTCCACTCAGTAATCGGTCCTCCTGATATCAAACCAAAACTCAGGGGTTTGAAACACTTTCTCATGTTAGCTTCACTGAGGTATGGATTGGAAGCATATTTGTCCTTAAAATAGAGTGTTTACTCACCATATCTCCATGTGACTCCTGATAGAAGCGGACTTTGCAGCACTGAGGATCTTTACGGTAGATAATGGACAGCAGTGTCACAATCACCGCAAAAAAGATCAGAGAAGAGACTGAAAGAAAGTGAGGAGATAATGTGTTAATCACTTTTAATCCGGCATCAAGTCTTTCGCCAGTTTGTTTGTTGAAGTACTATGACATAAAATACAGTGTAGATAAAGCATTGATTTTATTTAGAATACTAAAGGTTAAGGTGCAAATAGGCCATGACACAGATACAGTATTCACTGTGAGATGGTGATTTATTCCTTTTTTTGTCTGTCCAGCACTTTAAGCAATCTCAAGTACTCTACTTAAGTACAATTTTGAGGTATTTTTTACTTTACTGGAGTATTTGCATTTTTCAGTACTTTTACTTCTACTCCACTACATCTCAGAGGCAAATATTGTACTTTTACTCCACTACAATTATTTGGAAACTTTAGTTACTAGTTACTTTTCAGATATAAATTATGATATTATGAAACATTTACCATTTTAGCCCTATTTTATACCTAGGGCTAGGCTATTTGAAAATAGCAGATCTACAAGCTCAGAACACGTCGCATCTGAGCTTGTAGATCTGCTATTTTCAAACATGTTAATACTTTTACTTTTGGTACTTTAAGTACATTTTGATGCCAATACTTTTGTACTTTCACTCAAGTAAATTTTGAATTCTGGACTTTCACTTTTACAACAGAGTATTTCTACATTGCAGTATTGATACTTTTACTTCAGTAAAACACCCGAGTACTTTTTCCACCACCGCTTAAATGTGAAATGTAATTGCTCTCCTGATTCAGAGAGCTCTGCTTGGAACTCAGAAATAGTTTTTTTTTAAAAGCATTTTTAATACACAGTTGACAGTTCATTTAACTAGTCTCACTCTAGCGTAAAAAAAAAAGTCACAAATGGACCATTTGTCACCTTGTGTCCGTTTTGACACCCTTTAAATGAACGCTGAGGATTTGACTGTGTGAAGTGTCACTGTAAACGGGCTACCAGATATTTGGTCTCGTTTCCCAAGCAGCTCACGTTTTACAACTTTGGTTGGATAGGATAATAACCTAGTAACAAACTAACTATTAAAGTAGCCTATATCCTACTGATAGATCTGGGGAAAAAAGAAGGAAAAAAAGATGCTTCTGTAGAGAATATTTTTGACCATCGTACTGTCTAACTCATCTGTTTCTCTCAATAATAATAATTATTCAACCATGGCTGTCTCTGAGTTTGTATTTCAAAATGGATAGAGCCTCATAGACGTATCCATCACCTACTTTTCAGATATTTCTCACCTTTTCACTCTCTAACTTCGATTCGCAGAAGCAGCTGCTCATATATGGGCTAAAGCAATAACACGCAGCAGGGTTGATACCATATGCCCGTGTAATCTCAGTTTAATAATATGGCTCTTTCGTGGAAAATGTCATATTTTTGAGAGCTTATATAAAGGCTTAAACTTACATGATGCCACGATGACAGTGAGTTGATCCGATGTGAGCAGTGAGGAGGGGATGGCTGGACTGGCTGTGGTAGACATCTCTGTAAAAGACAGTGATTCCCTTGGATCCTCCTGAACTCTGCAGCCAAAAAGCTTCTCATCATCAGCTCGTGTTAATAGTGATGAGGAACGGAGACCATCTTCCACAAACAGTGTGACACACTTTTCAGCCACAGCAGCCTGCCTGCCCTGCAGATGTGTGCGCTCTGCTCTCCTAGTGGACTCTTCTTCTTCAGCCAAACTCACCACAACGCAACATGCAGCGTTGCCAGGTTGTGTGAGAGAAATAAGCAGCCAGGTCTAGGAAAACAAGCCCTAAAGAAGTCAGATGAGCGATTTCAATCTATATTCATCAGCTATGTGAAAATAGCCGGTCTAGAAGCTCACACTTGCGACATGTTGTGAGTTTATAGATCTGCTATTTTCAAAAAAGATCTAAAAAAAAATCAGATGGGGGTCCGCAGACAAATACATATTAATGGGGGTCCTTGACTTGAAAATGTTTGAGAACCACTGGTTTAAATAATTATACATTTAAAAATAAATGTAAACAAAAAAGGTTGCCCAAATAAGTAACTTTATTTAGACACAAAGCCCCCCCAAAAAAACGCAACCCGCAACTACCAATATTTAGAAGCAACTTTACAGAAAAACAAGCCCAAAGTCGCTTATAGTAAGCGGACATGGCAACACTGACAACAACACAACGTGCTGCTGTAGGAGGACTGTCTCTCTAACCCCCGTGACGTCACGTCGCCCGGCGCAGGACCTAGAGATCTGCAGAGTCCTCATGATGATGACTGACTGCTGCTTACTTAGGCTAATTGACTTAGATTGTTTTTCCCACTGGTGGAAAAAAAAGTACTCACATTGTACGTAATATAAGTATAGGTACCAAAAGTAGAAAGTAGCCTACTCATTATGCAGAATGTGACATTTCACAAGTTTTCAAATAAATGAAAATCTTTTGAAAATAGCAGATCTACAAGTTGCAATGCGTTGTGAGCTTGTAGATCTGCTATTTTCAAATAGCCAATTTGTTTATAGGGCTTAAGTGGTTAATGTATGTTTTGTAATAATAATCCAAATCTACAAAGTAAGTTAGTAACAAGTAACCAAAGTCTTCTAATAATTGTAGTGGAGTAAAAAAGTACAATATTTGCCTCTGATGTGTAGTGGAGTAAAAAACTAAAGTACAGAAAATTGGAAATATTACAGTACTTGAGTAAATGTAGGCTACTTACTTTGGCCGCCTCGGGTAGAGATCTGTAGCCTCCACATGAAGCTGAGCTTGCAGATCTGCTATTTTCAAAAGATTCTTATACTTTTGAAAACATGTGAAATGGGACATTCTGCGCAATGAGTACTTTCTACTTTTGGTACTTTAAGTACATTTTGATACCAATACTTTTGTACTTTTACTCAAGTAGGCCTACATTTTTAATACGGGACTATGCATGTAACAGAGTATTTCTACGTTGCAGTATTGATACTTTTACTTAAGTAAAATATGTGAGTATTTTGCACCACTGATGAGGTGACATTGATGTCGCAGCCCTGGAACCTTGGAGATGGCAGATGGAGATCTAATCTGTCTGGATTTGAATCAGTAAACTTGACAATTTATTTACCTCAGTAATTTGAGGCTTGGGTGTCAACTTCAGACACATTTAGCTTAATATAGGCAACGTATTAATCGTATTGCATAGCCTATAGGCAACTAAGTTTTATTATTAATTGTGGGACATTGCTATCAACTGGGTGAAGCTGAAACTGAATTTCCCCTGTGGGGAATCCCAAAAATCCCAAATCACTTTATACTCCAAATTAAAGTGTGTGATGTGACTGGTGTCAATATTTAACTTGTTTACTCATCTATTTGTAATAATTTACGATTTAATATATCATTGCTATTCATCTGATTTAGTATTTTATCGTTGCCAACTTCTATTCTTTGTTTACCCCCCTTTTTCCCCAATTTACTCGCCAATTAATTAATTCCTCCCCACACACATGTGTGTGCGTGTGTTGTCACATATGTTGGGGAGCCCCCACCAGGAGGACATAGACATATAGCCTCAAAGTATAGGCTGTCTTTTTAGATGGAATACAAAAACACGATTATTGGCTAATAAACCAAATATGCCTTAATGCATTATAATTATCCTCTATAACTAAAATGTAAAATTAAATATTTTATTTATTTTAGAAATAGTTCATCTTTCACTCAATAGGGGCAATGCCCACCCAGTTGATGATGTCATTTGTCCATGTGTGGTCTAGCCCTATGGAATTTATGGAATGCATGTGTAAATAGAAACCAACTTAATACTTCCTAAGGTTAATATGAGCATCAAATCAATATTTTAAATATGTTTTCTTTGCACATGAATTCCATAAATTCCATAGGGCTAGACCACACTGACCAAACTTTGCCCTTGAGATGTAGTGGAGTAGAAGTAAAAGGATAGAGAATTGGAAATACTCCAGTAAAGTAAAAGTGCCTCAGAATTGTACTTAAGTACAGTACTTAACACACACACACACACACACACACACACACACACACACACACACACACACACACACACACACACACACACACACACACACACACACACACACACACACACACACACACACACACACACACACGCATTTTGTCAGAAAGAGACTGATTGCTCTGGACCAAAGTTGGAACACTTCACTGGAAGACGATGTCTGCCAAGTTCAACTTCATCTTTCAGCACTTAAAGGTCCGTTTTGAGACAGACAGTGCTTAGAAGGCTTATCCCTCACTTTACAGTGATTCTCAACCCTTTTCATTTCAAAGAGCCCCAGATTGATAGGCCGAAAGACCCCCACTTGATAAGATCTGCATGGAAGTGGAACCCTATAACATTTTCTCCTTACTTCCAGAGCTTTATATCTGTATGCCAGAAAGAGAACGTGATGTCACACCATTGAAAGTAAGCAGTGAACCTCATAAGATGGCGCCACCTGTCCATTGAACTCAATGGAGGCTGACTGTCATGTTGAGATTCTGCATCTTCTTGCATCAAGACTGATCAAAGTAGCCATTGTTGTTGTAAAGTGGTTCTCAACCTTTTCAGGCTGTGACCCCCCAAAATAATCATATTTGAACTGGGGACCCCACAAAATAATCATATTTGAACAGGGGACCCCAGGAGTTGAGGAGGCATTACATTTAGTTTGACTGTGTTTGACAGACATAGTGAAAATAGCCTTGTTGTGAGCTTGCAGATAAGCTATATTCACAATTTTTGCCTCTTTCTTATATTATTTGACAATTTGGCCAATGTTTGACTAGATTTTATACGGTATAGTGTGTTGATTGCTTTTGATGCAGTAGGCCTAATGGTCTTTTTTTCATTTCATTTCAGGTATTAAAAAGGTCTTAACAGTCCTTAAATTGTCACTTTACTGTCATCTGGGGACATCCCAAAATCATGTGGGGGGCCCCCGACCCACAGGTTGAGAACCACTGTTGTAGAAGACTGACTTGTAAATAGGGGCAGGCTAGTTGTGAAGTCTGCACTGAAGAGACACTTGTTCACACAGGCTTTTGGCAGTTAGTTTGTTTATTTGTTGATGTAAAGCGTCCTTGTGTTTATTTAAAGGCGCTTTAAGTGTTGAAGAGGTTTGTTAAGGACTGTAACAATGAGTACAAAATACCATAAATACAATATATCACATTGCTGCCATAATGGAATATAGTATGCAATATAGTAGGCATTTTTTTTTAAATACACAGGTTATCACACAGTATACTGGTATCAGTCAATACCTGACAGGTGAAAGCATGGCAACAAAGGTGATCAAAAGAGTAAACCAGAGAACCAGATTTATGGGCAGAGTTTCCTCTTTTGTCAACAAGAATGCCCCTTTCAGGGGCCCTGATTCAGCCCCCTTTTGACTATGCTTGGTACTCATGGTACTCCAACACCTCAATGTCACTGAAGACTAAGCTTCAAACCTATCAAAACAAACTGATTCAACTACTTCTCGGACTAGGGCCCATGACCCACCTTTCTCCCACTCATTTTGCCAGCCTAGGCTGGCTCAGGGTAGAAGACAGGGTTAAACAACAAAAAATGGGATTGGTCTTCAAAATTGTAAATGCAAATTTGCCCGATATGCCCCCAATACCCGCATATCTGACTAAATACCTCCAAAAAGTTAGTGACACCCACAGTCACAAAACTAGAGGGAGCGTTAACAACGATCTGGTACCACCCACCCATAAAACAAACATGGGCAAATTCCTTCTAGTACAGCACTGCCACCCAGGTTTGGAATAGTCTAACACCATCCCTCAAAAAATGCAGTTCGCTGGGCTCATTTAAATCAGCCCTGAAAATTCACCTTTCAGGAGGCCAAAAAAGGAGGTAGTACCATTTTTCCTGTTAGATAGAGTAGACAACCCCCCCCCCCCCCCGCCCCCATTTTATTTCTGCCTTGACTCCCACTCCCCCATTGTTGTAAATATAGTGCTGCTATTATTGCTTTGACCCTCACCCCCCCCCCCCCCCCCCATTGTTTGTACATACTGTATTATTATTTTTTTACCTGTATTCTTTTGTGATGATATTTGAACTGTTGGTGACTTGGTGCCACACTATATATGACAATGAATTCAATACCAATTGGGACCTCAATGGAAACAAGACCGCAAGGACTTTTTTTGAACAGACCTTTTAGACAAAGTTTTTTAAATGTAGCCTAACTGTGCTGTTTTACATTTTTGCCTAATCAAATATTCAATCAATCAATCACTATGTATGATCAGGCATTCATATTATTCAAAAATAATAATCCACTTATATTATGTTGGGAGCCTCAACAATAAGAAACTCATGGAACCCTATCAAAGACCCCTGGGGGGCCCCCAGACTGCATGTTGTAACTTGTGTGCATTCAACTGCTGCAAATCAAATGAGTTCAATACATTTCTGGAAGAACTTCAGTGAAAACTCCTTTAGCAGCAGCAATCTATGTGGGGATAAATAATATTATAGTCTGTACTCTGTCATACAGTGCGTCGCTAGCCGTCATCAAAAATAGCAGATATATAAGCCCATACACACACACACACACACACACACACACACACACACACACACACACACACACACACACACACACACACACACACACACACACACACACACACACACACACACGCACACACGACACAGCACTGTGTTCGGGGCCGCGCGACGCTGTCGTACGACGAAGCACACGGCGGCGCGTCGCAGCGTGCGCGCGCAGCCCGTCCGTCCGTCCGTTCGGTTCACACGATCACACAATCCTCTCTCGCCGCGTGCACGCGCCTCTGGAAAGGAGGAGGAAAGATGGTGGCCAGCGCTCGGGTGCAGAAGCTCCTCCGTCGGTACAAACTGGCGATAGCCGCCGCGTTGACCATCCTCCTGGTCCAGGGTCTGGTGGTGTGGAGTCTGAGGAGCCTGGAGGAGGGCGAGGCCGAGGTGAGCGGTGTGGTGGTGGTCCGGGGGGGTCCGGGCCGGGGGGGTGTTGTGTGTTTGATTCCCCCGGCGTGGTGGACGGTGGTGGCTGGCAGCCCGGCAGGGAGACTCAAGCTTCGGTTCTTTAATTCTAGCGCTGTTAGCAACGTTAGCGGCTAACTGTGTTATATCACGGCGTAGTACGGTTCACGGTGGGGTTGCCAAGTCCGCTTATTATAAGCGACTTCGGGCTTCTTTTTCTGTAAAGTTGATTGTACATTTTGGTTAGTTGGCTTAGTTGCTTATTTAGGCTTGTTTCACAGTTATTTACAATTATTTTAAACCAGTGGCTCATATTTTCATGAATGTTTTGCCCAGGGAGCATCAGTGTTGTTAGAATATTTTATAAAAAAAAACATCCAAATATTCAACATTTTATTTCAAGAGTTTTTTGAAGTAGCCGATCTACAAGCTCACAACGCTTCGCGACGCGTTGTGAGCTTGTATATCGTCTATTTTCAAGTAGCCGATGCATAGGTTTTTGAAGTGCTCATGTGGCTCCTTTTGGGCTTGTTTTCCCAGACCTGGTTGCTTATTTCTCCCACAATATCTGGCAACACTGGTTCATAGCCAAATGTGCTAACATTAGCATCGCCGAGGAACTCCTCACTGTGTTTGTTTAAACTAAAACAAGAAGATTCATGCCGTCACTGTTCACGCCTTTTCTCCGTTTCCTCGCCGATAAAACGTTGTCTGGTGACTGACTGGCACACACACAGTATTATTCACTTTACATGATGATATCTTAAAAGTTGCTGTCACCGTTTTATCGATTTTAAGTGTCAAAGATATATGTTACCAGCGGCGGATCGTGTTTGACTTGGCCGCCTTTAGGTGCGTTTCGTTTGGTCTGTCAGTGGCTAGGGCTGTCACGATTACACATTTAAGTTGACGATTAATTGTCATACAAATAATTGCGATTACCTTGTTTTTGGGCATTGGAACATATGTATCAGAAATGTGTTTCTGTTTGCCTTTTAGGCTTTGTAATAAAACAATCTACAGGGCAGATATGACAAATAACTGAAATATACAAAGACATTACTGACATATTTAATAATTGTATACTTATTGTATTTATTTTATTAACTTATTGTAATTGTATACTTTAGATTACATTAATTATGTAATAATTGTGAAAGGCTAGCTGGTGTAGTAACGGCGATGTGAAGCTTCGTTAGTATCACTCCATCACGCCACGGCGTCGCTTAGCGACAAGAACTGATGATTTACAAGCTTGCACAATGCACATCACTAGTTTGTCGGCGACGGACACCGTGGTACGACGGAGCATAATTTAGGATTGAGACGTAGACAGGAGGAGGATTGCTTCTACTGTGTGGTGGTGTCAGCTGTCTAATGCCATGTCACTTCCATCAAAGGGAACTTAACTGTATGCTCTGATTAATTCCGACTGACAGGGAAATAGGATATCTGAATCTGGTCTATGCAAATCTTAACAGCTATTCTGCATAATCTAGCATATTGCGTTTTTGTCTTTCTATAGAAATGCATTCCAGATTGAATATTTCTGTAATCTCTGCACTGTTCGTCTTGTTTTTGTCTCTATGATCCCCACCGAGAGATAAGCACACTAGTTGCCAAACCTTTTAATTTCAAGGACCCCCATAACTCAGTTACAAACAAAGTATGTGGCGTTACATACATCCAGTGTTGCAATGCTGAATTGGAACGTGGTTGCACTCTATTTTAATGACCTGACGCGCACGTCGCTTAACACCTACACTACAGGTCACACAAATGGACAATTGATATGCGTCTAGGCTCATTCCTATGTTAATCCACCTGGTGTGAGTCGGGAGCCTTTGTAAACTTTGTCGAGGTGTGAATTTAAAGTAGTTTTAAATCTATGCGTGTGCCTGCGCGTGCTCCTGGTCAAATAGGTTCCTGCACGGCGTGCAAGGCCGTCCCATGAGCAATGCAACCCTGCATACATCCACTGAGCCCGGATCACCCACACCGGAACTTGAGTTATTTCTTTGTTTCCGTTTTTGCCAAGGTTTTGGGTAAACTCTGTGTTCCTCTTCTAGACCAGTAGTTCTCCAAGTGTGGTCCAGAGAACCTCAGGGTTCCAAATGCGCAGACAGACAGACAGACAGACAGACAGACAGACAGACAATGTAAATCCTAGATATAGTTCTTAACTAAAGAGAATAAAGAGTGGTTTATCTGACTGAGGCCACCTCAAAGAAAGTCTTTGAACCGGTCATGGTAACATTGGGCAGCACCTCTCTGTGTGGGAACCTTCCCTCTGTAGCTCACATGCACACCTGGAACAGTGCCTTGGGGTTGTGCCTCAGACCCTCCCAGTTCTTCTCTAAATAAGGTAATTGTGAGCTGTTAACAGATATGGCTCCCAGAGGGCTTTACATTTTTCGCCATTATGTTTTGAGGCACATGGATACAGTGGAAGACACAGGAATGTGAGCTGAAATGTGAGTTTGGTAGGAACCCTCTGCCCTCTTTTTCACATCATGATGTGACATGTGCAGAGCGTGCAGAACCTTCCCTCCAGACTGGTGGGTTATAACACCACAGATCTTTGCCTGAAGGGAGAGGCAGGCAGCGGTGGGTGTTATGAAGGCTTTCAGTCGGAGGAGATATTTGAAAAAGTGGAAAATCAGGGATTTGTATTCTGTACTTGGTCTTGGTGCCTGGCATTTCCACAGAGAAAACGTCCCACTGAGTGTGGACCAGCTCAGACAGTGGCCCGTACACAACAGCCTGCTAAGCTCCATTCTCTGCATTTCTCTGGCCCTCTGCCCTTTCTGTGGATAAAAATAACATTGTCTAAGACGCAATTAATCCATTTCCCCTGGACAGACGCCAGTGTAAACAGGAAACGTGAAGCGTGACATACGATTCCCCCTGAGGGAAGGAAGCGGCGTCCATTTTTTTCTGACCCCACTCACTCAACTGTGTGTCCCAAGTAACGCATGCTTCCTCCCTCATCGGGTGCAATCTTATGGAATGGCGTGACTGTCGTTCACTGGAACACTGTTCATCAGAGCTCGGAACAGAGAGCGGCAGACAGTCTGTGAGAGTTGTTCAGTCAGGGAGGCATAGCAAGGCAGAGAGAGACAGAGTGATTCCTCACAGCTCAGCAGTGTCTCATGTCAGCTGTGTTCTAATCAGCAGCTGGCTGTGGACGTGTGAACATGGCCACATGTGTTTTTATTAAGGCTGCCTGCCGCACAGAAGGAGCAAGCAACGGCTTGCGCTCTGTTCGACTCACTCTGTGCGTATTCTCTCTGGCTCTCTCTTTCTCTTTCGTTCCAGCAGATTCCGGCGCTGATATGGCTTTGCTCAGCTCTAATTGGAAAGTAAAGAGGCTTCGTGGCTCGCTTTTGAATCGATACATTTTTGACGCGATGGGGCTAATTAAAAGCTGTGAAAATGGGTGATAAGAACATTTAAAACATTAGGCCTTTGCTCCACGCAGCTGTTTTCTGTGCAAGAACACACACTCATAGAAGCCTCTTTATCAAACATGAGAGGACAATAGTCTTTAAAGGCGAGCTCTCACTCTCGCGCAGCTGTCAAACTTAAGCTCTCTGTCCTCTGATATGTTCACTTGCCCGTTAACTCGACTCTCGGGAGAAGCGAGGCAGCAGGCAGTGCGATGCGTGGTATGTTGCTGGGCTGTACAGTGCCTCTCGCTGTAATGGCTTTTGGAGTGTGATGGGCTGTCAGTAGCTGACTGCGCTGTATTGGTTGGCTGCTGCCTCGCTGGCGCTCGTTTATCTGCCCTGTGACGTCCTACCCCGCGCCCGCTGGCCTGGCCGCAGCCCCCGTTTTGTTCCCACTGTCCCTGCGGCTTGTGGCAAGAGAGCCTGCTTTCTGCCATGTCGTCGTCTGACACAGGCAGGAAGCCCGTGGCCCACTCACTGTTATTCTTGCCCCCCCCCTCCAAGTGCAAATTGTTGAGGCGCCTTTCGCGCAAAATCCAATAAACCAGCGTGGCAGGGATGTGATATTGCTCATCCAGAAGAAGCCAAAATAGCTCAAGCCCTGCTTTTGCGACGCCTATCAATTTTCGGAGGCCTGTTTTTGTATTCCACTGAGGCCGACCATACGGCGAGCTGTGATTTGCACCGTTTATTCCTATTATACACAAGAAAATGCTGCATGTCAGCAGCAGAGGATGTGTTTAAAGAACGACCTATAAGAGCAGCATGCCAATGAAACCCCGGGCAAGAATAGCTTTGCCATAACATTCTCGACTCAATCTTTCACATTTGTGCTTGTTTATGTTGTTTCTCTTCTGCCTCCAATCCCCAGTGCAGGAAGATGAACATGACCGATTCCCCCAGAGAGAACTGTATTGTCTTATTGATCTCTCGCTACACTGTTGCTTTGAGATTAAATTGTGTTGTATATTGGGGACGGTGAAGTATGATGTTGGAAGTAGCATAGTCCAGTGGCCACAGATCAATAACTCAAGATGATGGTGGTAATGCCAGCAGCACCAAAGCAGTTTCAAACCCGGAGAGGTACAAAATCGACCCTTACGGGTCCATTTTGAGTTAAATTAACACTGAGGATTTATGTGTTTTTATTTTGTATTGCTGGGAAGATAGACATCTTATATTTCATGTAATGGATGTTTTAACACAGTTCTTCCAGATGAACACAGGCCACTGGAGCTGCGTTGTAGTGTTGTTTTCCTCTGTGAAATGTGCCTGTTGTTACAGATACGGTTCTAAATCCCGTGCTCTTTTTGGATTTACTGTCAACGTGAGGAATTCCGCCAACAAAACCTCTCAAGTTCGTCATACTTCTGGGATTTAGTTTATTATCACTTCAAAGCAGATTATAAGAGGATCATGTCTACACCTGTTAGGAAGGTGTTTTGAGGGCCATGAAGTCAGTTAAGTCTTTCTTGGTGCTCTGTCTGTTTTGTTGTTGTTGTCGCTTTCAAGGCGTAGATGTCATCTTCATCATGACGACTCTGTAGTGTCTCTAGCCACGATCTGCTCTATTGAAGGTCTTAGCTGCTGGATCAGCAATACGTGACAGGGCTATATTATATTAGGCTGTCCAGTTTAATTTTAGTGTCAAATGGCAGGCTGTAACACTGAGCACGATGTGAAACTCCCCAAGATGAGAAAGAGAGAGAGGCACACACACACACACACAGCACACACACCTTCATCAGAGTTGCCTTTTTCTAGTCCAATACCTACTTTGGTGCTCCCCAAGGAGTTTTCCAAATCTTCCAAGATTTTTTACATAATTAGAAAATGGCAAATTCTGTCTGTTTTCAAATAGCCGAAGTACATAAACACGCCTTAGGTGGTTATTGACAGCGGCGGCTTTCTGTATCCAATCCTCATCCTCAGGCTGCCAGGGTCTGATGTGACGTGGGGGGGGGGTGTTGGTTGAGTAATAGGCTCTATGCACAGCAGCCATTTTGGAGAGAAATTGGGCCTCTTCTTACTTCCTTCACAGGTGTTACCGATGATACTAATGAAGGCTCTGTTCCATTCTGGTCAGGGTGCTGATATTGTGCATGTTGGCTCACTAGAAACACTCCATTTTGGTTCTCAAATGGCCCCTTATGGTGGGTGTGTAACTCTGAGAGTGTACAAATGGAACCAAATGGACCCGTAAGGGTCCATTTGGTTCCATTTGTACACTCTTAGAGTTATGGGGGTCCTTGAAAATAAGACAACCACTATGCCACACTAAATGGAACAGAGCCTTAATTACTATCATTGGTAACACCTGCGAAGGAAGTAAGGAAGGGGCCCAATTCATTCCCAATATGGCTGCTGTGCATAGAGCCTATTGAAGTGACGGGGTTGGGGGGTGGGTGGGGGGGGGGGCAGATCACCACTGGAACTGGCAGGGTGGCTGCTGATAGGTCTATTTGGCCCTACTCCGACAAGGTTGTTGGCCAGCGGTGCGGAGGATGGCATCCCTCCAGTGGCGCCCTCCATTGTCCATTTGAAAAGGCCTCTTCTGATTACTCCGCAACGGTCCCCGCCGTCACGTGTCACAGAAACATGCTCGCTAGCTCAGGCATAGTGATCTCAGGTTGGCCCCATTGTGGACACCCTCAGTATGGTCTCCTGAGCTCTCCTCCTCCATGATTTAGGAGGTGTGCGTAGGCCTACATGTGCCAAATGTGGAGCACGTGCATGTAGGGCTGGGGGGGTCAAGATTATTTCAAACTTTTGCCTTGATTACGATTAATGAACAATTATAGCAGATCTACATGCTCACAACACGTCGACGACGCGCTGTGAGCTTGTTGAACGGCTATTTTTACTTTCTGTACACCACCATTGTACAACAAAGTATAATACAGGGTTAAGTGGTTAATCGGACTACTCGATTTAGTCAATTATAAAAAATCTTAAAATGGATTGATATATAAGAAGAAAGAAACCTGCTTCTCAGTTAATCGATTAACCTACATGAGAAAGGTTACGTCAGTAATTCTAAATAATCGTTTTTTAATATATTTTTGGTTAATTGCCCAACACTACGTGCACGTGTCCACTTTTGCACACAAGCTTTGCCACAGAGGTTTCGTTAAGGTCCCCACACTGACTGTCTTTGTACGCGTGCCGCCTTAACCCGGACTGTCTCTCTCAGATTAACTTCCACAAAAGGCAGAGCTTTTGCTAAAAATAACCCAGATCATAGCAGCATGGGGTGGGGGGTGGGGGGGGGGGTAAACTCAAAACCAAACTGGAGTAAACACGTCCTCGTCTCTGGAGCTCCTGTGCTGTGTTGTCTTAGCGGGTTTCTTCTTTCTCTTGTCATGTTAGAGGTTGAATCATCCCCTCCTCCTTAACAGCAGCAGTCGCCCCCCAATGTTCTGCTGTTATGACTGGCAAGACATCTGGGGGTGTGGAATGGATTCTAATCACGTCTCTTCTGTCTACTCCTCCTCTGTTGCTTCTCTCTTTCTCCCCCCATCTCTCCCCTCACTCTCTCTCTCTCTCTCCCTCTCTCCCTCTCTCCTCCGTCTCCTCAGAGGAAGACGAGGCGGTCTAAGCTGCCCGACCACAACAGCCAGGACCCCAAGCAGCGGGACGCGGTGCCGTGGGACCGGCAGAACGACGCCCTGTCGGGGAGGAGCGGCGGCCGATGGAGCAGCCGGCTGCAGACGGGCGGCGGCGGCGCCGCGGCGGCCCGGGGCGCCACCAACCGGCGCCGGAAGCCCCCCCCCGGCGGGCCGAAGGGAGCCGCCCAGGAGCAAGGCATCATGACGGGGGCCGGAGTGGACGGCGTTCTGCCCCATGACCCCTCCAGCAGCCGCAACTTCAGTGAGGCCAGAGGAGGAGGAGGAGGAGGCGGCGGCGTCATACCACCAGTCATACCGGGCGAGCCGGGCAGCGTGGACGGGGTGCCCCAGGCCGCCCCCGGCGGTGACTTTGTGCCCAAGTGTGACATCGTGGGCAAGGACGCGCTCTCCGCCTTGCACCGCGCCACCACGCCGCAGTGCCGGCAGGAGATCGCCAACCTCGTGTGTCGGCACCAGGCCGGACAGCTGATGCCACAGGCACTCCCTCAGTTCTGCCCTCATCTCGGTGCGTTCACATGCCTCTCTGTGTGTGTGTGTCTCTCTCTCTCTCTTTCGCTCTCTCTCTCTCACTCGCACGCTCTCATCTCTCACACGCACTGCAGGTTTTTAACCCATTGAGACCTGAAGCCGATTCTACATGTCTCCTAAATCTCAACAGTTTTCTGAAAAACCTATGTTTCTATATCAGAGGTGCTCAATCCTTTTCATGTCAAGGACCCCCAAAATGATATGTATTTGGCCGCGGATCCCCATCAAAATATTTTGTTCCAGGGACCCCCAGAAGCAAAGATTTGAGTTAAAAATGTTCGCTTTAAAAATATATATATTCAAAGATTTGCACACATTTTCACGATTTTTCAAAAATAGCAGATCTACAAGCTCATAGCGCGGCACTCGGTGCCGCGCTATGAGCTTGTATATCTGCTATTTTTGAATAGCCCAAAGTGTAAAATAATGCTTTTTTAGCTCAAATCTAAAAATGACACAGTTCCAGGTCTTAATGGGTTAAAGATTTATTAGCACAATTTTCTCTCATTGATACATTTTTAATGGAAAAGGGAAAAAAACACTGCCTCGTCGCGACCACATTTGCATGAATATTACATGATGCGATGCTCCGTCACTGTTCCGTGTCTGAATGTTCTACCCCTCTGCCCAAACACAGTCCGGACTCTTACAAACACACACCCATTCATCTCTGTCAGTCGTTGATTTCGGCAGGTGTTGATGGTGTGTTATGGTTTGTTTGCTGTAGCTGCGAAGATCGTCCTCATTTGTCTTGTTTCAGTGTCTCTGTTTCAGTGTCAGAGAGCCTCTGCCCGAAGACCAAAAGTCTAACATCTTCCCTGGCCAAGAGGCATTCCCCTTTAGGCTAGTGGATAAGATGTTTGGCTTTTAGCATCTCTTCCCTGCTTTGTCATTTTGTTATCTCTTTCAGTTATTGTTTTCTTTATTTGTGATGTACATGTTTGCACATGCCTGGAATTTGTCCTCTGCATATAACCCATCCCCAACCATTAGGTGCTGCGTTCACACTAACGACGACACCGCATCGGTCTACAAGTCATTTTCAAACGTAGCCAGACATGAAACTACAAACTGACGACACAGCATGATGCGCTGCATATCAAGTCAAGGGCCGTTCACACCGAGCACTTACTATAACTTTTAAAAAAAATCACACCCTGTGTGAAGGAAGCGGTGCCTTTGGGGCGGCCCTTAACTCATTTCAGTTCGTCCCTATTGGTGGTCTGAGTCCACGTACTAAATTTGTACTTGGTAGCATGCTGCAAACTGGAATGATGGCTGTTTAAAGCCCAGCCAATGGGCAGACAGAGGGGGCGGGGCTTAAGTAATGACAGTTAGTCCCTATTGCTGCCTTTAGTCCATGTACAAAATTTGTACTCCATAGCATGCTGCGAACTTCAGTTATGGCTGTTTGAAGGCCAGCCAATGGGAAGACAGAGGGGGCGGGGCTTCAGCAATTCATGCTGGTCCCTATTGGTGGTCTAAGTCCACATACCAAATGTGGACTTGGTGGCATTCTGCAAACTGGAGTTATAGCTGTTTAAAATCCCGTGCTCATCCCGTGCTCATACGGGCACTGGGGGTCCCTGGACCCCTCTTTGATAACTTCATCAATTCATGCTCGTGCCTATTGGTGCTCTAAGTCCACATACCAAATGTGGACTTGGTGGCATGCTGCAAACTGGAGTTATAGCTGTTTAAAATCCCGTGCTCATCCCGTGCTCATACGGGCGCTGGGGGTCCCTGGACCCCTCTTTGATAACGTCATCAATTCATGCTCGTCCCTATTGGTGGTCTAAGTCCACATACCAAATTTGGACTTGGTGGCATGCAGCAAACTGAAGTTATAGCTGTTTGCTTCTTTGCCGTGCTCATCCGGACACACGGACGGACGGACGGATATACGGACAAAGTCAAGCTTAGAGCGGTTGGCACCGCTAAAAATACTTTTAAAAATGAATCGTCGTTAAGTCAAGTGGATGGCCACACCACAACTATAACAAATACAATGGTGAACGATATGGTTATAGTGCTCAGTGTCAATGGCCCTTTATGTTGGTCTCAACTTTTTAGTGCTCCAGTGATGCAGTTGGTGTGATGCAGTTGAAACAGCAATCAATCATATGTTTTTGTTTCACCCTTTTATTTATCTTTCTCACTGCAATTCCTGCCCTGGAAGAAGAACTTGTTCTTGCTCTTACCAGCTCCCTGTGCCAGTTAACCTTCTCTCTTTATGCAGTGTGGCTTGAGCAACATTTGAACGGCAACTCTGCAGCGAATGTCGCTGGCCACGCTTTCCCGTCTTGTAGCTTTTGTCACCACTAATGTGAATGTTTAGCATTAGGCTGGAGCATCATGTCTCTAACATGCATGTCCTTTGGTCCTCTAGGAGTGTCCAGTCCAGTTCAGGCAGGCGATGAGCTGGCCAACAGCCTGTCCAAGGTGGAGAACCCTGTGCGGGTGGCCTTTGTCCTCATGGTCCACGGCCGCGCCATCCGCCAGCTCAAGCGTCTCATCAAAGCCATATATCACCGCGATCACTACTACTACATACACGTAGACAAGGTGAGCTCTAGTGTGGATTGGACTACTACTGCTATACTGTACTACACATTTGTAAATGGATAAACTATACATTGATGAATGAACACTGAGGATTTTACCGTGTACTACGACTGCACACACACACACACACACACACACACACACAGAAAGAGCATCAGTACGGTGTAAACACACCTTAACCCATTAAGACCTGAAGCCGATTCTACAAATGTCTTCTACGGTATTCTGAAAAACGTATGTTTCTATATCAGTGCTTCTCAAACTTTTTCATGTCAAGGACCCCCAGGATGATATGTATTTGGCCGCGGACCCCCATCTCAAAATATGTTGTTCCAGGGACCCCCAGAAGCAAAAATTTGAGTTAAAAATGTTCGCTTTAAAAGAATATAAATATATTCATTTGCACACATTTTCTCAATTTTTCAAAAATAGCAGATCTACAAGCTCGTAGCGCGGCACTCGGTGCCGCACTATGAGCTTGTATATCTGCTATTTTTGAATAGCTAAAGTGTAAAATAATGCTTTTTTTTTAGCTCAAATCAAAAAGTGACACAGATGCGTCCCAGGTCTTAATGGGTTAATCAAAATGATTAGTCATCGCTGCCATGGCATAAGCCAACCTTTTATGCCAGCGAGATGATGCCTCCGCGTAGTGTGCGCCCCGACCACTAATGCGTTTACGGGCTGGTTGTTCTCGCGTCAGAGAGGTCAAACGTACCCAGAGGGTCTCGTGTTAATTATTCCTAGTGTAGTGGAGGAAAGTGCCCCGTGGTGTGGAACATGACGGCCGAGTAAAATGATACAATGCCAACGTTGAAGCGTCGGATCCCAGGGGGCGTTCCAGCGCTGACGAGGCGGCAGATAGTGTGCTCTCTGAGTCTGTACACCTGTGTACACCAGCTGGATAGGTCGCTCCCTCAAGCCGCGGGGGGCTGTCTCGGTACAGTCGCGCCGGGACTCGCAGAGAGACTAGTGCATAGCAGTGATGAATGAGGCGTGAGACGGGGCAGTCACCACGGAGACCGCAGAGTCAAGCCCGCCTCATCCGTCTCGGAGGGAAGGGGCCGATTTGAGAGTTGGAGCCGTGGAAAAAAAAGGAGGAGGAAGAAACGGGTCAAGTTGTACTGCTGGAATTAGTCCACCACCTCCTCCTCCTCCACCACCTCTCTCCACAAACCACCCCTGTTCTCCTGCTGTCTGTTTTCTGCTGAGCAGGCCACTGAGAGGGCTGTGAGTTCAGGACAGCCGGGGCTTAAGCCCTGCTGGCTGCACAGCTCTTTGACCTTCATTCTTTTATTTGGTATTTTTTCAACTTTTCTCATTTGCTCCCCGGTGTTTAATCCCTGTCTGACAGCTTTTCTCCAGAGTAACCTCTAAGCTCGGTTCTTGGTGGTCCTTATTCGTGTCCTGCTGTCAGAATCCCTATTGTCGTCCTCAAAGTGGGAAATGTACGTTTGCTCTTGCAAGACAAATACATTGAATTGTCTCCCGTTTCACTGACCCACATTTCCAGCCCTGATGTCAACACACGCCAGTTCTCCTCGGCTGCCCCAGCAGGGTGGCGGCAACCGATCAGGCTAATGCGGACTCTGTCACCCAGCCAAAGCTAGATTATCCTTTGTGATGAACGATGCGGTGTCATTTTCCACTCGTTTAACCCATTGAGACCTGAAGCCGATTCTACATGTCTCCTAAATCTCAGCAGTATTCTGAAAAACGTATGTTTCTATATCAGTGGTGCTCAAACTTTTTCATGTCAAGGACCCCCAAACCTATATGTATTTGGCCGCGGACCCAGGGCCCCCCAGAAGCAAAGATTTGAGTTAAAAATGTTTGCTTTAAAAATATAAGTATTCAAAGATTTGCACACATTTTCACGATTTTTCAAAAATAGCAGATCTACAAGCTCATAGCGCGGCACTCGGTGCCGCGCTATGAGCTTGTATATCTGCTATTTTTGAATAGCCAAAGTGTAAAATAATGCTTTTAGCTCAAATCTAAAAATGACACAGTTCCAGGTCTTAATGGGTTAACCGCGTGACCCTCTTTGTTGTGAACTCTCCGCCAGCGATCCAACTACTTGCACCGGGAGGTCCTGCAGATTGCCCAGGAGTACCCCAACGTGCGCGCCACGCCCTGGCGCATGGTAACCATCTGGGGAGGTGCCAGCCTGCTGAAGGCCTACCTGCGCAGCATGCAGGACCTGCTCTCCATGCTGGAGTGGAAGTGGGACTTTTTCATCAACCTGAGTGCCACAGACTTCCCCACCAGGTTGGTTAACACACACACCAATGCTAACAGGAGTCATTGCTCTGTGCGAATGAACAGAAAGAGGTTTCTGAGGTGAGATGTGAGCTTCATAATTGAACTTCTGTAGTGGTCACTCTGAGTTAGGTCTGCACTGCTGCCAAACAGTTCTGAGGGTTTTTTAATACTGCCTTTAACCTTTTATATTTTAGAGCTGCAACTAGCTATTATATTCTTCGAAATGATTCTGTAGATTACTTTATCTATTAATCGAAAAGAGTTTTCTTTTGTTAAGGCGTGAGAAAATTCTAATTGATTTTGTATAATTGACAAATTGATTACTCTGATTAACCACTTTTATACTTTGCCCTACAAGGGTGTCACACAAACATAGCAAACAGCAGCTCCACAAGCTCTCGATGCGATGCGTAGTGAGCTATTTTTGTAGCTGTGTTGTTGTTTTTTTTACAAATGATTGATTATATTGATCAGCTTCCAGCAGCCATATTATATTTACAGTTGGTTTGTAGGTTCATTCCAGTCTAGCCAAAATATATGCGAGTTATTTCTGTGTGCACCAGTGTTGCCAGATTCTGTGAGAGAAGTAAGCAACCAGGCCTATGAAAACAAGCCCAAAAGAAGCAACTAAGCTACGGCTATTTGAAAATAGCCGATCTACAAGCTCAGAGCTTGTAGATCGGCTACTTTCAAAATAGGTAAATTTGGAATATTCTTTAAACATTTCAACAATACAAATCTTCTATGGGGGGGGTCCCTGGCACACAATATTTTCAGATGGGGGGGGGGGGGGGATTCTGCGGACAAATGCATATTAATCTAGGGGTCTTTGCCATGAAAATGTTTGAGAACCACTGGTTTAACAATTTAAGGAAGCAAGCCCAAATAAGCAACTACACTTTAGAAACAAGCCCAAAAAAACGCAACCGGCAACCACCAATATTTACAAGCAACTTTACAGAAAAACAAGCCCAAAGTCGCTTATAATAAGCACACATGGCAACTTGACTGGTCTGCACGTGTGCGCGTTCACGCGTTAAACATCTCCCTGTCACGCTACTCAGGCCTGTGTATCCCGGATACACTACCAGACGCACGGTTTGAGATTATGATGATTAGCGCTGGCCTAACCCCTTTATCATCAGTGGCTTAGATTTCCAGTACTGCTTGGTCGGGGATTTGACTCCTTTACTCCGTTGACCTACAGTGACTTTGACTCGGCGAGCTACGAGATAAACGACGGCCCAAATGCATGCCGAATGGAAAGGCCCCGCTGGTAGCCGCATTAATCGACTGTTTTGGCTGTTGATGTACAGAGGCGGCAGTAAATCGCTGCCTTTCTTGTTGATCAGGCCTGGCTGCATGTCTGAGGGCACTGTGAGCCCCCCTATCAAGGCAGCGGCCAATCCTCCTGAATAGTCCCCGAGGAGAATAAGTGTGAGGACTATGCACAGCAGCCATATTGGAAAGAAATTGGCCCTCTTCTTGCTTCCTTCACAGGTGTTACCAATGATACTAATGAAGGCTCTGTTCCATTCTGGTCAGGGTGCTGATATTGTGCATGTTGGCTCACTAGAAACACTCCATTTTGGTTCCCAAATGGCCCCTTATGGTGGGTGTGTAACTCTGAGAGTGTACAAATGGAACCAAATGGACCCGTAACGGTCCATTTGGTTCCATTTGTACACTCTCAGAGTTATGGGGGTCCTTGAAAATAAGACAACCACTATGACACACTAAATGGAACAAAGCCTTAATTAGTATTATTGGTAACACCTGTGAAGGAAGTAAGGAAGAGGCCCAATTCATTCCCAATATGGCTGCTGTGCATAGAGCCTCTTGCACTCCGTCAAGCCTCTACCTCACTAATTCTACAAAGTCATCTCTCACTCCCTTTTTATGCAGCCGGAGAAAATCAAGCATATAAGACTCCCTATAACTAAGTTGGCAAAACAAATTTGGCATCACTTTTTTTTTAGATGATGGTATTCAAATTATCCCTCCCATCCCCCCCATACACACACAGTTGTCCCCCATATTTCAGAAAGCATTTTATTTCTGTCCGAATACTCGTTTGTTTTTTTGTTTCGTTTTTTTTCTCATCATTTCTGTTCCCTTCTCTTCTTTATCTTGTCAACTTCCCACAGGACTAACGATGAACTTGTGGCTTTCCTGTCACAGCACAGAGACCGGAACTTCCTCAAGTCCCACGGTAGAGAGAACGCCAGGTGAGAGCCGTCACTGTAGCACACACACATCTCTGATTCACATTATTGTCCACCTTAACCCAGTAAGACCTGAGGTCCATTCTACAAATGTCTTCTAAATCCTAACAGTTTCTGAAAAACACAACTTTTTGTTTTTTTTCCCCCCCATAAATTAACGCCCTACTTGATCATACTACATCTGTTTGGGCTCAGATAGCTCGTGACGAGCTTTACCATCATTATGTACTTCATTACCTTATTGTAACCATAATGTTATGGTCTAAATCAGTGGTTTTCAACCTTTTTCATGCCAGGGACCCCTAAATTGATGTACATTTGGCCGCGGACCACCATCTGAAAATGTTTTGTGCCAGGGACCCCCAGAAGCAAAGATTTGAGTTAAAAATGTTCTCTTTGAAAAATTATTATATTCAAAGATATGCACACATTGTCAAGATTTCTCAAAAATAGCAGATCTACAAGCTCATAGCGCGGCACTCGGTGCCGCGCTATGAGCTTGTATATCTGCTATTTTTGAATAGCCAAAGCTAAGTGGTTAAAATATTTCTGAGGCTATGTTAACTCATTTAGCTGGGGACCCCCTGGTAGCCCCCCAAGGACCACTGGTGGTCCCCGGACCACTGGTTGAAAACCACTGGTCTAAATGAATCACAGAGATCAAACGATCTAAAGAACGAATGGTTTTGTCGTACAATAATCGTTACTTGCAGCCCCCATAGTGCCGTGTTTTGAAGAGGTCCCTCGCTGTGTTCCAGGTTCATAAAGAAGCAGGGATTGGACCGCCTCTTCCACGAGTGCGACAACCACATGTGGCGACTGGGCGAGCGCAGCATCCCGGACGGCCTGGAGGTGTCGGGCGGCTCCGACTGGTTCTCGCTCACCCACCGCTTTGTGGAGTACGTGGTCACCTCCCAGGACAAGCTGGTGTCCGGCCTCAAGCAGTTCTACACCTACGCACTGCTCCCTGCCGAGGTAAGTTCACACCTCCCCTCAGAGTGACTGACGCGCACACACACACACACACACACACACACACACACACACACACACACACACACACACACACACACACACACACACACACACACACACACACACACACACACACACACACACACACACACACACCTACACCTTCTTAACCCATTGAGACCTGGAACTGTGTCATTTTTAGATTTGAGCTAAAAAGCATTATTTTACACTTTGGGCTATTAAAAAATAGCAGATATACAAGCTCATAGCGCGGCACCGAGTGCCGCGCTACGGGCTTGTAGATCTGCTATTTTTGAAAAATCGTGAAAATGTGTGAAAATATTTGAATATATATATTTTTAAAGCGAACATTTTTAACTAAAATCTTTGCTTCTGGGGGGTCCCTGGAACAAGATATTTTGATGGGGGTCCTCGGCCAAATACATGTAATTTTGGGGGTCCTTGACATGAAAAAGATTGAGCACCACTGATATAGAGACATGTAGAATCGGCTTCAGGTCTCAATGGGTTAAGCTGAGACGGACAGCTCAATAAACAAGTCTGTCATATAGGGTCTTTCCCCCCCCCCTGGGGAGAAAGACGGGACACATAGGCTGCATGATTGCTGATACCGATGTTGTCAGAAATGTCAAGTCATTGATTTATCAGCCGGGCTCTACATTCAGGTAGAGCACCAGACTGTCAGACTGAAGGGGGGAGTCGCGTTGCGTTTGCCTGTTTGCTTACCTGGATGAGTGGTTTAGCATTTAGAACGGGGACCGAACGATTTGTTTGCCGTTGCGGCGGGCCATCGTCGGAGTCGGCGTGTTGGAAATATTTGATATGCAGGTTTTGCTTTGTTTAGACAGGCCTGCTATTAGGGAACCTGAGAACGGACAGGAGGAAAGAGATGCAACACAGGTCTCCTGCTGAAATCGAACCAGGAACGTTGCAATTATGTGGTCAACGTTCTTCTTCCAGCACGCCTCTGACTATTGAGAATGTTTTTGTTTTTTTTAGTAGTAAAATATTACAAAAACATTTACTTACATTTTTCCAGTCAAGTCTCGTCGCCCTCCGCCACCCTACAACCCCTCCCCGCTCCACTTAACCCCACCCCTACTGCAACATGACCACAGCACTGACAAGAAAGTGCTGCTCCATGTTATTTACATAAGAAAAGGCTGCCAGATATTGTACAATTTGAGGGCACCACCCCAGCTTGTAGAATAGAGGATTATTGCTATTGTCAGATGATGCATACTATCTTTAATCCATAAAGTGAAGATTAACCCATTAAGACCTGGAACTGTGTCATTTTTAGATTTGAGCTAAAAAGCATTATTTTACACTTTGGGCTATTCAAAAATAGCAGATCTACAAGCTCATAGCGCGGCACCGAGTGCCTCGCTACGAGCTTGTAGATCTGCTATTTTTGAAAAATCGTGAAAATGTGTGCAAATCTTTGACTATATATGTTTTTAAAGCAAACATTTTTAACTCAAATCTTTGCTTCTGGGGGGTCCCTGGAACAAAATATTTTGATGGGGTCTGCGGCCAGAAACATCATTTTGGGGTTCCTTGACATGAAAAAGATTGGGCACCACTGATATAGAAACAGACGTTTTTCAGAATACTGTTGAGATTTAGGAGACATGTAGAATCGGCTTCAGGTCTCAATGGGTTAAGGGACTTGTCCTTCCATTTAAGCCGCCTAAGTCATCTCACCAAAAGGGTTGTAAAACATTTTACAATTTTAGCATTGCATATTATGTGACGGTCTCGTGGAGCAGCCCAAGTAAACATCATTACATCAAGTAACATCAAGTAACAGAAGGGTCTGTTGCTATGTTTTGAACATCAGGAAAGACATTGATGACAAATTCAAAGGTTGAGGTTTAGAGTGAAATCTCTGCTCACCTAGTCTTTGTCTCATTGCACAACGTTACAGAAGTGTTGTTCTTCCTCTCTCGCAGTCGTTCTTCCACACGGTGCTGGGAAACAGCCACATGTGTGACACGCTGGTGGACAACAATCTGCGCGTCACCAACTGGAACCGCAAGCTGGGCTGTAAGTGCCAGTACAAGCACATCGTGGACTGGTGCGGCTGCTCTCCCAACGACTTCAAACCGCAAGACCTCATCCGGATCCAGGTCAGTCTCAGCCAGATGGGGTGCTGCTGTGGAACCACAGTTACTATGAATAGCTGCTTTTCTTTCACTTAACCCATTAAGACCTGGAACTGTCTCATTTTTAGATTTGAGCTAAAAAGCATTATTTTGCACTTTGGGCTATTCAAAAATAGCAGATCTACAAGCTCATAGCGCGGCACCGAGTGCCGCGCTATGAGCTTGTATATCTGCTATTTTTGAAAAATCGTGAAAATGTGTGCAAATCTTTGAATATTTATATTTTTAAAGTGAACATTTTTAACTCTATTCTTTGCTTCTGGGGCTCCCTGGAACAAAATATTTTGATGGGGGTCCGCGGTCAAATACATATAATTTTGTGGGTCCTTGACATGAAAAAGATTGAGCACCACTGATATAGAAACATACGTTTTTCAGAAAACTGTTGAGATTTAGGAGACATGTAGAATCGGCTTCAGGTCTCAATGGGTTAAGCTGGCTGTGAGAGAAACCGGCAAAAATAAATGATCCCCCGAAAGAAGCAGCTTGATACTCAAAATCATATTTTCTCCTATCATCAACTGTATTTTATTCAGAACAATCTAAATTTCGGCACATTTCTGTAAAGTAACTGATTGACTTGAACAACAACACAGTTGAACAAAGTACCTGATTTACTTGCAACTGGTTGCACATTTATTTCCTTTATTTGGCTAGTGGCAGTGTGCACAAGAAATCTGCCGCCGCATGGTCAGTCCAGCATTTTGCGAGATTAGCTCTGGACACCCAAACACACTCACAGACCCATCCTCTTACAGAGGGCTAGACTCCTGCAGAGCCATGCTGTGAAAATAACTTATTTCATTTAAACTTCTTTTAATTCGTTTTTAACTCTCTCAGTGCCAAGCCCCGAGTTATCCCGAGTTTTTTCTTGAATACCCTCCCTGCCAGAACGAGAAATCCCGAGTTTTTACTTTTGACTGTGATCACGCTATTCTGTTTATTTTTCATCATCACTTTCGCTTCCTGATTCCTTCAGACTCACTGGGTTTCCGGTTTCATGACGCAGATTCCGTTTCCGTTTCTAATTCTTTTTCCCCGGTCATTTTCGGCCAGAATAGGGAAAAACACGTTTTTTTCACACGATATAAAAAACTAACGGACAGGTCCACTTCTATTCTCTTTGGTCTGGGTGACGATCAGTCATCGTAGTCGTGTATCACATCGTAATTTAGCCCGATCAGAGACTGTCGAAAACGTCACATCCGGTTTATGACTTATACAGTGTTTCGCCTGTGTGTGGGGGGGGGGGGGTCGAACGAGTCAGTGAGTCATTGAGGGGTCACTGTACTGCTCTCTGCTGGCCGATCTGTGGTATGCGTTTAAACCGCAGAAAGAAAAACTATTTGAAAATTTAAAATGACAAAATAACAATGGCACTGGGGGAGTACTTTATGAAAACACTCTGGCAGTCAAAGAGTTAACATTGTTTATTTAATCATATTGAAGTAGTCTAGCACCTGACTTTAATGCCCGTCATGTCTTTTACAGCAACTGACACGGCCCACATTCTTTGCCCGTAAGTTTGAGTCCATGGTGAACCAGGAGGCCATCGACATCCTGGACACCCACCTGTATGGCCACTATGCCCCGGGCACGGCAGCCATCAAGGCCTACTGGGAGACCCTGTTTGAGCGTGAAGACGGGCTAGGGTCGCTCAGTGATGTGGCCCTCACCGCTTACTCCTCATTCTTTCGCCTTGGACTCAAGAGTCTGGAGAAAACGCAGAGCAACATGGAGGCCTGCAGGTCAGTTTGCAGCACCGCAGCTGACCTTCTGTGTTATCTTTGCATACCTATTGTGAATGTTGTTGAACTCATAGTCAGTGGTGGGAAAAGTACTCATACTTTTTGCTTAAGTAAAAGTAGCAATACTGCAATGCAGAAATGTTACAAGTAAAAGTCTGGAATAAAAAATGTACTTGAGTAAAAGTATTGGTATCAAAATGTACTTAACGTACCAAAAGTAGAAAGTACTCATTATCCATTTCAAGTTTTCAAATGTATAAAATGTTTAAAAATCTTTTGAAAATAGCCGCTCTACAAGCTCACAATGCATCACATCGCGAGCTTGTAGATCTTCTATTTTCAAATGGCCGAAATGTTTATGGCCGAAGTGGTTAATGTATGTTTTGTAATAATAATCAAAATCTACAAAGTAACTAATAACTAAAGTTTTCAAATAATTGTAGTGGAGTAGAAGTACAATATTTGCCTCTTGAGATGTATTGTTGTGGAGTAGAAGTAAAAGTACTGAAAA
Organism: Gymnoscopelus microlampas; assembly: GCF_963454915.1. Taxonomy (NCBI): domain Eukaryota; kingdom Metazoa; phylum Chordata; class Actinopteri; order Myctophiformes; family Myctophidae; genus Gymnoscopelus; species Gymnoscopelus microlampas. The sequence continues at coordinate 18,536,155 of NC_139948.1, forward strand.
CTAGAAATACTCCAGTAAAGTAAAAATACCTCAAAATTGTACTTAAGTACAGTACTTGAGTGAACGTACTTAGTTACTTTACACCACTGCTCAAGGTAAACAAAGAAAATTGAGAGGGAGAAAAAAACATGACTGATCTTCTAATATCCCTCCCCCCGGCAGGTACGAACCGATGAGCCACCCTGTGGCGGTGCACGTGTACTTCTACGACGACCGCTTTCAGGGATACCTGCTGCGACAGGAAGTCCAGAACGTGAAGTCAAAGGTCAGGGAGACGGTTGAGGTGTGGGCGGTGCCTCAGGCCACGCTGGTGCTGGAGAACAACCTCAAGGAGTTTGAGAGGCTCAAGAACCTGGAGGTATTAAAGATGGCTTTGATCTCTACTGGTCGAAAAGATGCAGATGATGCCACCTCGGCTTCTTCTGTTAGACACGATCAAAGGCTGCGTTGGGTCCAGGCTCCGGGCTACGCTGTCTTAAGTTCAGCATCAAAGTTGCTATCACAGCTGAAAAAAATGCAATTAAATGTAGTGTGCTCCGAGAAAACTGCTAAGGGAAAGAAACTTGGTTTGAAGATTACCACCTTGATATTTTAATATCGGTTTCAAGGTAACAGGCTTGATCTAGGCAAAATTTTACTTTTTAATACAGCACACCTAAAGAGAGAGAAAATTGTTTATTCCACTCCATCCTTTGGACCCTATACATTTAACCCATTAAGACCTGGGACGCATCTGTGTCACTTTTTGATTTGAGCTAAAAAAAAGCATTATTTTACACTTTGGCTACTCAAAAATAGCAGATATACAAGCTCATAGCGCGGCACCGAGTGCCGCGCTACGAGCTTGTAGATCTGCTATTTTTGAAAAATCGAGAAAATGTGTGCAAATCTTTGAACATATATCTTTGAAAGCAAACATTTGTAACTCAAATCTTTGCTTCTGGGGGTCCCTGGAACCAAATATTTTGAGATGGGGTTCGGCAGCCAAATACATTTACCTTACTTTTTGGGGGTCCTTGACATGAAAAAGAACCACTGATATAGATATGGAAACATACGTTTTTCAGAATACTGTTGATGCGATTTAGAAGACATTTGTAGAATCGGCTTCAGGTCTTAATGGGTTAATACAGCACACCTAAAGAGAGAGAAAATTGTTTATTCCACTCCATCCTTTGGACCCTATACACTTAAACTGCATAAAAGTTTAAACGTTCTGTGACCGAGAAACACTGTACTATACAAACCATATGTCATAATGTGTTGTGGTGGACATTCATGTTGTACCCGTGTCGCTGACAGATTGGCACAGACTGGGATCCTAAGGAGAGAATCTTCCGCAACTTCGGCGGGGTGATCGGTCCGCTCGACGAGCCGGTCGCCGTGCAGAAGTGGGCCCGCGGGCCCAACCTCACGGCCACCATCGTGTGGGTGGACCCGGCCCAGGTGGTGGCGGCCTCCTACGACATCAGCGTGGACGTGGACGCCGAGTACACCCAGTACCGGCCCCCGCTGCAGCGCCCCCTACGGCCCGGCACCTGGACGGTGCGGGTGCTCAGGCAGTGGGAGCGCGTGGCCGAAGTCCGCTTCCTCGTTATGCCTTTGGCCTTCAAAGGAAAGGAGCCGCTACGCAAAGGTGATTTTTTGTTTGTTTTTGCAGTTCGGTTTACAACCTCCCAGTAAAGTTTTAGGGACAGGTGTCTTCAACGTTTTCAGGCCAAGGACCCCTTAGCTGAGAGGGAGATGAAGCAGGCACCCCCACTACATTTGTTTTGCAGATTAAAATTCTTCATAGATTTCATAGATAGCTTCATATACTGTATACTTTCTGACATTTAACCACTTAAATCGTCAATACTTAGTCAATTTGACCTTTGGCTCTATACTTGGTCTGCTCTTTTCCCCCCTCTACACCAAACCTCTTGGCCGAAAATAGCCGATCTACAAGCTCACAACGCTGCGAGGCTGTTCATGGCCTCCCTGAAATTCCTGCCCTGTTAACTACACAACCTCTACCAAAGTGGTCTTGCCCTGTAACCCTTTAAGACCGGGAACGCATCTTTGTCATTTTAGATTTCTTTAGCTATTCAAAAATAGCAGATATAAGCTCATAGATCTGCAAAAAGAAATCGTGAACATTTGTGCAAATCTTTGCTTCTGCGGGTTCTACAAATGTCTTCTAAATCCTAACAGTTTTTTTTTTTTAAACCTATGTTGCTATAACATAAGTGGTTCTCAAACCTTTTTCATGTCAAGGACCCCCAAAATTATATGTATTTGGCCCTCCATCTTAAAATATGTTCTTCCAGGGCCCCCCCAGAAGCAAACATTTGAGTTAAAAATGTTTGCTCTAAAACAAATAATATATATAAATATATATGCTCTGTGCCGCGCTATGAGCTGTTAGATCTGCTATTTTTGAATAGCCAAAGAAAGCTAAAATTACACACGGATGCGTTCCCGGTCTTAATGGCTTAAGCTATAAATGGTTATGTCCGTTCTCCTTGTATTATGATGTTCCTCACCCTCATTTTGTGTTTGTCTGTTGCAGAAGAGGACAGCTGGCTCCACTCGGGTCCCCCGGGCAACCTCTACCTGGAGCAGGGCTTCCAGCAGCTGAGCTCTATGCTGAAGCTGCCTCCCCAGGAGCCGGCCCTGCAGGAGGCCCAGCGCAGGGCCCAGCTGGTGGGCAAGGCCCTGGACGCCTGGGTGGACGGCAGCGTGGGGGGCTTCTGGGTGACGGGGGACCTGTGCGCCACGCAGACCTCCTCCTGCCCGGCCCTGGGGCCCTGCACCAAGTCCTCCTGGAGCTCGTTGTCCCCGGACCCCAAGTCTGAACTGGGGCCCGTCAAAAGTGATGGCCGCATCAGGTAGCCAGCGGAGAGCGAGAGAGAGACGATAGGCTTTTAACACAACGCGTGCGAACAATGGCAGAGCGTCAGAGCTCTGGAAGAGGACCTTTTGTGAACGCCGGGATGCTGAGGTCTCTAAAGGTCGGCTCGGAACCCGACGACACTTCAGAAACAAACGAGGCGTCTTCCAACGCTGGAGAGTCGAGACGATCTCAGTGAAGTGGCAATATGGACTGAGAGGAAGACACGCCTGCTGGAAATTTTGCACATAAACGACTGCGAGAGCAAAGACATGACGTTTTGCGTCGTCTTATCTGGAGAAGTTACTCAAGGGTTAACATGGCCGTCTGGTGTATTATTCCGTTTTCCTGCTGGCACACAAGTCCTCAAGTCGGGGACTGTCTGGTTTGGACTTTGACGAGGGCTCTCCGCACATGTTTAGAACTCCGTTTTCCACGCACAGTTTGAATCCTCCTCTCCCGTACGTGAATCAGAAAGCGGGTCGTCAGAATTCAGTGTCACACTCACTGCTGTGTTCTTTCTGACGTTCGGAGGAGGGGAGCGGGGCCTTTGAACCATGTTATCATGCTTATTTTGAAGCATTGTTAGGTGAGCGTAGGGACCGGGAGCAGACAGATGAAGTGCACTTTACTGTAAGATTATGATGTTAACACAGAGGCCACGTCAGCAGCAGCCACGTGAGGGAGAGGAGCAGAAGGTGAAAAGTCACAGGTAACGCGTCGGACGACATCCTCGCCCTTTCACTCCACAGTAGGTATCTAAAGTGCTGCTTTAAGGTTTACATTGGCAGCACTCACTATTGCACAGACACATCAGCAAATTACCTGGACGTGTAATCTCTCTGGTTTAGGAATAGCACGGAATTGGTCCCGTCTTGTCAAGCAAAAATGTGTCAGTTTAGAGGGTTTTGTCGTTTTATTTTTCTTCCATTGATGGTTCTCTGTTTACTGTGACATATTTTTGAATGTGATTTTAGATTTTTTTTTTTTTTTGTCCGAGTGTCTTGAATGGACTGTGACATAATTCAAGGCGTTTGATGTCCATCACTGCAAACAAAGAGTTTGTTTGCCTTGTCAGAGGAAGTGCCTAAACTGATGCAGCATACAGGCTGCAAATGGGATGGCTCTGTTTGAAATAACAAAGAGGAAAAAAAAGCTCTGACAAAAGATGAAGAAAACATTTTTTTATTTTATTTTTTAAAAACGGGCCTGGTTGCATTTCACATTACTACATACCTCCCGATGAGTTTAAAATGCAGTATTGGTATAGTATCTGTACGTTTACCCACATGGCAAATAGCCTTTCACAAGCATTTTTATGTTTTTATTTGAACGTAAAAGTCCTCCAGCCCAAAAGTGGACAATGTGATAGTTTGCTCAGCCTAGTGGAGAAAATCTATGCTGCCTTTATTTAGTTTGTACGATCAATTGTTTACCATGGAATAATAGCTTCAAGAGATGTGCAATTAATGCCTTTTTTTAGACAGATTATGCCCCTCCTATCTCCCCTTGTCCTGAGTGTCTTAGTTTATAATATAATTGTTTTAGAACTAGTTTTACCCCTCCCCCTCTACTATGTTGTTGATAGTCTTGACACAATGAGTTTTCAAGTGACCTTGTTTACCTTGCACAGCACACACTCTCTTTCAGCGAAGCTCTGCCGGTTTCACTGAAACGAGAATGCAGACCAGTGGGGTTTTAAAAAGAGTGAAATATCGATTATTTTTCTATACACGTTGAGAGGAAAGACTCCATTCAGACCATTCGTCCTCACCGCTCCGTTTGACGGTTGGGAGCCATTACTGTCTGTTGTGTTCTAGTGTTGGACAGCCAGCCACCATCCATTCGTTTGGAAATGAGACTTATCCTGAGAGGAGGTTGGAGAGGTGGTTTGCTGTATTATACACAGTGGTGGAAAAAGTACTAACATGTTTTTACTCAAGTAAAAGTATCAATACTGCAATATAGAAATACTCCGTTACAAGTAAAAGTCCAGAATTCAAAATGTACTTGAGTAAAAGGATTAACGTATTGGCATCAAAATGTACTTAAAGTACCAAAAGTAAAAGTAGTCATTATGCAGAATGTCCCATTTCAAGTTTTCAAATATATAAACATCTTTTGAAAATAGCCAAGCTACAAGTGAGCTTGTAGATCGGCTATTTTCAAATGGCCAAAATCTATATAGGGCTGAATTGGTAAATGTATGTTTTGTAATAATAATCAAAATCTACAAAGTAACTAGTAACTGAAGTGTTCAAATGTACAATATTTGGATCCGAGATGTAGTGAAATAAAAGTATTGGAAATTCTCAAGTGAAGTACAAATACCTCAAAATTGTACTTGAGTAAATCTACTTAGTTACTTTACACCACTGATGATACAACAACAGCCCGGTTAGTGAGTCATCACAGGCTAAAGCCTGATTTATACTTTGTCGTGCAACGGCGCTGTGCACCGTGAAATGGCCGATCGTCAAGCTCACTGCACGTTGTGTACACGTCGCGAGGATGTAGATCGGCCATTTTCGCCGCACGATGTCATACGACAAAGCATAAATGAAGCATTATAATGACAGGCACGCTTGTCTCTTATAAGTTATCTGTGTAGTAGACAGCTTTTAGCCTATCCCACTGTGTCACTGGGGAAGACGGGACACATCTTGAATGATGGCTCAATAAAGTGAAAGGAAGACCTAAATGACCCTGCTGTCCTGTGCTATTATTTCACTCATGTTGACACTTTTGAAAGGAATTACATTAGCCCGGAGCATCCTGGCCTGATGTAAATTCTCTCTACGAATTAGGCGGCTCTCTACATCACCGGGGTGATGAAGTGTTTTCAATGGTGTTCGACGCCAGTGGTGGGGGGTCCCCTCATGATTTTGGGGAGGTCCCCAAATGACTGAAGTGACAATTTAAGGGCTTTTAAGACCTTTTTAAATAACCTCAAGAAGAAAAAACATTGGCCAAATTGTCAAAATATAGGAGAGTCAAAGATGGTGTGAGCTTGTTGATCTGCTATTTTCTACATTCCAAGGGCTTGTCAGGGTGGGGACCCCCCAGTTCAAATATGATTATTTTGGGGGGTCGCGGCCTGAAAAGGTTGAGAACCACTATTCTACACCACAATTCACCGAGTGGGGGTTCCACTGCATCCCAGCTAGCTATGGAACCAAATGGACCCTTAAGGGTCTGTAACTCGCAGTGCGTAATTGGAACCACCTGGACCCGCTTGTACACTCTGGAGTTTAATTGATAGGATTTCTACTCTGTGGCCTGATGCATATTAAGCCATTAAGACCGGGAACGCATCTGTGTCATTTTAGATTTTACCTATAACCTTTATTTTATACTTTGGCTATTCAAAAATCTACAAGCTCATAGCGTGGCACTCGGCGCCGCGCTATGAGTGCGGCACCCAGTTTTCAGTACTTTTACTTCTACTCCACTACATCTCAGAGAGGCAAATATTGTACTTTTACTCCACTGCAATTATATGAAAACTTTAGTTACTAGTTACTTTGTAGATTTTTTATTATTATTACAAAACGTACATTAACCACTATACATTTTGGCCATTTGAAAATAGCATATCTACAAGCTTGTAGATATGCTATTTTCAGAAGATTTTTATACATTTGAAAACTTGTGAAATGGGACAGGTTGAGGACGGGTGCCAGACCCCAGAGCGAGCCACAAGTTGCTCTGTTTTAATGGACATGAATGACTATGAACTAAAAGTAAGTGAATGAGAACTACAGCAACGTGTGAAGAGTCCCCCATAGCCCTGAGAGGAGGGGGGAAATTGAGTCTCCCATAGCCTTGAGGAGGGGGGAAATATATTCATATTTATATGAACCCCCTCCTTCCATAGCCTGAGAGGAGGGGAGAAATGTGCGACTGAGATTCTCCCAGCCGTCCAAAGCACCATAAGGATTGAGGAAGAGATAACAAAGAAATTCAAAGAAATACCCATAACCTCTTCATTTAACCTCCTTGCGTGACTCTTAACACGTTACACAAAGCTAGTTAACGTGACATTTTCATATTGCATTGTCTAATGTAATTTACCTACGTGCAGACTATACATATATATATGTTTACTCTCTGAGTGGATAAAATTGGTATCCCAACCTGAAAATGTAGCAATTTTCTGTTTAATAGAGAGCTGGAGAGACCCCTGTTACTGAACAAGCACTCTATAGCACTGGTTTTCAACCGATTGTGAAGCAGGGACCACCACCCTGACTTAGAATCAAACTGGGGACCACTGTGATGTTGGGAGGGAATAGGGGCTAAGATGAGTTATTTTGGACCCACTTGATATGAGTTCCATGTCTATGCATCCCACTGTTTCTCAACTAATGGTCCTTGGACTACTAGTGGTCCATGGCGTAATTAGGTCTGCAGTTGGTCCATGGGAAAATGTTTTAAAATGTAAACAAATTAATAAAATACTGTTGTTAAAATAATGTGCTAATTCAAATTATATATATATATTTATATACCCGTAAGTATAATAATAATAACATTTGAATGAATAGGCGTGGTGTGGGGGGAAAGCTTGAAATTAAATAATGACTGTTAAGGCCTTGATATAATATGTTGCACGATACTACGCACAACACATTATATCGAGCCCTAATTATTTAACTGAAATATGCAAGTGGTCCAGAGTTCAAAAAAGGTTGAGAACCACTGATCTATTCCTTCCTCACAGTTACCCTTATTCTGTTCTCTTACTTATCCAATCTTCCATATTAAACTCATGTTAACTGATATACTGATTACATGGGCACATTTAATTCCTAATGATGGTGAGTCAACCAGGCAATACGGTGCACTTCCCCTTCTTGAGATTCTAACTCCCTTTTTCTGTGGAATTTCTTGACCTCCAACTTCCCAGTACATTTCTAAATTGACACGCATGCAGGTCATTCAGTGTACTGTTTCTCAACTTTCACTTTCCTACATTACTGAATGCATGGGCAGGGACCACACAATACCTTCACGGACCACCAGTTGAAAACCCCTGCTCTATATAGCAATGACTATCAGAATAGAGCTCCAGGGTGGGGGGTAGTTAGCAGTGAAACAGGTTTATCAAGCTGTGGGCTATAAATCATAGCACATTGAGAATGCATTGAAATGGCTGGGAGGGGGGTGACATTAACGTTGAAGTCAATGAGACCACCTGGGTGCAGTCAAGTTTTACACCCAGGTAGGCTACCCCCCCCAAAGGGGCGGGCCTATGGCTACACAGGACTCTTGACCCTGATTGTGACATTCGGTACGTGGTTTGAAGACGCCACTTTTGGTGTAACACCTAACAATGGCCAGTCACAGCTTTTAGAGTTACATGGTAGAATAAACATTTTCTCGTTCTCTCACCCATTGGGGGAGCGTCGCCTCATTGCACATAATGGACGAGCCGTCACTGCAATTATAAGATGTCTGTGGGGCTAAACCTGATTAACTAAAGCATCTCAGGGGTTGGCTTCCTGCTGATGAAGAACCTCATGTTGCCATAGAAACATCATCAGGACCTCCTTGCTGTACCTCTACCCCTGTGACAGATAAAAACCTCGCTCCCTTCACCGACACACTGCCCACATGTTGCCCCCCCCCCCCCCCCCCCCCCCCCCCCCGGTTGCCTCTGTCTTTTCCCCTATAAACAAGTCCATTATAAGGAGTTAACATGCCTACATCAATATTTAATGAAGAGACATTCAATGGAAATCGTGGGTGGTTTTTGCATCGGCCTGTGGCAGGCCCGGCCATCTCTGCTTCCACAGCTTCCCACAGAGCAACTCTTCCAGTGAGTCATGCAAGGCTGTAGGCCTTCGCCTCAATCTGCCTTTGTCACACTGGTAGAAGGAGACCAGTCCTAGCAGACACACACAGACATCAGCGGTTGAAGCATTCATTCAGTCAATGATCGCCTGTGGCTATAACTAGACCCTGCATCCAGCAAGAGACAGATTTCACAGATTGAATCGTGCTTTCACGCATGAGGTTTTATTTTTGCTGCTTTTTAAGAAATGATGCTGCTGGCAACTAACTTAAAATAACAAAGCCAGGCCTGGGCCACAGCGTGGCGGTCCAGGCACCGCAGGCTGCAATGCTGAGAACATGTCGCTGGTTCGAGTCCCGAATCCCGATGACCTTTGCTGTGTGTCACTCCCCATCTCTCTCCCCATGTCCTGTCAGTCTATTGTCCTATAAATAAAGGCATTAAAAAAAGCCCCAAACAACAAATATTTAAAGTAACAAAGCCAAAATGTTGCGTGTTGACAACCATTATTTGAAATTTAATAGCTGACTGTGTCTTGTTCGAGGAGGTTTTCGAAGCCTGATCAAGTCGTTTCAAAAGGTCTGTGCCGGTTGTCTCTTCGTTGTCTCTTCTGATAAAGGTCAGCCTCTTAATCAGCACCTCAGTACTTCTAAGAACCACACCTGCTCACATTTTCAGCTCCCGCATCCGTTAGAAATGGAATTCTTTTTTTTTTTTTTTGAGATGCAGACTCGGCGATTCAACGTAATTTTAAGCATGATTCATAGCTCAGAACCTGTCGCATCACGTTGTGCTGTGAGGTTGTAGATCGCCTATTTTCGGCCCGCAACACCGCCATACGATGGAGTCGACGTTATCTAAGATTGGACATAAGACGTGGTCAGTGTAGGTGGGCCTGCTGGGCTGGTGTGGGGGGGGGGGGGGGGGGGGGGGCTGGGGGGTGATAAATGTCAATGAAACCACTACCGAGGGACCCATGGGGGACGTGGTACGGAGGGCAGTGACGTGACAATAACCATGGCGACAAGGCCAATTGACGCCTACTGCAGCGCGCTGCAGCAGAACCCCTATTGGGATGATACATGACCCTCAGTCACTATGTGTGTGTGTGTGCGTGTGTGCGTGTGTGTGTGTGTGTGTGTGTGTGTGTGTGTGTGTGTGTGTGTGTGTGTGTGTGTGTGTGTGTGTGTGTGTGTGTGTGTGTGTGTGTGTGTGTGTGTGTGTGCGTGCGCGCGCGCAGAGAGAGAGAGAGCTTCATGTCACTGTGTAAGAGGTTCTCCAGATGAGTGGGCATTCAGCAAGACCTGAGGCCGATTCTACAAATGTCTTCTAAATCAGCAGTTCTCACGCTTTCATTTCATTTTTCAGAAATCTCTTGAGCCGGTTTTAATGGTTTAAACACATTTCCTGAAAATATAGCAAACTTTCTCAAAACTTCCACCAATCTCTTGCAAAATCAACACTGAATTCAAAAGCATGTTCTCTATCTAGCTCGAGCTCTTCATCAAAACCGTATTTTGGCATCGAAACACTTTGGTGTTTGGTCAATTTTAGAATCATGACGTCACGTTACATAATATTGAAATGGATAAAATTGTGCTACGAATCTTCGATAGGACAAATGACCCACTTGCAATGCACACACTAATGGCCCTGATGAAGAACACTTGGCAGGTTGCGATCACATATCTTCCAGCGCCACGCTGAAAAATGAGTCTTTGACTGGATTAAAGAAAGGTGAATAAATAATGCAGAAAAGTGTGGATGCTCAATTAACCAGATTGAAACTTAACATCGTCCCAAATTATAACACAGTTTAACCGCTATGGTCCATATCTTCCTCTGTGGGGTGATGATGATGTTGTGGAGTGAATCAAGAAGTATAACCTACTGTACTCGCTTGCTTGCATAGCAGCCACAAGCTCTTTCACCCTGTGAGAGTTCCACTCAAATGAAACCTGAAAAACGTGTTTCACGATGGTTGCACTTTAGGACACAGTCAATTGTTGATAAGCTGACACTATGATGTGTTTGTTGTCTTCAATGACTCTGCTTTGGATTTCCTAGCATTATTTGCCGCAAGCAACTTAGACGCTATCTGCATCTAAGTTGCAACACCCTTCATGAAACGGAAAAGTCCTATCTGATTGCGTTAATCAGCGCTAATATGCGTTAATACGCATTAAAACCGGTAAAGCATCTGTGTCATTTTAGATTTTAGCATTGGCTATTCAAAAATATCAGATATACAAGCTCACAGCGCGCCACTTCGTGCCGCGCTGCAAGCTTGTACATCTGATATTTTTGAACATTTTTAAAAAATATTTAAAGTGTGAGAACTACTGATTTAGAAGGCATTTGAAGAATCGGCCTCAAGGTCTTAAGGTCCACCGTTGTAGTGTTATGAGCAATTGCAAATTGCAAGTTGCTTGCGGCTAGAGCATTGGATAGCACCATATGTTTTGTTCTGCACTAAATGTGTGGCCTGAGCCTCCCCTTGGCGGTAGTCTCTCAATTCCGTGAAAGGTATACAAAGGCTAACATTTACTGTGGGTATGTCACACTATGCCTTTATATACTGTCATCACTGACAACTGTATTGATATGATACCATGAAGCTACATTACTGTAGTGTAAAGAGTATAGAATATTTACTGAAGTGGTTAGGCTACTTACCTATTCTCATCTCCAAAAGTCTGGATAACAGCCATGTTCAATCCATGGTTGATACAGTGACATGGTCGACTAATGTCTCTCATATTTCATTCAACCTTCTTCCTCTTCCTCTTCCATATCCTTGTTCCTTGTCCTCCTCTTGCTCTCCCTCTCTCTGCCAGCTGTGCTTCCATTGTTTCAAACACAGAAGCTACCTGATATGCCTCTTTTATGTTATAAATGGATAAATAAATAAATAACAGTTAGACCAATTGGCGTCTAACTGGTCTCTTAACTGGTTGTGGCACTTTGGAGGTCAATGTTTTCCATGTGAATAAAAAGGATGATAAGTATGATAATTGTACTAAATGACAGGATCTGTGTAGAGTTGTAAAAACATGGGATTTAGAGGGTTTTCACCATTGTGGTGTACTGTATGTATAGTTACAGTTTTTGTGTGTAAAATACATTGATAAAAAACTGTACAATCCTCTCCCTGGGGGTGAAGGGCAGGCACACAGGGAGAGAGCATCAGCCTGGCATTTGAGTAGCCATACTGCGACGCCACACAGGCGGTTGGCTCTCGTTTGTGTATTCACATAATTCCACTCAGCGGTCTGACTTTCACCCGCGGCCACGGGGCATTTTGCCCAGCCTCCACCCATCAGAATGCATTACAGAGCATCATACCCTGTCGGGCCTGTGCAGAGGCCTGTGCAACAGATGAGCGTGTAAGCAGTAATTTGCCCCCGTTGCAGAATCATGCAGCATGCTGGCCCACGGCCCACACCGACCAGGCAGCAGTGCTGAGCGGACCGATGTCGCACTTCAGAGGTTCTCAAACTTTGTATTTTATTTCAAGGACCCCCGTATTGGTATGCATTAGACCAATGGTTCTCAAACGTTTACATTTCAAGGTCTCCCCTTAACTCTGGAACCAAAATGGACCCTAATGGGTTCATTTTGGACCCATTAGGGGGCAGTGGCTCAGGGGTAGAGTGGCCGGGTAGAGTGAACTGGAAACCGCAAGGTTCCTAGTTCGATCCTGGTCAGAGTTACAGACTTGTAAGGGTCCATTTAGACCCCCTTACCAAAGGAACCCAGAGAGTCCCTGGAATCCACTTTGAAAACCACTGCATTAGACCACGGACCCCCATGACTGCATTTGTACAAAGTTACTGACCTGCAGGGGTCCATTTAGTTCCTAACGAATCAATCATTTAGCTGGGGGGACCCCCTGGAACCACCTCAAGGACCCCTAGGTGACCCAGACCTCACTTTGAACACACACACACACACACACACACACACACACACACACACACACACACACACACACACACACACACACAGGCAGGGAGGACATCTCTGCTGGTCCAATACGACCAGGCAGGGGGATTTAGTTGATGGAGGGGATTGGCTTCATGGCGAGCATCACCTTAGTTCAAGACCACACAGTACAATCCTCAATGTTCATTTCACTCTGACAGTGTAGGCTATACAAGTGTACTAAAACGGACCAGCAAGGGTCAGTTTAATTACATTTGTACACTCTAAGTTACAAATGGATATAGAATTAACACTTCCGCTCCTCCTCGCTCTTCTCTGTCTTTCTGCAAAATAAATGCACTGTGCACGCTTTCACCCGCTCTCTTGCTCTCTTATCAGTTGTTCTATCCTGCCTTTCTCCTTCCTTCCCCTCTCCTCCCCTCCCCTCCCCTCCCTTACACTGTGGTTGAACCTAAGGGTCATGATGAAACCAAGCCAATATCTTCTCCTTCCCCTCTGTCTGGTGTCTGTGTGTGTGGGTGGTAAAAGGTGACGGCCTGCGTTCGCCAAAGCGGTGGCGTGTTTTAAATGACTGTGAAGCGACTATAGCGAGTGCTATAGCAGAAGGGTCTGTCTGTGTGCTTTTGGATGTTCAGTTTTTTCTGCAAATATGTTTTAAATCGGGTGATTGTCTATCTCCTATCTTCCTATCTCCATATTTTAACCTTTTGTGTTTTTTAGTAAATAAATGCCCTACTTGAAAGTAAAGTAGCAGATCCACGCGTCGCTTCGTGCTGTGTTTTGAGCTTGTTAGATCTGCTACTTTTACTATTTTTATATTTGAATCCTGAAAAGTAACAGTCTTGGACACATGAAGTTTTCCATCCAACAGAGATGATATGCAGTCACCCAGTCAGTCAGTCAGTCAGTCAGTCAGTCAGTCAGTCAATCTGAGCAAGTGTGAAAGTTCTGTGTGTGAAATTCTGTGAATGGATGGCATATATTTACTTCTGTTTGCCTCAACCAAAGGCAATGGGGTGAGACATGGCATGCAGCTGCCAGCATGTTGTCTGACCCGAGAGAGAGTGCAATGCAGTTATGTAACATAAATGAACCATGACCTTGTGTCATTATGCATGTCAACAGGAGCACAGCGGAAATGTGAAGATTCTCTCCCTCCCTCTGTCATTTTGTGTGTCTTGAACACTGGGGGGAGACAAATACTGCAGCAAAAATGTTCAATTCTTTAAAGAGACGTTAATAATATGTATTCATCCACATATGATTATTGCATTGATTCCTTAGTAGCTAATCTTTATTTAACCACCTAAGGGTTAGGGTTAGGGTTAGGGGAATTGTTGTGATGAGGGATTATAAAAGAAGTAGCTTTATCAAAGAGCTAGTAAAAAAAAAGGTGCTGATCTATGGTTTCACTTGTGGGAGATTCTAACCCTAACCTGTGAACACACACGCACGCACGCGCACAAACGCACGCACACACACACACACACACACACACACACACACACACACACACACACACACACACACACACACACACACACAGCACATGCACAAGCACACTCTTAATTAATAGTCGACAAACAAACAAACTGAAAACCACTCTTGTGAAACCTTGTTGGTCATGGTCCAGGTTTTTCCTTTCTATCCTGACTTTCTCTGCTCTCATGAATGAAACACCTTGCTCGCTCCACACCACCTGTAGAGAATGAGTCACACACACTACACACACACACACACACACACACACACACACACACCGCCTGCTGGCATGCAAGCTGGCTGCTGTTGCCCGTGATTGACCTCGTTGGAACTTAAGAAGGAAATAAGAAAAACTATTAAGTGTCACATTTCACTTTGATGACAACAACAGTCATGTTGCTTCATCATCATCATCATCATCATCTGCCCACGCGTAAAAGGATGAGGATGCAGAACTGAACTGAACAATGTTTCCGCCTAGTTGTTCATATCATGTTATTTCCTGCACTGGTGGAACTAAAGCGTGGACATTTAACTGCGTTCCCTCGGCGCTCGTCAGGTTTAAGTTCGGATCTCACGCCGATTTAATTCGCCGCACGTCGCTTGATTGGTTGCTTAATTAGGATCATTTCTTCGGGGAGCGCTCGGTGACATTTTTTTTGGCAACGCGATATGATTACCGACCGACTGGACGCCCTCCGGTGACTGGGATTGAATCATATCTCCCTCTCCCTCCCCTCTCTCTCTCTCTCTCTCTCTCTCTCTCTCTCTCTCTCTCTCTCTCTTGACAGATCTAGCTGATCTTACAGATCATCCTTCTACTCTTTTATCATTGCGATGTCCACAAGAAAGCATCCGTTGTCACCGGATCAACAGCAAAACGGAACGTCAAAATATGTGTTGTCGAGATGCGCGTCTGTTAACGAGTATTACGATGTTGTCTTCAAGGTGTGTATTGCATTATTTTTTTAATCTTCATCATATTATATAGCGTGTTTATTTGCGTTTGTTTTAGTAGTGTGTGGGTTGTGATACTACTGAGATCTTTGAAACCCTCAGCTGAGGAGGAACAGGTGTCTTTTACTGCATGGTTAACACAACTGGGACTCAAAATAATACATGGATCATTTATTTTGGTTAACACAACTGGGACCCCAAACAAATAATCATTTTTAAAGGCTGCAAACATGGATCATTTATTTTGGGTGTTGCTCGAGGCAATTTAAAGGCTTTCAATAATGTGTAAAGAAGTCAAATGGACATGAAAGCATCTGTGATTGTTGTAGACTAGTCTAGTTGTGAATTGGCTGGAGGCTAGTAGTTCTCATGTCATTGTCATCCATATACTGTGCATGGCTGTTCTCTGTTTATGGCAGAGAGGGGACCTTATATTCTTCTATATCTGTGTTTCTCAGACATTTTCATGTCAAGGACCCACACATTGATGTATTTGGCTGCAGACCCCCATCTGAAAATATTTCTGTGCCAGCAACCCCCATAAGTGAAGATTATTTTCCCCTTCTTTTGCCCGAAAATAGCCCATAGTTCAAAACAAAAAGTGATTAAACGGATGTTGATGCTAAATTAACTAATTTAGCTGGAGACCCAATGGAACCTCTCCAAGGACCCCTGGGGGTCCCCGGAACACAGCTTGAGAACCACTGCTTTGTATGAATAAGTCGTCTTAATATCATATGGCCGCTGTCTGGTGGAAACCTTGTACTGTATGTCCAAAACTGTTACTTTTCTGGAAATGTGTTCCAATGGTAGTTATTATTGATTGATTGATTTAATTATTTTTCTTGCTAAAAGTACAGATGTGCAGTTATACAATAATGCTAAAAGGATAACACAAAAAGCCCTGAGGGCTCGTTTCCATTGTGGTCCTGTGTATTCAATTCAATAGACATACAATACTATACAAGACATCATCTCTCTCTCTATATGTGTGTGTGTGTGTGTGTGTGTGTGTGTGTGTGTGTGTGTGTGTGTGTGTGTGTGTGTGTGTGTGTGTGTGTATGTATACACACACATATATATATGTGTGTGTATGTATACATACATCATATGATATCAATATATCATCTATTCATCTTTCATTGGTTCAATATTTATAAAATCACACTTAAACCACTTTCACTTTCAACATAATTAGTTTTAAAAAGATTGCTAAAACAGCCAATCTACAAGCTCACAACGCGTCGCACCGCATGAGCTTGTAGATCGCCTGTTTTTGGTACTTTTGTGTGACACTGTAGTATGACCAAGTAGAGCATTCATTTATGAAAAAAACATAAACAAGTTGAAATATGAGGTTTCTGCCCGACAGCGAGGATATTTATGATGCTCTCATGTTGAATGGGTCCACCCATGGTGATATGCAAATGTTTGCTGAGGGAGGACTTGTTGGGCCTTGCCAACCCTCCCACCTCTGCGTTTTTATTGAGCTCACACTCCACTGTTTTCCATAAGCCCAGAGTGACGGAATTCTAAAGGAAGAAGTCCTATTTTGTGTCACCGCTGGTTTCCTAAATGTATCCCTTTGCACCGTTACATGGTTGCTATAGACCAGTGGTTCTCAACCTGTGGGTCTGATCAAATGTAATCAACAAACTAAAAACTCGTCAAACATTGGCCAAATTGTCAAATAATATGAGAAAGAGGCAAAAATGTCACAATATTTATCTGTGGAACCGAGTAACCGAACTAAATGTAATGCCTCAACTACATTCCTACAAGTGCTTGTCAGGGTGGGGGGTCCCCAGTTCAAATTTGATTATTTAAGTGGGTCGCGGCCTGAAAAGGTTGAGAACCAGCGTGATCTAGTATGAGAGTGACGACACTAGCATAGACTCCCATTGTAAGAATGGAATGCGGAAATGCTCTGTCTATCTCAACGAGGAAGTTCCAATGTTTGGAACTAGAGCCCATAGCAGACGGAACTCTCTCTCTCTCTCTGGGTCTGTTGAGAACCACTGCTATAGACTGTACAGTCTTACCAGCATTTAGGAAGGCCACTAGTATATCGTGTACGGCTTGTTATGAGGAATCCTGTTTGTGGATTTTGTGATTACACATCACTCCCTCAAATCTCCTCACAGTATTGACAGAAGCAGAGGAAAATAAAAAACACACAAAAACAATGGTTTGTGGTGTGTGTACCCATAGGTTGTATCACAAGAAACCCTTCATTACACTCTTGAGTTAGAATAACACTTTAAAAACAGAATAGACCAATTATTTGTTTACTAACATTGAGACTGGACGCACAGGTGATTGTTTCATGCAATCAATTCCCAACCTGTTGTTTCGGGGTGCACTGGTTTCAGCCCACCCCAACCCCCTCTTGTGTGTTGGCTAGTTAGGTGCGTCCAAGCGAGACCTGATAGAATGGGTTTCATTCTATCAGGTGCTGGTTGCACGCATACTGGTACTTATCAGTGTGACGTCGTCTGTTAAGGGGTCTATAAGACATGCATACAAATTGAGCTTGAGATGTCGCACATCGTCTGGCGCAAAGCTCTCAGTCGTGATTGTGAAACTGTGTTTTAACTTAGAATTCACGATTGCTCCACATCCCTACCCGAAGCTGTAACCAGCAATAGTTTTGTAAGGCAAAAGCAAAAGTGGAACAATAGCACAGACTCCCCTCGGTAGCCTACTATTGCACTCGTAATGTAGAGTAGAGTAGTAGAGAATGTACCGTAGGCGTAGACAGTTAGACACATAATCCAAATGAATTCAATTTGTAATTCAAGTGTATACAAAATGTAACCTAATGGTAACTTTTGCACAATGTCTGAGTTAAATGAACACTCTCTCTCTCTGGTTCTGTTGTCTTGTGTTGCTCTCCAGGTGATGATGCTGGGGGACTCCGGCGTGGGCAAGACCTGTCTGCTGCTTCGCTTTAAAGATGGAGCCTTTCTGGGAGGCAACTTCATAGCCACCGTGGGAATAGACTTCAGGGTGAGATATGCTCGTCCTCTAAAAGCACCGCTGGAGCCACAAATGGCTGGCCATGGCTCGAGACATCCTCCTCCTCAAGCAGTAGTGTAAAGCATTGGTTCTCAAAGTGGGTACCAGGGGTACTTGAGGGGGTTCCAGGGGGTCCCCAGCTAAATGATGGATAGGAACCAAATGGACCTTTATGGGTCTGTAACTCTGAGAGTGTCTAAATGGAACCAAATGGACCCTAACGGGTCCATTTGGTTCCATTTGAACACTATCAGAGTTAAATTAACATTGATTTTACAATATGAATTGGGGTCCCAGAGATATAAATGCATTTAAATGGGGGTCCGTAGCCTAATGCATGTGAAACTGGGGGTCCTTGAAGTTAAAATGGTTGAGAATCACTGCTAGAGAGCCGTAAAAATCTTCTCTTATGGGGGTCCCAGGCTTATCTTTTCAAATGGGGGTCCGCGGGCTAATAAGTGTCAATTTAGGGGTCCTTGACGTGAAAAAGTTTGAGAACCACTGGTGTAAAGCAGTGGTTCTCCAACATTTTTTCGTGTCAAGACTGCCAAATTGATATGTATTTGGCCGCAGACCTCCATACATCTGAAATAATTTTGTACCAGGGCCAAAAACAAGCTCACACATCTGCTATTTTTGAATAGCCAACGTATACAATATGGATAAAGTGGGTAGAATAATTGTGATGCTGCATTAACTATCTTTGCTGGGGACCCCCTCAAGGACCCCTGTGGGTCCCCGGTCCCCACTTCGAGAACCACTGCTGTAAAGTAGCTATAGTTTGTTTACTCAAATACTGTATTTAATGTACAATTCTTGTACTTTTACTTGAGTATTTCCAATTCTTGATACTTTCTACTTACAGTATCCTCCACTACACCTCGGAGGCAAATGTTGTACTTTTTACTATACTACATTTATTTCACAGTGTTAGTCACTAGTTGCTTTGCAGATGAATCATTTATGCCAAAGTATAAAATAGGTTTAGGTGGTTAATGATCATAGTCAGAAAACATGATATAAAGTTTGTGAAATGGCCATTCTGCATAATGCATACTTCTGCTTTTGGTACTTTAAGTATATTTTAATGTCAATCATTTGTAATTTTACCTGAGTAACATTTTGAATTCGGGACTTTTACTTGTAACAGAGTATTTCTACATGGTGGCATCGTTACTAAATCAGTCTGTTCTGTTCATTTGCTGTTTTGCCCTTTTCTTTTTTTTTGTGCTCTCATTTGAGATCTGAAGTGTTAACGTAAGAACGGTTTGCAACAGGGTTTCATCAGGGCTGTTTTTCATCTCCATGTTCAGCACTTTATAAGGACATTTGTCGTCAGCCCAGGGAGCATGGCACCAAGTGCACGCACGCCCTCTCTCTCTCTCTCTCCAGTCAGCCCAGGGAGCATGGCACCAAGTGCACGCACGCCCTCTCTCTCTCCAGTCAGTCAAGTTCACACACCACTTGTGCTGCGAGGACAGCATCACAAATGGCCTGGCTGCCGCCCGCCCACGTCCCCATGTCTCCAGGACAGATTGTCTGCCTCGCTGTGCAGAGGCATGGAGAGTTGGAAGAACTACTGTACTGTCAGACAACCTCTCACCGTCCTCTCCTACTCCCACACCACACACCGGCAGTACATGCAAGACGTAGGCTACATACCAACAGTGATTCTCAAGCTCTTTTAGTTTCAAGGACCCTCAGTTTGATATTATGACTGCGGACCCCCATTTGATGCCATTTATGTTTTAGCTCTGGGTCCCTAATCTCCACTGTACAATCCTCAGTATTAATTTAACTCTTGAGTGTGCAAAATGGAACCAAAAGAACCCGTAAGGGGCCATTTGGTCCCATTTGCACACTCTGATTTACATACCCGTAAGGGTCCATTTGGATCCTAGATGGTCCCTGGACCCAACATTGAAAACCAGTGACCTGCAACACAGTCACTTACTCATTTTAACCACTTAATCCATGTATATGTTGGCTATTCAAAAATTGCAGATCTACAAGCTTGGACATCTGCTATTTTTGAGCATTTTTGAAAAATCTTGAAAGTGTTTTTTTTAAACATATTTTCCCCTCACAAATCTTCTCTTCTGGGGGTCCCTGGCACAAAACATTTTCAGATGGGTGTCCGCAGCCAAATACACATACATTTGGGGGTCCTTGACATGCAAAAGTTTGAGAACCATTGGTCTAAACGATATGAGCTCCTGGAGTCTGCTTGGCGTTACAGTGGCTGATCAACTCCATTCGCTCTGGTCTGATCCCCACCCCCACTCATCCATTTCCCTCCATTCAAGGCTGAACACTTACGCTAATGGCAAGTCAAGTAGGGTTTGGTTTTGAGGAGGAAATTGTGTGGCATTAGGCGGAGTGATGTACTGTCCTGTTCTGATGGCAGTGAGGACATTAGGGAGCGTAATGGATGTTTGACAGATGGAGCCATGTCGAGACGGTTTACCCAGTAAAATGAACATTTTACTTTCCCCCTTAAGCGAGGAGAGCAACAGGTATTGTGGCCATTGGCTCTGCGGGAGGTCTATTCAATGATATACTGGTGGGTTTATGGTAAAGTTCATGTTTAAAATGTAGAAATGATCACTTGTTTTCAAGCTTCATGAGGGACATCAATGCCTGCGCAAATTACATTTAGAGAGTGTAATGGACCTAAATTGATCTGTAATGGTCCATTTGGGTAAATTCTTACATTGATATTTTTGACTGAACACTGACGGTTTTACTGTGTGTTGAAACAAGGAGTTATACTCTTTATGAAGACGCACACATGCTCTATGGCTCTGACTCTTGGAGTCTATGCTAGTATTGGTCAGTGTTTGTCTCTGCTAAATGCCTTAATTTATGAACGAGAATGCACCTGCTTGCTTGCATAGAGGTGAAGGGCACAGAAGTGGCTTAGAACCCCAGAGAGAGACAGAGGATACTGCGTGTCTGGCTGAATCTGACATTCTCTGAGGTTGTGCGTGGATGGACGGGCAGACAGGCAGGCAGGCTGCTGTTGGCGGTCTATTTTTGGGCCTGTTTCCTCGTAGCTGTTACTCAGCATGCGGGCGTGTCAGAGCGGCCATGTGGGCAGCTCTGTCAACGTCATGAGTGGAGGGGGAAAGTGGAATCCCATGGCAACTAATGGCAGAGGGGCTGAACTAAGTCCATTCTGGCAAGGTGGATAACTCTGCAGGTGACAGCTGTTAATTGCGGGCGACCCCCAGCCTCAGTTCAGACATGCTTGAAAGATGTTTTTGTGGTATCGCAAAAAGCTATGCTCTCACTGCATTTCTGTCACCAATACAGAAGCTACGGAGTGACTGAGCAAGTCATGCACAACCTTGGCTACTTTCACTTCCTTCATGGACATTCCTTTAACACCTCTCTCTCTCTCTGTGTGTTTCTCAGTTTCTCAGTTTATTTTGTTCAATTTTAATTGTTTTTTCTCCCAATTTAGTTATGCCGATTCTCCTCGACCAATGAATTACAGCTTGGTCCCTATTGCTGCTAAGCGTGATGCATTGTGAGCTTGTAGATCTGCTATTTTCAAAGAAAAAATATGAAACATTTTGAATATTGTTTTGAATATTTTAACAGCATGTACATCTTGTATCGGTGTCCCTCGCACAAATATTTTCAGATGGGGGTCCGTGGCCAAATACATCCTTGACATTAAAACGTTTTAATCACCAATTGGACACGCCTATCTTTCTCTCTTTCCAATGGTGCTTTTTTTTCTATGAGGAAGGAAGTGTCTGTCCTCCTTTCACTTTTGAACTTCTTCAGCCTGGGTGGAAGCTTATTCTGTTGCTATAGTTGGTTGGATCGAGTTGAAACTTGATCTCATTGCCTGTGGAGATGTAGCATGTGAGTTTTATCTCTTACCACCTCGCTCATTCTATTTTCTCTTGACGAGCATTTTCTTTTCTTTCTTTCTTTCTTCTGTCTTTCCTCCCACCACCACACTCATCACTTGCAGCATTCGTCTTTCTGTTATCTGGGCTGGTTATAACTATTTTAGGTTAATATTAGCTGAGCAGGAAATGGCAGGGTGCCCCCGACAACTGCAGGAAATTCATGAGGGAGTGAACTGTTAGTTCTTCCTTCACATTATTGTGCAATTAAGTCTAATCTCAGGACCTTGTTGTTGAGTGGGTGGTGCAAATTGCCTTCTCCGGCAGCATTCAAAGCCCGATATTCTTCTAGTTTCCTGGGCTACATGCTGCGTCTGTGGCCTTCTCAGTCTGCTGCCGAAATCATCAACTCAGCGTCTAGCGTTCAAAGCCCTCTAATCTTTAAAGGGAACTGCAGGTGGAGGTTTTTTTTGGGACCGTGCCCTTAGGGCCCATGCCAGAATATTAAATTCGCACATGCTCAAATTGAACATTTGCCTCCTGTTCACCTCTGTTCCATGCAAGCGACGGGGCGAATAAAACATCAGTGGCAAAAGCTAATTCTCATCTCCGGCTTCACGTGGAGTTTGACATAAACTAATAGCAAAGAAGTGTATGTAGTTGATGCCACTTGGCCTGTATTCACATATGTGCCCTTATCTTTCACATTGGGACAAAATCTGTGTTTTGCATCAACTGCAGGCGTACCTCTACCTTGTTCTAGTGATGAAGTTTATTATTAATGACTTTTTTCCTTCTTTTTAACAGTTGACAGCATTGGTGGAAGAAGTACATTCATTTTGTGCTTAGATAAAAGTAGCAATACCACAATGTAGAAATACTCTGTTACAAGTAAAAGTACCAGTATTCAAAATGTACTTGAGTAAAAGTACAAAAGTATTGTCATAAAAATATTTAAGTACTAAAAGTAAAAGTACTCATTATGCACAATGTCCCATTTCACAAGTTTCTAAATATATAAAATCCTTTTGAAAATAGCAGATCTACAAGCTCACAACACGTCGCAAAGCTATTTTCAAATAGCCAAAGTATATTATAGGCTGAACTGGTTAATGTATGTCTTACAAAGTAACTAAAGTTTTCAAATAATTGTAGTGGAGTTAAAAGTACAATATTTGCCTCTGAGATGTAGTGGAGTAGAAGTAAAAGTACAGAAAATTGGAAATACTCCAGTAAAGTAAAAAATACCTCAAAATTGTACTTAAGTACAGTATTTGAGTAAATGTATTTAGTTATTTTCCACCACTGGTTGACAGATCATCTGAAAGACAGTGTTTGGCATACAGGCAGTGTTGTGATTTCGGTTGACCAACATATGGTCCCTAAGAGTCTCCATCTACCTAAGGGTAATGGTGAGTGAAGGTTTCTGTTGAGTCACACGCGCGGAGAACCAGATGACACCAGGCAGTATCACACGACAAGCTCTGAAGTTTAATGCACACATACAGTACTGTAGAGAATATATACAGTATTGCACAGTGGACACATGACGTGACCAGATATGGAACAATGACAAGAACAGAATGGATAAGAATAGAACATACATCTTGTAATATTGTGCACAGACGTCAGTCTCTCTGATAAAGTAGTTGATGATCATGGTATCACGGCTATCACGGTCATAAATCATGACAGGCAGCGTCATTGTCTGCTTTTGAGAAGATGCAGTACGATTTCGTATCAGTTTTCGTCGGTGGTAAAAATCATTTCACTTCACATTGTTTCCTTCCTAGGTCCAGTTATGTTCTGGCCAGGGGGTGGGATGTTAATACGCTACTCTACTATAGAGAGTGCTTCAGGGATATGTGCTCAGATTTCCAATGGAAGTTTTGCATTGGGTTTTGCATAAATGAAGGAAATAAGCTCAACATAACATAACATACAAAGGATTATGATAGCATAGTTATTAAGATTTTTGAACATAGGCAATTGACACGTTTAAAAAGGGTTGGGTCCACAACGACTTCCAAATTCACGGGCGAGTATTAACCCATTAAAACCAGGAAGGCATCTGTGTCATTTTAGAACAGTGGTTCTCAAAGATAGCAGATATACAAGCTTGCAGCGTGTCAATTCGTGCCACGCTGCGAGCTTGTACATCAGCAATTTCTTAAAGCATTTTTGAAAAATCTTGAAAGTGTTTGGAAGCATTTTGAATATATATATTTTTTTTTTAATACAAATCTTCTCTTCTGAGGCTCCCTGACACGAAACATTTCAGACGGGGGGGTCCGCACCCAAATGCATGTCATTTCCTACAGCTTTAGAAGGCATTTGTAGAATCTGCTGTAGAAACCCTTTTGATGAAAAAGCATTTGTAGTCCAACGAGGGAACCCACACACACTCTTCTGGGTTTTAGGTCTACAAACTGTAGCACTCTGTTCATTGTCACTCCATCCTGTGTATATCTGGGTTGAGTTCCTCTTTCTCTGCCCCTCAGAACAAGGTGGTGACTGTGGACAACTTGAAAGTCAAACTTCAGGTAGGAACGCTCTTTTAACGCCATACTTTAACACAAGACCTGCAACAAAACTGTAATAGAAAATAATCTTTATTGTATGTTAAACTACTTGGGATTGCCAGATGGGTTGTGGATTACGACGTAGGCTTATCTCCTCTGTTGGCCTACTCATGAGGTGATCAAACACAAATCAAACAGTCATTTGCCAACACTATTTGACCGAGGTCTACACTTACACCCGACATGTTAATTATTTGCATTGCTAATCCTCTCAGATTTTGTCAATTCAATTCATATTCACGTTAGGAGCTACTGTTTGCCGACATGCTTATCTAAAGCAAACAGCTAGCATCACATCCTGCTCATTCAACCCCTGCTGAGTGGGAGGTGACAAAATTTGCCTCTCTTGAGATGGCCTGCGGCGCGACAAATAGCGTCTTTCGCGGCGGCCTCCCTTCATGATAAAAGCCCCCTATGTGCAATTCTAGAATGCTGCCCTCTTCGCGCTGTGTCTTAATAATAGCACTTGTTTGAATCATTAGATGTTCTTGTTTAGGATTCCTGGTTATCTGCTGTGTAATTATGATGTTTGTTCCAGATCTGGGATACTGCGGGCCAAGAGAGATTCCGCAGCGTAACGCA
The DNA here is from genome assembly GCF_963454915.1 of Gymnoscopelus microlampas. Classification (NCBI taxonomy): domain Eukaryota; kingdom Metazoa; phylum Chordata; class Actinopteri; order Myctophiformes; family Myctophidae; genus Gymnoscopelus; species Gymnoscopelus microlampas. Next base: position 18,561,253 of record NC_139948.1, read on the forward strand.
CGCCTACTACAGAGATGCCCAGGGTAACACCTGCTCTTAACCCATTTAGACTTGGAACGCATCTGTGTCACTTTTTGATTTGAGCTAAAAAAAGCATTTTTTTACACTTTGGGCTGTTCAAAAAGTAGCAGATATACAAGCTCATAGCGCGGCACCGAGTGCCACGCTACGAGCTTGTAGATCTGCTATTTTTGAAAAATCATGAAAGTGTGCAAATCTTTGAATACATATTGTTTTAAAGTGAACATTTTTAACTCAAATCTTTCCTTCTGGGGGTCCCTGGAACAAAATATTTTGAAATGGGGGTCGGTGGCCAAATACATATAATTTTGGGGGTCCTTGACATGAAAACTTTGAGAACCACTGATATAGAAACATACGTTTTTTTCAGAATACTGGTGGGATTTAGAAGACATTGGCTTCAGGTCTTAAAGGAGGAGTTCACCCAAAAAATGACTTATTTTCTATCAATTGCACACCCCATGAAGCCTTGAATTCATGGATTTGTTTTTGTTTTTGTTGCATTCCTAAGCTAGTAATTTGATTCCCGTCTCCTACCGGCTAATGTATCCGGTAGGAGACACAAAGTAGATTATTGTGTCTCCTACCGGAAATACACAACGTCATCAATTTATTGGTTTAGGAATGAGACAAAAATAAATGAATTCAAGGCTTCATGGGGCGTGCAATTGATATAAAATAAGTCATTTTTTGGGTGAACTCCTCCTTTAATGGGTTTAATACTGCACCTCGTTGCTGTCGGGCAGAAACCTCTTATCTCCATGTTTTAACTTTTTGTGTTTTTTCGTAAATGAATGCCATATACTTGATCATACTGCAGCGTTGCACGCGGCCACATTTTGAGCTTGTAGATCTGCTACTTTTGCTACTTTTTTATTTGAATCCTAAAAAGTAACAGTTTTGCACATATGATGTTTCCACCCTACAGAGACGGCTTCTCGTGTGTGTTGTTGTTGCTTGTGTGTGTTGTGCATGCGAGGAAACAGCTTATCTTTTGTATACATATTTTTCTTTGTGTGTAGTGCAGGTCTGTGTTCATGTGTTTTGCAATGCAGTGGTTCTCAAACTTTTTTTTTCGTGTCAAGGACCACCAAATTGCTCGCGTACCCCCCCATCTGAAAGTGTTTTGTGCCAGGGACCCCCTGAAGAGAAGATTTGTGTTATTTTTTTAAATCCAAATTATTCAAAGTTTTTCAAACACTTTCAAGACGTTTTAAAAATGTTCAATAATAGCAGATGTACAAGCTAGTGACACGCTGTGAGGTTGTATCTCTGCTATTTTTGAATAGCCAACGTATAAATAGATAAGCAAGGGATAATGCATGGGGAGGTGGCCGCCTCTGTGCATAATCACCCTGTCAGGCTTCAAATTTCAATAATGACCACCTCCCCATGCATTATCCCGCTTATTACACGGCTACTTGATAAATACATAAATAAATTTACCCAAAAGTAACAACAAAACGAAGTATTTCCTTGCGTACAGCAATGAAAGTATTCCATAAGTATTGGGCTGGGCGGACAAGTTCGCCTCGGAAAACAAATGACAGTATTCCACAAGGTAACCGGAAAATTCTCCCCAAAAAACACTCACTCGCCCCCCATTATACATTCTATATACCGCCGATTTGCTTGTAATGCCGCCGGATTTGCCCCGGGGCGACTGTGTTTTGGGGCGAGCGTTTTGGTATTCCCCCGTTGTTGTGCCATGATAAACAAGGAAGCGCAGTGGATCAAATAGAATCACTTTTCGGTTATTGCATCGTCTATTTCTCACTTCAAATGTTTTCAAAAACATTCTTGAGAGCAACGTTTAGTTGTAAATGACATTGGTTGTTTGTTTACATGGCTGTCATGTTGGATAAAGCATAAAACCAAGCAGCGCAGGTTGGCATGAGCAGGTGCTCTGAGTCTCTGATTACACAGCGGTCCGTTATAGAGCCAGAAATAATGACCGATGACTGACCAATTAGAATCGAGCATTCAACCAAGCTGTGTAATAAAGTGGTTTAACCTCTTTGAGAACCACTGGTGTAATGCACACTAAGTATTGTATTTGGTAATGTGTTACACAATGCAGACGTTTTAAAGTAAGTAACATAATGTAACTCAATATCATAAACGACACAGAGCCGCATACCTGACAAAATCGCCGGGGGGGTTTTCAAGAGAAAAAAAGAACACTGTGACCCAGGGGGTAGTGGGAGTGACGTCAGGACTCTATTGAGATTCTCTTCTCTATTCATTCATGAACTTGTTTGTTCTTCCCCAGCTCTCCTCCTGCTGTATGACATCACCAGCCAGAAGTCATTTGACAACATCAGGGTGAGAGGTTCTCATATCCTAGCACTGAGGTTCCCAAACCTTTCAGCTCGAGACCCAAAAGGGGAATTTGATGTCTCCCCTGGGCCCAAACTAGTGAAAATAGACCATCTACAAGCTCACAACGTGTCACATCGTGACAAGTTGTGAGCTTGTAGATCTGCTATTTTCACGAGGCTACTCAAAAGTTTCTTTTTTTCATATGAAGTTGTTTGAAATTCTCGTTATCTCTGAAAAATTTAGATTTTCCTTTTTTCATTAATCTTTTTTTTTTAGAAGAAGGGGGAAAAAAGGATATTTACTTGTGACCCATAAAAATGTGTGGGAAACACTGTCCTAGCAGACCCTGAGAGAGAACAGGAAGTATACAGGAAGTACTGTATATATTTAGTTTAGGACTAGAAATGGTTCCCATGTCCCCACACGACATTTGTCCGAATGACCTGTTTTTATCTTATTTTTTATAGGACCCTAATGGTGAAAAAATAACTTTTTCAAGATTTTTCTTGTTGCCGAGGTCAACTCATGTCCCAAGGGTTTCTTTTGGCGTGTGGCGAAAATTCAGATTTTCATAACTCTTCAACCAGACGACATAAAAATAAATATGAACCCCAATTTGTCATGTAATATTGACACTAGGAAACTAATGGAAAAGTCATTGACATGGTACAACCACAACGAAGGTAAAGGCAAGAGATGGTACTTCCTGCAATGATGCCTGTGGAGTATATTATACTAAATTAGCTAACTTGATGGATAAAGAAAATAGATGGAAAGAGAGAGAGAAAGAAAGAAACAGAGGGAGAGAGAGAGAGAGAGAGAGAGAGAGAGAGAGAGAGAGAGAGAGAGAGAGAGAGGCAGACAGACAAGTAACTTTAGTATTCAGTGTTTTACTGTTTGCATTATTAGCTGTCCATTGTTGTTTTTACACTCAGTGCATGTAATTGCTGTTATGAATGAAAATGTCCACCACAAGCAGGCATGTACCATGTCAGTGACCTTTCCATTTCATTCCTGGTGTCAAGATTATATGGACAAAGTGGGTTCATTTTTCATTGTCTGTTGTCTGGTTCAAGGACTATGAAAATCAGCTTTTTTTTGCCACTCATGTGGACATCAATTCAAATGGCCTCCAAACAAACCTCATGGAACAGTAGTTGAGCTCGGCAATGAGAAAAACTCTTTGACACGATTCAGGACCTAAAATAAATGCGTGGCATAAATAAATGTCACGCTGGTACATGGGAACCTATTTTTCTCCTTCTAGTTAGACTAATAGGACTTAGTATTCTCTCTCGGGGTCTGTGTCTGTCTAGTCTGTCAACTGTTCCGCAATCTCTGAATGCTATACAGTCTGTAATTAGGCACTCTGAAAGCAGTTTAGAAGAAGTTGTCATTTCCGTTCATGAAAATATCTTACCATAAATGCACGGAATCTCTGTATGTACATACTGTACGTCTATGATTTACGTATCTCGAGAAGCGTTCGACCGACCGACTTCAAATTCGGCACGTGGGTCGCCGGCGACCCAAGGGAGTTGAGTGCACGCCGCCGAGTCAGTCGGATAGGCGGTTGTCCAGAACCGCCAGAAAAGGCTCTGGCCGTGGCCCAAATGAGCCAATTGATTGCCATAGCAACCCCATTCTAGGCTTGATTTGGCATTTTTCCACACATCTGTCGAAGTCCCCACTCCTGCCATTTGATTAGTTAGTCAGTCAACTTTCCACACAGTTTGCACTCTTCACACATTCTCCACAGACCTTTACCACTGCACAGGGACTTTTCCATATGGGCACAAAATGGACGCATTAATATATTAAATATATGTATGAATTTTCCATTTCTGCAGCGCAAGCTAGATAATGCTATGCACTAACTTAATTTACAGTTGGAAAAGTATTTACGTGACTGCAAAGACAACGGAAGGGAGGGGGAGGGATGGTGGACATCCGCTTTATAGCCTTGAACCGTTTCAGCGCTTCAGATGCACAGACTGTACAGATGCATGCTGTGGCCGTTTGAATATCTCCATATTTAAATGTTATGTTTTTTCTGTCACATAATGCCCTACTTCCTCGTACAGGAGGGTCAAGCAAAAGTAGTGCCATTTTCACACTATCTGAACATTTTCATTCCATTTCCTGAGAAGTAATGATTTTGGACATACAAGGTTTCCACCCGACAAGTGGCGGTATTTAGAAAATAAGTGAGAGACAGTCGGTCTGTCTGGTGTGTCTGTGCGTCTGTCGCTCTTCCTCCCACTTCCTCTGCGTTCAGCTTGCTTGTCTCGAAAAAGCCACTCGAGCTGAACGGCTCTCAACGTGGTTCCTTTTGAAACGCAGAGCCCCCCCACTTGGCGCTTCCAGGGTTTTCTATTGGCTCCTCTTTGGAAATGGCACAAGTGTTTGTTATCACAAAAGATGTACTGTTGTAGAGGTTTAATAAGGACATACAGTGAGTCATCCTCTTGAGTAATGACACAAAAGCAGTAGTTTCACCTTTTTCACATACTGATCTAGTGGTGCAACAGTTAATCAAATTAATCTAATTTATTATAAAACTTAATTGATTATTTAATAAAATAACCATTAATAATCAATCCATATTTTGGGTTTGCAAAGTAAAAAAAGAAAGTATTTTTTGTTGCATAACAAAGTATTAAACGATGCTAAAGTGGTTAGTTGGTTCATTGATATATACCAAGTAAAAATAAATATATATATATATAAAAAACATGCTTCTTAATTATTTGATTAATCGAAAAAGTAATTGCTAAGAAGATAACCGATAGTTGCAGTCCTATACTGATCTCCTTCCTCCGTCTCCCACTTATCTCTCTCTCCTATATCTGTCTGTCTCTCCTGTATCTGTCTGTCTCTCCTGTATCTGTCTGTCTCTCCTGTATCTGTGTGTCTCCTATATCTCTCTGTCTCTCCTGTATCTGTCTCTCTCTCCTATATCCGTCTTTCTGCATTGAAGGCTTGGCTGACTGAAATCCAGGAGTATGCCCGGAAGGACGTGGTCATTATGTTGCTCGGCAACAAGGTGAGCAAAGCTTCTTTTTAGCATCGCAGAAATGAAATGAAACGGTTTGACCTGTAATATAAATGGATCCCATTCTCCTCGTCCCCCGCCAGACATGTGCCTGCTTAAACATGCATACTGTAGGCCATTGGTTCTCAAATCTTTTCATGCCAAGGACACCTTGGCCGCAGACCGCCCCCCATCTGAAAATGTTTTGTGCCAGGGACCTCCCATAAGACAAGATTTGTGTTAAAAAAAATATATATATATACAGTATTCCAATTTTTCCAAAAATATTCAAAAATACAGTAGCAGATGTAAAAGCTTGCAGCGCTGTGTGCTTGTATATCTAATTTTGAATTGCCAATGTATACTATAAATGGATAAATTGGTTTAAATGATTGTGATGCTGTATTAACAAATTTGCTGGGGACCCCCTGGAACACCCCAAGGACCCCTGGGGGTCCCCGGACCCCACTTTGAGAACCACTGCTGTAGGCTATATACATGCCACACATGAGTACAATGCTTTCATTTTCTTAATTCAGTGCTTCTCTAACGACCCCCAAATAAATATGCATTTGTCCGCCAGGTGGAAACCTCATAATGTCCAAAACTGTTACTTTTCAGCATTCAAAAGTAGCAGATCTACAAGCTCAAAACGCGTCACAAAGCGGCGCGTTTCGAGCTTGCGGATCTGCTACTTTTGATGTTTTTTGTGTGACGCTGCAATGTGATTAAGTAGAACAGTGAATAATATGGCGTGCACGAGGCTTGAACGTGCATTCATCACACATGACTGTTTACACCGATATATATTATAACTCTATGGTTTACACACTCCAGATTCCCCTCTCCCCAGCCTCCTGCCTCAGTTGTACATCAACAACTCCCATTAGACAGGGAACATTCTATAATAATGTAATAATCGGATGTACAACCCTTTTGATGTACAAACCTCAGTTGATCCTAAGGTAGTTTTTTTTTTTACATAGAATCCGTTTCTGATTGATACATTTTTTTTTGGTATCGTGCATATTTAATGACACAATTTACATATTTGAATGAATTAGCAGAAATAACGAGTCAAGGTCTTCCAACTTATTGTTATACATTGTTATATGTTTTTTCCTGTCTATGTGCCCGCTGTAAACACCAGTGTGTGTGTGTGTGTGTGTCTGTGTGTGACATGTCTCCCCCTGGTGCTTCAGCACGGACTCGCGTCTCACCCTGGGGGTCATAGCTGTCACACACTGTGATCAGTGTTGCCAGATGTTGTGTGAAAGCAATAGCTTGTGGCAGTGGCGTACCCACTGTAGAGTCAGGGAGTCAGGCGGTCGCCTGCCCAACTAAGATCTTGCCTCCCCTAAAAAAAACAAATAACCCGAAAAGGTGTCATTGCGTGCTTAATGTCCTCAAAGTCACGCATCCAACAAGCTTTGAACTGAGCAGATTGGACCGTCCATTCCAGAGATAATGGCCAAAATATCTTCAAAACAGTCACTTTCGCCGGTTTTCGATCGCCGATTTTCGATTGCGAAAAAATAGTTTTTATAAATGATTAAAGTGGTTGGTCTGAATAAGCACTCATGTCATGGGGGGGGTATTTTTGGAAAATGTATTATTTTTTATCAAAATGTGATATTTCTTACAAACGATGAAATGGATTAGTTGGATGAACCTGTTGCACTCCTTATCCTATCAGTCGGACATGGCTGCAGAACGGGTCATAAAGACTGAGGATGGAGAGAGGCTGGCTAAGGTAAGAGGATCTCTCTCTCACCCAACACCACAATGTACAATTAAAGTAAAAAGTCCTGTTTTCAAAATCTTACTTGAGTAAAAGTACAAAGGTATTGAGCATCGAAATATACTTACAGTGCCATCAGTAAAAGTACTCGCATCAAACTTTTCCAGAAAATAGCCGATCTACAAGCTCAAAACTGTTCGATTGGCTGAAGTATGAATGAGGGTATGTTTATGTAATGGATGTTTTGTAATAATAATCTAAAATCTTAAAATAATTGTAGTGGAGTAAAAGGTACAATATTTGCCTTTGAGGTATGGTGGAGTAGAAGTATAGAGTATTGAAGAATGGACATACTCAAGTAAAAGTGCTTCAAAAGAGTACTTAAGTACAGTACTTGAGCAAATGTACTTACTTACTGTACACCACTGGTCATCTCCTCAATGAAAGAAATTCCAAATGTTTGACTGTTATTCTAATACTTCTTCCGTCTCAGGAATATGGCGTGCCATTTATGGAGACCAGTGCCAAGACCGCAGTCAACGTGGAGCTGGCCTTCCTCGCTTTAGCAAAGTACGTCTTATGAATACATGATGTCAGATGCTCAACCGGACAATTATTTGTCACGGAATTCTCCTTTTTCAACAGGGTTTCTTATTAACCCGATTATTATGGGACTCTTCAGGGGCCTGGCAGTCAGTTAGCTCTTGTTTGACTTTCACCATTTCAATCTGAACTGTGGTGTAAAAACAGACTGTGACGGATTCAAAGAATGGAGATATTTAATACGCAAACGAACAGGATTTGGGATATCTTTACCCATTAAAACCGGGAACCGGGAAAGCATCTTGTGTCGTTTTAGATTTTAGCATTGACTATTCAAAAATAGCAGATCTACAAGCTCACAGAGCGGCACGAAAAATCTTGAAAGTGTTTGAAATTGTTTATTTTTTAATTTTTTAACACAAATCACAAAATACATATAATTTTTGGGGTTCTTGGCACAAAAAAGTTTGAGAACTACTGATTTTAGAAGGCATTTGTAGAATCGGCCTCAGGTCTTAATGGGTTGATGAATGAATTAAATTGTCATCCTTAATGAAACCTTCCAATTTAAATAACTTTTTATAATCCATATGACGCACAGGTCACAGTTGTGGGGTGGAAACCTTGCGTTTATTATTTAGTCACATGCTCTTGTTAATACCTTTTTCATTGGTTCAATATTTATAAAACCCACAGTCATCACACTTTTACTTTCAACACGTCGCTAAGCAACCCGTTGTGAGCTCGTACATAGGCTATTTCTGCTACTGTTGTGCGACACTGTTGCACAAAGAAGTATGGTATTCATTTATGAGGAAATATGGAGATCCAAGGTTTCTGCCCGACAGTGACGATATGCAAAGATGGGGTAGAATCCATATTGGAAAGCACCCATTGCCTTTTTCTCATTTCCTGTGCCTTCTGTATAAGTAATCCCAAATACAAATATCATAAGCTTACATAAGCCATCTCAGCCTCTCTGTCGCCCTTGGAGAGATTCCATGGCCCCAAATCCTACTTGAGAGACGCTTTCTTTACCTATAATAGAGAGGCCAATAACAATTACATCATTTTAAGTTTTGTGGCACTTCTTGCCTCTAGCCCATTAAGACCGGGAACGCACCTGTGTCATTTTAAGATTCCTTTGGATATTCAGCGTGGCAACCGAGTGCCGCACTATGAGCTTGTAAATCTGCTCATTTTTTTTATTTTATCGTATTTTTTATGTGTTTTGAAGCAAAATGTATTCTTCTGGGGGGTACCTGGAACATTATATTTTGAGATGGGGGTCCATGGCCAAATACATATCATTTTGGGGGTCCTTGACATGTAAAAGAAAAAATATAGCAACATACAGTACTGTTAGGATTTAGAAAACATTTTTAGATATGTATTTGGCCGCGGACCCCCAGCTCAAAATGTTTTGTTCCAGAAACAAAGATTTGAGTTACAAATGTTTGCTTTTGAAAATATATATATTCAAAGATTTGCGCACATTTTCCACGATTTAAAAAAAAATAGCAGATCTACACCTCATAGCGCGGCACTCGGTGCTGCGCTATGAGCTTGTACAGTATATCGGGGTTTTTTTTAATTGCCAAAGACATCTTAAAATGACAGCTGCGTTCTCGGTCTTAATGGGCTAGAGTGCTGACAAGCATGAGTCTTGGATGTCTTGTCCTCGTACACAGACCAACTGACTGTGACATTAGATTCTTTCTCCGCCAGCAAGCCCTCATATGCCTCTGGCTTGATAGTGGGTGTACCTCGGTAAACAAGTCAAATTAGATTTGGAATTTAATTCGACACTACACGAGTCTATCTATCTATGATTGTTTGATGCTTATTTTAGCCTAAGGATTCATGTTTGCCTAATTTCTTTGTACCAGTCTCCTCATGATGGGATCGCGTAAGGAAAGTTTGGAAAAGGATGAAGTCTTATCATCTTCAAAAGCCTAGTAGTGCTTTGAATGAATAGGATGGGAAAGGCGTCGTTTCTCAACATCGGGTCCGGGGACTACCAGGGGTTCCAAACGGACCCTGTTGGACTGTGTAACTCTTGAGTGTAGAAATGTAACCAAATGGACCCGTTTGGTTCCTTTTTGACACTCTTTGAGTTAAATAAACAGTGAGGATTTTACAGTGTAGCTTGGGGTCCCAGAGATGAGGGGGGGGGGGGCATACCAACTGGGGGTCCTTGAAATAAAAAAAAAGTTGAGAACTACTGGAATAAAGAGAGTGATGTGGTTCTCTGCATTTCAAGTGCAGGTTGGATTAGATGATTCATGGCAGAGGACTTTGGATTGAATTACTGCACTGATTGTTGTTTTTCTTCTCCATCTCTCTTTGTACTCTATCCCACACACGTCCCTCCCTCTCCTCCCACTCCTGCTACCCCCCACCTCCTCCCCCCATCTCCTCTGTCTCTCCATCTTTCCTCCAGAGAGCTGAAACAAAGAGCAGCACAGCCGACCAACGAGCCTAAGTTCCAGATCCACGATTACATTGAGTCTGAGAAGCACAAGTCTGGCTGCTGCGGTCTCGTTTAGCCCCCCCCCCCCCCCCCCCCCCCCCCCCACACACACACACCCAATTCATTCTTGGACGTGCAACTGTGCCAATCGGAGGGGGGGGGACGGGGGGAGGCAGGCATTGTCCCTTCTCTAAATGAGCTTTTATCTGAATGACAACGCATCTGAACTGGGGGTTGGGCAAACCCTTATCTAAAAATGTGAATTGAGGTTTATTATAATGTCAGTATGTGTGGTCTTTTGTGGTGACGGCTGTATTGAAGCTACCCAGTTAGAGGAGTTCACGTCTGGAATGCTGTATCCATCTGCAGACAAAACAAACTAGAAAAAACACCACCATGGCTTTATCACGAAGTACCCGATAAATGTTTTATATGAATCATCCAATGTGACAGTTTTGAATCGACTGGGTACAGCATTTTGCGGTGAAGCTCTGTTTAATCGTGAGTACATTTTGAACAAGCGGTGAGCTGCACTCCCCGCTCGCCTTACAGTCACTGTTAACGCCTTTCGGGTTTTGTATTTTTTGCGTCTTTGAGAATTATGTCTTTTTTTTTTTTGTCTCGCAGTCTGATTGTAAAGATTCCTGTTTGTTTCCATTATGCTGGTGTTAGGTAGAATAAAAAATCACTGTTTTCAGTGTGTCTCTCTTTGTATCTCCAATTCAGGATCATTGATGCCTCTTTAACCACATGAACCTTAGCGTCCCTGTTCTGGGAAAATGGCAGATCTACAAGCTCACAATGAGTCGCTTTACGATGCTTTGTGAGCTTGTAGATCGGCTATTTTAGGCAAAGATATTTGGTGTAGAGGAGGAAAAGTTGATCAAGTATAGACCCCTGGATACCCTATGTCCACTATGTATATTGGGTTTTTAATGGCATTGTACTGTGTGTCCTCATTCCGGTCATTTACCAGAGGTAAATTGGAAGATTGATTTTGTATTAATGCCCTTGTTGGTTGGTTGGTTTCGCTGAATTTGTGGTTGGTTTTTTAACCCATTTAGACCTGGAAAGCCTGTACGTTGTTATCCGGGAAACCATCTGTCATTTTAGATATTGTTGCTGTCGGGCAGGAACCTCTCTTGAGTTTCAAATTGGTATTCTTTCTTAATAAATTAAAGCCTTTCTTCATCGTCCAAGAGTGTTGCACAAAAGTAGTGAAGCTATTTACGCTATTTTAAATCTTTTTTTTTTTAAACGATAAAGGAACGCACATTTTTTTGCACATGCGCGGTTTACACCCGTTTTTCAGAAAACTTGGGTCAGGTTTTAGAAGGCGTTTTGAAAACTGTCTAAATGGGTTGATGTCCTTTTAACATCTCGATCCGATTCCTGAGCATGTGTCATGATTCGCTTGGAATCTCATGCCATTTGCAGCCGTGCCACGTAGGCCTACACCAGTGGTTTTCAACCTTTTCAGGCCGGGACCCCCCCAAAACGATCATATTTGAACTGGTGACGACCCCCCATTTAGTTTGACTCCGTTCCACAGATAAATATTGTGAAAATAGCAGATCTACAAGCTTGTTGCGAGGCGTTGTGAACTTGTAGATCGGCTATTTTCAGAATGTTATTTATTACATTTGTTGTTTGACAATTTGGCCAATGTTTTATAGTACTATATTTTGTTGATTACTTTTGATGCAGTAATGGTCTTTTTTTTGTATTATAAAGGTCTGGAAAGTCCTTAAATTGTCACTTCACTGTCATCTGGGAGACCCCCCAAATCATGTGGTGATCCCCCTGCGAGTCCCGACTCACAGGTTGAGAACCACTGGCCTACACCAACGGGAGAGCACTCTCCCAATGTCCCCCGTCACTATGGCCTCACGTCTCCTTTCTAAGACGGCTGTCCTTGGTCCATTCTGCAATGCAGGAGTTGATGTGTGTCACAAACTGCATAGTGTAACATGTTTCTTTTGTACAATGTTCATTTTTGAACGTTCGCTTGTCGGACTCGCTTGATGTCTCGTGTGTCCCTCTCAGTGGAGATGTCAGTGTGATCACAAAGTGCCATGAAAACGTGCTTTGTTGTATGCTCTATAAAAAGAAAGTATTTTGTAATGTACATGATGTCGCTTTGACTCTGTCTTGTCTGCTTGTCCTTGTGCGTACAGTATGTTTGTTTGTGTGTGTGTCTTAGGATTCTATATAGGGAAGGAGTTTGGGGGGTTTTCAAGCATTTTCTTGTCGCACCTCCTTTTCAAATTATTCAGCCCCTACAGCATGGACCCGGATATGAAAATATGTTTTGGTTTAAATGTAATTGTCTTAATGTCGTACACGAGGAATAGATTCACAATGTTGATATTTAAGACGTTAGGATAGTCATATATTTTATTTCTTATAATTGTATGAAGATTTAATATAAAGTTAATTGAATTCTAGTGAAATAAAAAATTACACTGATTTGGCTGGACACCCCTGGGAATCTTCTCAAGAACCCCTGGGTGTGGGTGTCTGGGGACGACACACTCTGTTTAGAGTTCCATGGTATATCCAGATGATGTGTGATCAACAAGCCACTAGGTGGCAGAAACGACCCTGTAAGACTTGCATGGCTGCATGTCGAGGTCAACTAGTGGCTCCCATCGTGGCTCACTGTTCCCTAATGACCAGTGGTGGTAAGTAACTGAGTACTCAAGTACTATTCTTAAGTACAATTTTGAGGTATTTTTTTTACTTACTGGAGTAGGCCTATTCACAATTTTCTGTAGGCTACTTTTACTTCTACTCCACTATATCTCAGAGGCAAATATTGTACTTTTTACTCCACTACAATTATTAGAAAACTATAGTTACTAGTTACTTTGTAGATTTTGATTATTATTACAAAACATATATTAACCACTTCAGCCCTATATACATTTCGTCCATTTCAAAAGAGCTGAATTGCAAGCTCCCAATGCACTGCGATGCAACGCATTGTGAGCTTGTAGATCTGCTATTTTAAAAATATTTTTTATACATTTGAAAACTTGTGAAATGGGACATTCTGCATAATGAGTACTTTCTACTATTGGTAGGCCTACTCTTAAGTATATTTTGATGCCAATACTTTTGTGCTTTTACTCAAGTACATTTTGAATTCCGGACTTTTACTTGTAACTCTACTTTTGTATCTACAACATTGCAATATTGATACTTTTTACTTTAAAAAAAAAATACTTTTTCTACCACTGCCTAATGACAAGAGGGTCCTGGGTTGTGCTCCTAATTGCAATGTGACAAAAGATACCCCTCTTTCCCCTTCAAACCTGATTGGAGGCCTGCATGGTCAGAGCTGGTGTCTTCAGATCCCAGGATGGAACCAGCTGAGAAGAACCACAATCTTATCCAAGCGTTTCTGGGCTATGTTGTATAGCTTGTTTCCCAAGCAATGGCTCAGGACCCATTTTTATATTAAAAAAAATTGTAACACTCAAAATCCATGAATCCACGAATAAAAGAAAAAAAGATAGATTTTCATTATTGTTGAAATAGGGATTAAGTGGTCGATTCATCATTTTGTTTTAGTTTGAGTCCCCGGGAGACACCAGACTTATATGTTGGGTCTCTCTCTCTCTCGGAAAAGGTTTGGGAAACTCTGGTGTTCTAGCTGGATCAGGATGCTCATGTCTGAAATGAATCATGTAAAAAATGTGATACCATGGTCCCATGGGGAGAGATAGAGTGGGTGGTGGATCAGAGAGGTAGGCACACATACATACATAACATACCTTCCTCTCCCTTCACCAGTGCTGGACAAAGCTACTCAACCCCAGTAGTTGAGTCAAAGTACAGATACTCCTGGTCAAATATTGCTCAACTGCAAGTGAAGGTTGCTCAGTCAAAACATTGTTTGTGGATCTGCTACTTTGATGCTTTTGTGTGACGCTGTGTGATCAAGTAGGGCATTCATTTACAAAAAAACACAAAGTTAGAATTTGGAGTTAAGATGTTTTGCCTGACAGCAACGATATACTTAATACACAGTACAGTACTCAAGTAAATGTACTTAGTTACTAATGCCCACCACTGCTCTCCCTTCGCCTACACGTATGAATCATAACCCTACAGCCTCAGATCACCAGCACGATTACAACAAACCACACCTTTCAATTGAATCTCATCCCCTCCATTAAACCATTATTTTGTCATGGAATGAAACACATTGCCTCGTATTTATTGATGGTTTTAGATTGCATTTCAAAGTCCATCACTCACTGCAATAGGCCTCTCATATGAAACCAGAGAGAGAGAGAGACTGAGTGAACCTGGCAACGTTCCCAGTAGGAAAAGTCAAAAGGCTGCTGTGGTTTTAAGCGAACAAGATCCCTGCCAAGTTTTACGTTTTACAGTTGATGGCACAACAGGTCTTTCCAGGACCGGGGGAAACCCTATAGGTTGTCCCATTCCAAAAGGTTGAAACAGGAAGCCAGAAACTGTGACTAGTGTAATTTAGGGGGCACTGAATGCTAACCCCAAGGATAATACACAGTGTTCATGTATCCATTTTGTACTACTCTCAGAGTTCAAATAACACTGAGGATTTTACTGTGTAGATTAGAAGCACATTAGGGCCAGAAGAATGCATCATCTCAATAGTTGACATTGCAAAACAAAACAAAACATTAAGACCATATTATTGATGACCAACATTGAAGTATTTTCAGAACCGTTCTGTTATCAGCCATAACATGAACTCTGTTGCAAGCGTTCTCTTATGGTGTGGGGATAAATATGTCTAGGCCTAGATGTGTTATTATGCAGTGTTTAACATCTTTGCTCACACAATAGAGCACAGTTTTGTACAAAGTGTGTGTGTGTGCGTGTGTGTGTGTGTGTGTGTGTGTGTGTGTGTGTGTGTGTGTGTGTGTGTGTGTGTGTGTGTGTGTGTGTGTGTGTGTGTGTGTGTGTGTGTGTGTGTGTGTGTGTGTGTGTGTTTGTGTGAAGAGAATTAGTCACGGTCATGGACAACCATTAGTTCATTGGTAGGCTTGTCACAATTATTACATAATCGCCTTATCGCAATTATTTGAGATAATCACAATTACTGTTTTTGCATAATCATCATAATCATTTCCAGGTTGAAAATGTGTCAAGTTTTTTCCAAAATAGTGGAAATAGCAGATCTACAAGCTCAAAACGCGTCATGTTGTGGCGCGTTTTGAGCTTGTAGATCGGCTATTTTTTTTATTTAAGAATAAGTTATTGCATCATGTAAGTTATTTATCATGCCTTTTGTTTACAAAGCCTAAAAGCACACCATTATTTTTGTATTCATAACGTTCCAACATTCAAGGACAGAAACGCAATTAAATCATTAATCGCAATTATATGAGCGTTAAGTGAAAGTTAAGTGAGATGTCATTTCATTGGTGGCATGATGAGACAGCCATTATGCACCACCGATGGATGGATGGATGGATGGATGGATGGATGATGGCCCCTGTGTGAGTGAACATCTCTTTTCCTGACTGCATGGCTAAAAGGCAACTTGTTGCCAATGGTGGAAAGGCAAATATTGTACTTTTTACTCCACTATAATTATTTGAAAACTTTGGTTACTAGTTACTTTATAGATGTTTGATTATTATTAAAAAATACTTCAGACCCATACATCTACTTTGGCAATTTGAAAATAGAATAAAAAATGTGAGTACTTTTTCCACCACTGGATGGATGGATGATGGCCCCTGAGTGAGTGAACCTCCCTCTTCCTGACTGGCTGAAAGGCAACTTGTCGCAGCCTTTAGACATGCCTTTAGAATAGAATAGACTACTAGGGTAGTGCTTCTCAAAGTGTGGTCAGAAGGGACCCCCAGGAGTCCTTATGGGAGGGTTACCCCCCCAGAAAAATTAGGTAGCCTACAGTTTAACCACTTAACTTAGCAAAAAAAACAATCAACAAAAAACAAAAATAGCTGATCCACAAGCTTGCTGTAGATCTTTGTGTTGAAAGTTGTTCATTTCAGTATAATTTCACCACGGTAATTCAATGAGAGAATGTAGCCTACCGTAGGCTATAAGAACATTATAGCCTATTATATAGCTTACAGAGAGTCATGTACTGTTACATGTATTACATGACTCTCCCGTTAAGAGAGAGGGAAGAGAGACACAATTCAATTCAAAGGGTTTTAGACACACGCACGCACGCGCGCGCGCGCACACACACACACACACACACACACACACACACACACACACACACACACACACACACACACACACACACACACACACACACAGAGAGAGAGAGAGAGAGAGAGAGAGAGAGAGAGAGAGAGAGAGAGAGAGAGAGAGAGAGAGAGAGAGAGAGAGAGAGAGAGAGAGAGAGAGAGAGAGAGACACACACACACACACACACACACACACACACACACACACACACACACACACACAGAGGGAGAGTGAGTGTGCAGGGAGGTGACAACCAGACCACCGTTTCCACGGACGGCGCCGGATTTCTCCCAGAGGGCGGAGGTTCCTTTAGAACCACAGAGAGAGAGAGAGCGAGAGAGAGAGAGAGAGAGAGAGAGAGAGAGAGAGAGAGAGAGAGAGAGAGAGAGAGGGAGAGAGGGTTTTATCATTCATAGTTTCTATCGTCAGCATCCTGAACAGAGCAGAACAGAACAGGTCTCTGCACACATTCCCACCACCTCCTCCTCTAAGCAGCAACAAGTAGACTCTGAGGGACGAGAGGCGGCAGAAAGAAGAAAAAAAGTGCGCGCTGGCGAGATAAATAACTCCAAACAACAACAACAACAACGACGACGACACGATGCCGAGCAAAAGCGCGTATCTCCGCCCGAGGCTGTGCGTCCTGGAGAAGGGCGACAACGGCTACGGCTTCCACCTCCACGGGGAGAAGGGCAAGACGGGCCAGTTCATCCGCCTGGTGGAGGCCGACAGCCCGTCAGAGAGCTCGGGGCTCCGCGCCGGGGACCGCCTGGCGTTCGTCAACGGAGACGGCGTGGACGGAGAGAGCCACCAGCAGGTGGTGTCGAGGATCCGCGACACCGCGGGCCGCCTGGAGCTGGTGGTGGTGGACGCGGACACCGACGCGCTGCTGAAGAGATACGGACTCAAGTAATAAGAATGATAATGATGAATATGAATATGAATATGAATATGAATATGAATATTAGTAATAGTAATAGTAATGATAACATTAATAATGATATTATTAATAATAATAATTGTAATCATAATAATATGAATAATAGTAGTTATCATAATATTATTATTATTATTATTATTATTATTAATAATTATAATACACTTTATTTACATAAATATAGTACATCAGTGGTTCTCAAACTTTTTCATGTCAAGGACCCCCAAAATTGATATGTATTTGGCTGCAGACCCCCATCTCAAAAATATTTTGTGCCAGGGATTTTTCAAAAATAGCAGATCTACAAGCTCTTAGCGTGGCACTCGGTGCTTGTATATCTATGAGCTTGCATATCTGCCATTTTTGAATAGCCAAAGTATAAAATATGGTTAAAGTGGTTAAAATGATTGTGACGCTATATTAACACATTTTGCTGGGGACCCCCTGGTACCCCCTTAAGGACCCTGCCAGGGGGTCCCCGGACCCCACTTTTAGAACCAATGCTTTACATTATATAAAAAGAGATCAACAAATGAAAAAGAACACAATATTAACCACTTAAACCCCAGAATCCATATTGTGGGGAAATGCTTTCGCTGAAAATAGTAGATCGACAAGCTCACAATGCGATGCTGCATCGCATTGTGAGCTTGTCGATCTGCTATTTTCAGCAGATCTGACGCGTTGTGAGCTTGTAGATAGGCTATTTTCAGCAGATCTGACGCGTTGTGAGCTTGTAGATCGGCTATTTTCAAAAGATTTTGAAATCTTTGAAATGGGACATTCTGCATAATGAGTACTTTTACATTTGGTACATTAAGTACATTTTGAAGCCAATACTTTTGTACTTTCACTCATGTAATTTTTGAATTCCGGAGTTTTACTCGTAAGTAACCGAGTATTTCTACATTGCAGTATTGATACTTTTACTCAAGTAAAAAAAATGCCAGCACTTTTCCCACCACTGGTATAGTAGTCACACACAAATCTCTCGCCCGTCCAGGTGTCAGAGGGAGTACGTGACGGACGGCGTCCCGCCGCCTCTCAGTCTGGACGGCTCGGAGGAAGAGGAGGATGAGGAGGAGGAAGGAGAGGTAGAGGAGGAGGAACTGCGTCAGCGCACGGAGGAGAACGGGACGACGGTGATGGCGGTGACGCCGAGGGAGTCGTCGCCGTGCACGCCGGTCCCACGGGAGGAGAACGGTAACGGCGAGGTCCACGTCGAGAAGAAGCTGAGCATCAACTCTGAGAAGGTCAGTGCAGTGTGGGGTTCTCATAAAGTGGGGTCTGGGTCCGGGGACCTCCTCAGGGGGTCCTTGAGGGGGTTCCAAGGGGTCCCCTATAGCAAAATAAGCCATTAAGACCGGAGGCCCATTCCACAGATGCCTTCTGAATCAGTAGTTCTCACACTTTCAAGATTTTTCAAAAATGTTCAAAAATAGCAGATCTACAAGCTATCAATAGGCAACGCAACAAATCTAAAATGACACAGAATGGTATATGGAACATTTTAACCCTACTTTATATACTTTATTTTCATTTTGAAACATTCTCAAAAGTTGTGAAAAGGTTGGAAAAAATGTCAACAACACAGATAATACGGGGGTCCCTGGCTCAAAATATGGGGACTGACTACTAAGTATTGTTGTCAGTCCTACAATAATTGACTCTGAGGGTGTACTCTGAAAGTACACTGAGAAAGCATACACTGAGAGTAGAATTCTTTGTACTCTGAGGGTCTAACTGAGTGTACTGAGACTGAGTGTCAGAGTACACTGAGAGTGTGACCCTGAGACTACACCGAGCGTGTTACTGAGAGTATGGCTACTCTTGAGTGTGTTACTGAGAGTATGGCTACTCTTGAGTGTGTTACTGAGAGTATGGCTACTAGGCACTCTCAGAGACAGAGTGTACTGTACTCTCAGTGTAAAGCCTGATACTGCATATACTTAGTTGCACGCTGGTGTTGCATGGCGTAAATTTCAGATCTACAAGCTCACAGCGTGTCACGAACGTGACTCTCATACTACACTCAAGAGTACACAGGACTCTGAGAGAGTACACCGTGGTTCCATTTTTGGGTACTCTCTCACATCGGGCATTTGACTGTGTACGTACGTTCGAATTTGCTTCCTTCACCCGTGCTCCAGCCAGGCCTCATTTAACTCATTCACTTTTTTTCCCTGCATTTCGCGAGACATGTTATTTTCAACATGCTGTTTACAAGGCCAGGGGCGGTCGCGATAGTTTTTTTCTCTGGGCGATGCGCAACGGTTATGATCGACCGAACGGTCGATCATAATGGATATACAATTTCTGTGACCAGTTGAAAAGGTAAGAAAAACGAAAATCGCTGGCAGAGGGCAAACGCAGCCAGAAATAAGTCTGGCAGCGAATGAGTTAGAGATGCTCTCGCTTGCTTCTCAGCATAAATTGCATCCACTGAGTCCCACTTCAGTGTAGGCAGCATGCACTTCAATGAGTTTAAGTGCATGCACACCTTGCCTCTACACTGTCAAATCCAGAGTGCTGCTATTTATCTCTCAGGGTATACAAATGATACTGGCACTATGATAGCCGCCTATTAATAGGCTCTATGCACAGCAGCCATATTATCACTTCCTTCACAGGTGTTACCAATCATACGAATGAAGGCTCTGTTCCATTTAGTGTAGCACAGTGGTTTCCACGACCCCCATAACTCTGAGAGTGTACAAATGGAACCAAATGGACCCTTACGGGTCCATTTGGTTCCATTTGTACACTCTCAGAGTTACACACATGTAAGGGGCCATTTGGAAGGCCCATGAGGGTCCCTGGACCCCAACTGTAGACACACACTGGTGTAACAGAGTGTTTCCAGTGGGCCAACATGCACAATACCAGCACCCTGACTCTGTTTGACCAGAATGGAACAGAGCCTTCATTAGTATCATTGGTAACACCTGTGAACGTCTTCATAATATGGCTGCTGTGAATATAGCCTATAGACCATATTCACACGGTGGCCATATTGGAATTTAACATTGAAAGTGCCGCCACCCGGGGTGGCTACTTTCATTGACTTCATAGAAACATGGCCGCCGTGTGAATATGGTCTATTGTGTTTCGTACACAAACTAGTAGAGCTAGCTAACCAGTTTCAACCTGGCTTCCCCTCTTTTGGTGGCATTTCATTACAGGTGGAAAATGCTCGTACGATGAAGTATAAAATAGTGTTTAGATGATATTTAGTTTTGTTTTTTTTTTTACAGAGAGAGAATAGGTGGTCTGTGTGGATAACATCATTAATATGTACAGCTGCACCAGCAGTGGTCTCACACGCTGCTTATTGTTGCAGCCTTGGCGGAGCGCTCAGGCTGTAGGCGAGACACTCAGTTGGCCCGGACATTTTGTTGTGGGCGGGTCCGTCGCTGCAGGGGAACTGGACAAACAACCCGCTTCAGTCCCCGGGTTCAAGTAAACAGACTGTGTCCCAGACTGGACTGGCACCCTTTGTCTCTCCATGCAGCAGGGTCCATCCTTAGTTGACTCTAAACACCGACTGAAGTCGTCCAAAGATCCACTGCAGAGTAACGCTAAACAAAAAAGTGGTTCCAGCAAACTTGTGTACCGTGGGAACCGACCCACAACACGGGCAGTCGACCACAAGGGGCGTCCCACACCCATACCTACTACCTACGTGGACGTGCGGGGACGGAAAGTACTGGCAAACTAGCCATATGTACATAGCCGCGGGAAGATGTTTTAGGGTACGGGTGCTGTATGCGCGCACATGCACGCGCGCGCAGTGCCCGTGAAAATTTGCGGTTATTTTCCGTTTTTTTTAACCTTTTTGGGGGGGTTTTGTTACTTTAATTCGGTTGCTTCGGTTCCAGAACACATATTGCACTAAACCCCCCCCCCCCCCCCCCCAAATAACGACCAACAGCAAACAAAAATGTTTTTAATATATATATATATATCTTTTTTTTTTCATACATTATTTTCAGGGGGTGCTGCAGCCCCCCCAGCACCCCTACTTCCCGCGGGTATGCATATGTATGGCGGATCAGCATGACTAGAGACACCGCTAGAGGGCGCTGGTCCAAGGACAACCTGTCCTAGAGCAGTGGTTCTCAACCTGTGGGTCGGGACCCCCAGGGGGGTCGCCACATGATTTAGGGAGATGACAGTGAAAAATATAAAGAAAATGTGTACCTTAAAAACAAAAAAGTAAAGAACAGAAATGAAAAATGACCTCTGGAACCATGTGTAATGTAATGCCTCAACTCCTACAATTCCAAGTGTTTGTCTGGGTGGGGGGTCCCCAGTTCAAATATGATTATGTTGGGGGGTACCCAGTTCAAATATGATTCTTTTTGGGGGCCGCGGCCTGAAAAGGTTGAGAACCACTGTCCTAGAGAGTGCCAAATAGCACTAAAAGTGTTGTAAATTTGGTATCTTTTGGTTGATGCCATGTCTCTCTCTTGAAGACATTCAAGCCATCAAGGTACATATCTTCATGGAGTGTTTATTGCAGCTTGAGAGAACCAGCCAAGGTTTCAGCCAAACCCTTTCAGACATACAATACAGCAACCAGCTCTCTGTGTACATTGGTTAGTGTGGTTATGCAACAAAGAACATTACGACAACATTGTACCTCAAGTACCAGCAAAGAGGTCCAGGTCAATGTTGGTCGAAAGAGTTGTGCATTTTGTTTTCACTTGTACAGCGTCTTGCATCAAAAATAATGTGGGAGGTTATGGCACATGTTATAGCACCTTTGGCAAATGGTTCTTTATAGAACCACTAGAGTTTCGGGGGGCTACGCCCCCCTCAACCCCAGCCGCGCACGGGGCCCAGCGTGGGTGTGTGTATATTGGGGTACCCAAATCGGCGGAGTGAAAGTGTCCAAAAGGAAAAAAAAAAAAAAAAAAAAAAAAAAATGTTAATAGTGATTGTTACTTTGGTGGTCCGCGGACCCCCTGGTGGTCCGCCGACCCCTGTGAGTGTTGGGACCCCCGGGGACCCCCCTGGAACATGGCGGACCCCTTCGGCATTTTTTTTTTTTTTTCATGCACGGTTTGCTTGTTTCTGTCGCTTGTTTTTTAAAACCTGGCAGCAAACTTGGCAACCCGACTGACATCACTGACCTATCCTTGGTATTTGTACTTCCGGGTTGCATAATGATGACATCACTGTCGAGTCCTGTGGTGTCATGAACCTAGGCAGGTTTGTTTACCACATTACCGTGGGCAGCGTGCTGTGCTGTGGCTGTTTGTTTTTGTGTTTGGGATGAACATGGCACGTGAAGGACGGACATATTGTGATCGAGACATGAGTGAAGTGAAAGTAACGGCCTGGGTGGAACAAAGGAGGTACGTAAGAAGGGGGGGGGGTTGAAGCAAAGGAGCTGTGTGTGTGCTGTTGTGGAGGACATGGGCAGAGTGCAATGGCGGCCGCTCGTGTTGTTTCGGCGAAACCCGTCGCCGTGCGGTGTCGGTGGTGTGCACGGTAAACGGTACGAAGCTGCCTCCCCTTCCGTTTTGTCCGACATTTGGTGAGTAGAATTAAATATGTTGCGCGGTGGAAAAGGTGTAGTGAGCAATGAGATGTCCCCTACGCGACGCGTAAATTCAGCGCGGCCGCCGTGGCGAGTCAGTTGGCGACATGTGGTCTGGCGGTGCGTTGTTTATTCGATAACAGAGCTGTGGGGTGTCGCACCTAGGGTGCGGAAGTCGCTCGCCATTTATATAGTTAGATTAGAGGTGCATAGACTATGTTGAAGAACCATAGAGAACCTCTAAGAACCACAGGGGCAGAACAGGTTCTGTGTAGGGCAGCAGTGCTACGTATAGCACTTAAACCACCATTTGTGATTGATTTGTGATGCAAAGTCAAACTAAGAGCAGCATTAAGATTTGGACATCAAAGTTAATTTAAAAGGAAGGAGGCTCCTAAAAGAGGAGGCCATCTGAACGGAGCAGATTGCATGCTGAATACATTCTCCGACACAGTGTGTGTGTGTGTGTGTGTGTGTGTGTGTGTGTGTGTGTGTGTGTGTGTGTGTGTGTGTGTGTGTGTGTGTGTGTGTCACCAGTAACCTGGCCGTTGTGTTTCGAACAGCAGTCAGAGATAAACATAATGTCAGTGTTGTCAAGTCTAATGACAGACTTAACGGCACACGCACACAAGGACAAACAGGGATGTTTAGGGTCTGGGGACGACAAACACTCTCCTATTCCTTGTTGAGCTGAGAAGCCAGGGAAGAAAACAACGTTTTTGAAGTTGCTCAACATACCACATCAACAACGACACAACCACGGTACATAGTTTTGGTGGCCTTCACTTTTCTTCCCCCCCTTAGAAATACAATCAATGCCTGCTCCACAAAGTCCCTAAACCTTTGATCTGTGATGAACATCAGCTGTGTGTGAAACGCGTTCTCATGCTACGGTGGCTGCTTGTGGCTTTCTGAAGTGTTGCAAGTGATTCAGACACTTCATCCCTCTCATGTTATGCTTATAGAACATATATCTGTATGTATCTGAACATATATCTGTTGAAATGTATAGTTCCTTTTTTATATTGCAGTACATATCGCAAAAAATATATATTAAAACATATTGCCATGTCAATTGTTTCCAATATTGTTAAGCCCTAGCTGTTCATGTCCAGGGGTTCTTTAATAGATCATTTATATTTTTGTTCTAGTGAAAATATGGAAAATAGCAGATCTGCAAGTTCACAATACATCGCGATATGGTGCTTGGTGAGCTTGTGGATCTGCTATTTTTTTTTATCGAATCATTCTGTGATATGTCCAAGGTAGGGAGGGGACGCTAGGGCTGAAGCATCTGTGTCATTTTAGATTTTAGTGTTTGTTGGCTATTCAAAAATAGCAGATATACAAGCTCACAGCGATTTGTGAACTGATTTGTGAAAGATTTGTGAACTGCTGATTTAGAAGGCATGTGTAGAATGGGCCTCAGGTCTTAATGGGTTAATGTGGTTGCAAAAGCACTTGTGGAGGAGAGGCTCGCTTGTATAGTCTGGAACATCTGTACCCCCTGCTGTGTTCCGGATGTTTACCCCTGGGGCTGTCTTCATCTCTGTCCCTCTCTCTGTGCCCTGCCCACTCTCTGTCTCGGTCTCTCCCCCCCCCCCCCATCTCCCTCTCCCCACACAGTATCTCTGTCCATTTATTGTGTTTATTGTTTATAAGTATCTCTTTCCCTCTCTCTCTCTCTCTCTCTCTCTCTGTTACACACAAAGCTATCCTTTGCACCGTCTGTCTGTATGGTGTCTGTATTTGTGTATTTGCGTCATATTATTGTGGCTGACTCGCCTACGGGCGTCTAAATAAGTCTTGACTGTCCGTTGCAGCTCTGCAACCCCCAGAGCAACGCACTCATTTAACAGCAATCACAACACACACACACACACACACACACACACACACACACACACACACACACGCGCACACACACACAAACATGCTCTTGTGGGGAACAACTGAACACACGTGTCGTGCACATGTGTTGTTATTTTCGTAACCTACAGTAAGTGCAAGCATGGAAGGAAGGTTTCACTTCCTAAATTGCCAACATCAGAAGCTGCAGAGCTATATACACACTTTTGCCCCTGTGGTTGAACAAGCCAGTGACGATGATGACGACACAATTGTGATGGCGTCTGTAACCAACAAGGTTACAAGTCACTATGTAACTTTCTTTTAATGAATAAAATGACATTTTTTTTGTCCAATCTGTATGGTAGAGCATGTTAAGAAGACCTGAGGCGATTCTTAAAAATGTTTTCTAAATCCTAACAGTTTTTTGAAAAGAATTAAAAAAAAAAAAAAAAGATTTTTCAAAAATAGCAGATCTACAAGCTCATAGCGCGGCACTCGGTGCCGCGCTATGAGCTTGTATATCTGCTATTTTTGAATAGCCAAAGAAATCTAAAGTGACACAGATGCGTTCCAGGTCTTAATGGGTTAATACAACATACGTGTGCAATTGGGGTGGTTGTATTTTGCCTCCCTGCTCTTCTATTGAGACATTTAGATCGTGTCAAAGGACACGTCTCACCTAGACACAGGATCTGACACGAATCTTGACCTTATTGATTTAATTTGTCCCCCGAGCAAGCAGGCCTGGCTCTATTAGCTCACTGGTAAAAAATGTCCGGCGAACTTCAAACTCGGCACGTACGTTCTATACCAATACGTTTGTACTTTTACTCAAGTCAATTTTGAATTCCGGACTTTTACTTGCAACAGAGCATTTCCACACTGCAGTATTGATTCTTTTGCGTACGCAAAACATTTGCCTCCAGAGTCACTAATGAGCCACACCTGAGCAGAAAGTGCATTACTCATCCTCAGATATATAACTCATAAGTGGGTATTCGTTTGGAATTGGATGCACTTGAACAGGTGTGCTGGAAACTCACTCAAGTTGCCGCGGCGGAACACAAGCCACGGGTTGTGTTGTTTGTCTTTAGGAATAACAGCGATTGTTCTCCATGTTTACCAATCCACCTCACTCACACACACACACACACACACACACACACACACACACACACACACACACACACACACACACACACACACACACACACACACACACACACACACACACACACACACACACAGATGGCCTAATGGAGCTGTGACACTGGCACGCAACCCAGAGGGAAGTGGTCCCGACACAAACAAACACCACTCCTAACAAACTCCCTTCTAAAACTCTATAAAACAAGTGGTTCTCAAAGTGGGGTCTAGGGGGGTCCTTCCTTGAGGGCGTTCCAGAGGGTCCCCAGCTAAATGAGGAACAGTGTAAACAATTAAAGGAGTAGTTCACCCCAAAACATACTTATTAGCAGATCTACAAGCTCATAGCGCGGCACTCGGTGCCGCGCTATGAGCTTGTAGATCTGCTATTTTTGAATAGCCAAAGAAATCTAAAGTCACACAGATGCGTTTCAGGTCTTAATGGGTTAAGATTTTCGCGTTGGCTATTCAAAAATAACAGATCTACAAGCTCACAGCGAGCGTGTACATTTTTGACCACATTTTAAAAACCTTGAATGTGTTTTAACACAAATCTTCTCTTCTGGGGGTGTAAAACAAAATACACCTACGCGTTACGGCAACAATGCCTTCATCAGGGTGACTAAAAAAAGTTTTTCAAAATGATTAGAATACATTTTGCGGCATCTTTGACAAAAGACGGGTAAAAACGTGTGTAATCGGTGGGCTATAGCATTCGGCTTCGGCGTCGGGCCCCGAAATATGGCATCGCTCGGGTGTTTTGCACAGAGTTGTGTGTTTTTCTGGAATTCTCAGCCTGCATCCTGTCGAGCATTCCTCATGCCCTCCCTGTGGCCTACGCAGTGACACACACACACACACACACACACACGCACACGCACACGCACACACACGTCTCATGTACAGCCTTGGATGTTGGTTTAACAGTCACGTTGACGTCCGTAGGCCTGTCTGTGGCTCAGACTTTGAAGCAACACAAAAGGGGGTTCGAAGAAGGAACGCCCGCTCCGGAAACTGAGGAAACTCGCTCAAGGTTGCCATGGTTACTCTCATGTGGTGTGTGCTATCTTTGTATTTTTCTTTTGTTTTGTTTTGTGTGTGTGTGTGTGTGTGTGTGTGTGTGTGTGTGTGTGTGTGTGTGTGTGCGTGTGCGTGTGTGTGTGTGTGTGTGGATGACAGTAGGCGAAGTGCAACAATGCACGTAGGTGTGTGAAGTAAGAATGAGCAATGATGATGATGATGATGATGATGCAGGAGAGGTGGAAACCTTGTATGTCCAAAACTGTTACTTTTCAGGAAATGAAAAAAAAGAACCAGTGTGTTCCACTGGATCCAGTGTAGTTAGTATTTCGCCACAAGCTCTTGTTAATACTTTTCATCGGTTAAATATTTATTCACAGACACACATCCCATGTCATTGGAGGTGAAAGTTTCCAAAAGCTCACAACCACTGCCACACGTTGTGAGCTCGTGGATTTGCTATTTTCCACTACTTTTGCGTGACATTTTCTTTCGACAAAAATATAAAATAGGGCTTAGGACAACTTTGTTTTTTTAAGGGCTTTTTTTGGTTTAGGGCTTAAAGGGATAGTAATGGATAGGAATGTGACAAAAACAAAAAAGTATCCATGAATTCAAGTCTCCATGGGGTGACTAATTGATAGATGAAAAGTCATTTTTTGGGTGAACTATCCCTTTAATTGCTTAAAGGAAGACGATAGCATTAATTTACGAAGGAAAGAAAACAAACATAAAAAGATGAAAGATGCACATAGAAGGTTTCCTGACAGCTAGTATATAGACACAGAGTGGGAGGGCAGAGCTTTCAGCCTCTTCCCCTCACAGCGGGACAAACCATACAGAAAAAGAAACGGCATGGTGGGTTCCAAAAGGTCATTCTCTGTTTACAGGGTGGAGAAAAACCCGAGGCTCCCATTGTGAGACGCAGTCACGTAGCAGCAGGGGGATTCCCCATCGCCTATTGGTTCTCAAAGTGGGGTCCGGGGACCCCCAGGGGTCTTTGGGGGGGGGGGGGGGTACTAGGGGGTACTAGGGGGTCCCCGGCAAAATGAGTCAATAAAGCGTCACAATTATTTTAACCCCTTTTATTTTTGAAAAATCGTGAACATTAATTTTGTGCAAATCTTTGAATATCTTTTTAAAGCAAACTTTCTTGACTCAAATCTTTGCTTCTGGGCCTGGGGGTCCCTGGAACTAAATATTTTGAGATGGGGGGTCCGCGGTCAAATACATATCATTTTGGGGGTCCTTGACAAAGCTCGAGAACCACTGATTCTCGAACGATTTTATTTCAAGGACCCCCTCAAACGGACCCATTTGTACGCTCTCTCCGTTCCAGACCTGTAAGGTTCCATCCTGAACCCCCTCAAGTATAACCCTGAGGGTCCCCGGAACCGGACCCCTCTCTTTGAAGAACCACTGCCCTATAGGGCTAGAAAACATAGAATATGCTTATCTATCACTAAACATTACACGTTATGTAACAGGCACAATAAACAGAGCATGCAAGTGCCACTCGCTGTTTTGCTGTTGAGGAAACAAACAGGGCCGTGTGTAAACAAGAGGCCGTGCTTGGGTCCAGATTCCATAGGGAGCCGGTGGAGGGTGCCAGGCGTCCCATCATGCACTCTGTTTAGAGAGACTATACACTCTTCCAGAATGACCGGCGGCTGCTTACATAAGACACTAATTACAGGAGAGGAAGGGCCCGTTGTGTCGAGATGAAATGGACTGTGACAGGATGAGAGACCTATATGCGAGCTGTGTGTTTGTGTGCTCTTTATCTCTGTGTGTGTGTGTGTGTGTGTGTGTGTGTGTGTGTGTGTGTGTGTGTGTGGGGGTGTGTGTGTTGTCTCTATGTTCTATTTCCAGGCTCAGTATAAAGTTGAGATGATTCTGCAGCATGTAGCTAACAGCCTCAGGACCACAGAGGCTCTGAATGGGAGAAAGTGAAGGCTTCCTTGTAAACCTGCCACAAGTCCTCTCTCCTCTCCTCTCCTCTCCTCTCCTCTCCTCTCCTCTCCTCTCCTCTCCTCTCCTCTCCTCTCCTCTCTACCGGATACGGAGCCTCTAATCTGCCCATTCATATAAAAGCAGCTTATTAGAGACCATGGCTCCTCTGCTGCTTTTAGCACAGACGCTTGGCTTTTTGTCCCTCGCCGTGTTACCATAGACGGGGGAGAGTGTGTGTGTGGGGGGGGGGGGGGAGTCTGCCAGCCACACAGCATAATAAGGTTCTCTAAGCAAATCCCCCCCTTTGCTGGTTATGTGGGAGGATTCACTCTATATTGGTTTAGCCTCCGCTGCGTGGCATTCGGTGTGTGTGGGTCGGCAATGGCATTTTTAATTGGTTTTGTGGGCCAGTAGGCATCAGCTGCTGTAGAGAAAAGGAAACCGCGTTTTAGCAGTCAACCCAGTATGAATGAACTCAATATGTACCCTGTGGCAGGCCCTTTAACTTAAACATATTTATCAGCTGGAGGGCAGGGGTGTAAAGTAACTAATTACATTTACTCAAGTACTGTACTTAAATACACTTTTGAGGATTTTTTACTTTACTGGAGTATTTCCCATTTTCTTCTACTCCACTACATCTCAGAGGCAAATATTGTACTTTTACTCCACTACAATTATTTGAAAACTTCAGTTACTTTTCAAACTATTTGAAAATAGCCGATCTACAAGCTCACAGCGCGTCGCATCGCGACGCGTTGTGAGCTTGTAGATCTGCTTTTTTCAAATATTTCAGTACTTTTACTTTTGGTACTTTAAGTTAGCCTGGCTCCACCCCCTGAATCCTTTGCTTCGCATTCAGGGTCTGGTGACGCTGTCGAAGGCGGGTGTTTCTCGGTTGAAAATCTGTACGACGAATCGGTATCCAGTATGAACCAATCGCGTTGGTTCATAGTGGAGTCCCACTTTGGCCACGCCCCCATCTCAGAAATCGGCTGCATTGAGAGGGCTTTCAGACTGAATAATGGAGTGAAAGGAAATGAAAATTCAGGCTGAGTGTCAGGCTAACTTTAAGTACATTTTGAGACCAAAACTTTTGTACTTTTACTCAAGTCAATTTTGAACACCAGACTTTTACTTTACTTTTCAAAAATGCTCTTCAGAGAACATTTGACCTACGGTTTTGATTATGTGCTCAGTGTGTTACAGCGCATATATTGACCTATCATATGTTTTGTCTAAGGCAAAGTTAGAGGGTGGATTACCCACACAATGCTCCAGTTCAATCTTGGCAGCAACGTTCCATTACTTGGTGTGTGTGGTTTAAAAAAGACTTGATGTTTATCCCTTGGAGAGACGCTTCATTCGTCAACTTTCTGATGTCATGTCTTTCCAGAATGGCTGTCATAGGATAACTACTTAGCTATTAATAGCATAAATGTCAACTTTTCATTGCTCGTTTGTCATGTGTATCGGTGACAGCACAGCCACACCTACTGGGGAGGGAGGCTGTGGTTCGGAGTGTTCTCCAGCTGGCTGGTTCTCAACTTCGGGCCCGCTGGGGACCGCCAGGGGTCCAAATGGACCCCTTAGAGGTCTGTAACTCTTGAAACTCTTGAGTGTACGCCTTATGTACACTCTCGGAGTTAAATGGACACTTTAACTGGAGGGGAGGGGTCTTTAACCCATTAAGACCGGGGACGCATCTGTGTCACTTTAGATTTCTTTGGCTATTCAAAAATAGCAGATATACAAGCTCATAGCGCGGCACCGAGTGCCGCGCTATGAGCTTGTAGATCTGCTATTTTTGAAAAATCTTGATAAAAAAAAAAAAAAAAAGTTAGGATTTAGAAAACATTTTAAATAATCGCCTCAGGTCTTAATGGGTTAAAAAGGAAAAAGGTTGAAAGTGTGTGTTCTAGCAGGCTGAAATGGAAGTCTCATCCCCCGGCGGTGGGGGGGGGGGGGGTCGCCTTGGCCTGGGCGAGCAGTACACAGACTCCAGAAAGCTTAGGGACTGGTTTCCTGTCATTGTTGCTGCTGGATGGAGGAGGTAGAACAACTCCTCTCCCCTCCTTGAGCGAGGAGAGCGCCGTTGGCAGCTTTCGCGAGAGAAACGAAGCGGCCAGGTCTATGAAAACGAGCCCAAAAGAAGCGACTTTATAGGCTACATGAGCACTTTGAATCTATTATACATCGGCTGTTTGAAAATAGCTGATCTACAAGCTCATAACTTGTAGCTTGTGAGCTTGTAGATCTGCTATTTTCCCCAAAAATGAATGGGGACAAATACATATTAATTTGGGGTCCTTGAGGGAGTTCCAGGGGGTACCCAGCTAAATCATAGATATAGGCACCAAATGGACCCTTATGGGTCTGTAACTCTGAGAGTGTACAAATGGGACCAATGGACCCTAACGGGTCCATTTGGTCCCATTTGTACACTCTCAGAGTTAAATTGACATAGATTTTACAATATAAATTGCGGTCCAAGTGATAGAAATGCCATTAAATGGGGTCCGTTGCCTAATGCATGTAAAACTGAAATTTGACATTAAAATGGTTGAGAATCACTGCTAGAGCCGTAAAAAATCTTCCCTTATGGGGGTCCCTGGCATATCTTTTGAAATGGGGGTCCGCGGGCTAATAAGTGTCAATTTGGGGGTCCTTGACATGAAAAAGTTTGAGAACCACTGCTTTAGCTTGCTCTGCGACTTCGACTTAAAACTGCTTTGTTGGAGCCATCACAGGTTTACAGGTGTAAACAAAGAAAGTGAAAGTGTGTGAAATAGTTTTTTTGTAGAGGCTCCCATCATTTTCAGTTTTCATGAAAGGGAAGAAGAATAGATAGATAGAGAGAAAGAACAAGGAAAACGGGTCAGATATTCCAAACATTCCTTATGAGTAGAGTACATGTGCATGGTTAGAAGACATGGCAATGTAATGAGGCAGTAAAAATAGCAGCAGATATGGTAACATATCTACATTGATTGATTGATTGAATACTTAATAGTCAGAAATCAACAAATGTCACGGAAAAACGGCGGCAGTGAATGACACCTCCTTGTCGATGGGAATTTCCATTCATCTGCCCTTTTGGTCTCCTGGTACATGTTTTTTCTGGCCAATTTTGAAAGCAACCAGTGATTCTTTCAGTGGATGGTGTCAGGTCGTTCCACATTTTGGTGGCAGAGTAGTGGGAATGAGAATGTTCCCATGTTTGATCACGGTCGCTCCCTCTAGTGTTGTGGCTGTGGGTGTCACTCACTTTGGAGAAGTAGTTAGTCAGGTATGAGGGTATTGAGGGCACTGTCCCTTTGACTATTATACTGTAAATACCAATCCTATTGATATTTGCTTAACCCAGTCTTCTACCCTGAGCCATCCCAAACTAGCAAAGTGTGTTGGAATTAGGTGGGTCATGGGCTTAAGGCAGAGAAGTAGTCGAATCAGTTTGTTTTGGGAGGTCTGAAGCTTAGTTTTTTTGTGACATTGAGATGTTAGAAAACCAAGAGGTTTAAAGCGTAATCAAAATGGCATTGAACGAGGGCTCCAGCTAGTTTTGAGAGCACTTTTGTTGCCGAAAGAGGAAATCCTGCCCAAAAGATTGACTTTCTTGATCACTTTTGATGCCATTGTTTTCACCTGTCAGTTTGTTGTCAAGATTACAGCCCAAATAGGTAACCTCTTCTCTGCTGGAGGTATACTATATTGTCAACTCTGACCTTTTCATTTGCATTTCTAAGGGCATGTTTGGACCCGAAAATAATGGATTCTGTTTTGCCAAGGTGTAATGACACTGCGACAGTTTATCTGAGTTCAGAACTGAGGGCTTCCTCAACTTGGTCCTCGCCCCGAGACGAACAAGAACAACTTTGCAGTTACGGGCTGCTTTCATTGTCGTTAACCCATTAAGACCTGTAACTGTGTCATTTTTAGATTTGAGCTAAAAAGCATTATTTTACACTTTGGGCTATTCAAAAATAGCAGATATACAAGCTCATAGCGCGGCACCGAGTGCCGCGCTACGAGCTTGTAGATCTGCTATTTTTGAAAATGTCTGAAAATGTGTGCAAATCTTTGAATATATATATTTTTAAAGCGAACATTTTTAACTCAAATCTTTGCTTCTGGGGGGTCCCTGGAACAACATATTTTGATGGGGGTCCGTGGCCAAATGCATATAATTCTGGGGGTCCTTGACATGAAAAAGATTGAGCACCACTGATATAGAAACATACGTTTTTCAGAATACTGTTGAGATTTAGGAGACATGTAGAATCGGCTTCAGGTCTTAAAGGGTTAATGTATAGAAGAAACAGTAAACGGCCCTAGTATGCTTCCTTGGGGAACCCCACGGTTCACTGGGAGGGACGAGGACAGGGTTCCATTGACACGCGTCGCTTCGCGCCGCGTTTCGAGCTTGCAGATCTGCTACTTTTGATGCTTTTGTGTGATGCTGTAGAGGTTTCTGCCTGACAGCAACAATGTATCAAACATAGTGAGTGTAAACAAACAGAATCCAAAGAGTAATCCTGTGTGGTGGCCTGTGTTGTGAGGACAGCCTGGTGACCAGTGTTGCCATGTATGCTTATTATAAGCGCCTTTGGGCTTGTTTTTCTGTAAAGCCGCTTGTAAATATTGGTAGCAACTACCAATGAACCGCAACCCGCAACGGGTCGTGTTTTTTTTGGCCTTGTTTCTAAAGTGTAGTTGCTTATTTTGGGCTTGCTGTGTAATGTTGTTTAAACCAGTGGTTCTCAAACATTTCCGTGTGAACGACCCCCAGAGTAATATGTAATTGTCCGCGTACCCCCATCTGAAAACATTTTGTGCCAGGGACCCCCCATACAATATTTGTGTTGTTAAAATGTTTCCAAAATATTCCACATTCCACAAAAAAAATTAATTGAAAACAATAGCCGATATACAAGCTCACAACGCGTCTATTTTCAAATATCCGATTCATATAGGTTTAAAGTGCTCATGTGGCCTATATAATAGTCGCTTCTTTTGGGGTCGTTTTCGTAGACCTGGTCGCTTATTTCTCTCGCGGAATCTGGCAACACGCTGGCTACAGTCTGCCTCTGTTGGGTACTGTTACTAAACGACGGGGGGGAGCCCGGCTGAGACAGCCTAATGTTTTTTTTTTCGAGCGGTGAAAGGTCACTTCGCCGCGGCAGCCAATTTGTTCATCAACAGTCATCTGTGCCCTGTAGGATTACAGGCCTGATCCCCTACCTGCTTACTCATGGTTAAGCCTCTCTACCGGGATAAGCCAAAGTCAGTTCTTCCAAGTAACGGCCCAAAACATGTCACTCACTCACTGCAACAGATGCTGCACACACCGGACTCTCTCTTTTCCAGGTGTTTCGCCCAGATGGGGGTGTGCTTCTGATGGACAGTGGTTCCCAAGGGGTAAACATCCCGTTTTTTTACTTCTCATATCAAAAAGAAAACAAAATATCAAAAAATTCATTTTTCTCTCACAATTTTGAATTAAAGAAAATGGTAAATTCCATCAAAGAATACATATTCAAAAAAACTTTAGAAGTAGTGAAAATAGCAGATCTACAAGCAGATCGGCTATTTTCACTAGTTTGGGTCCCGGGAAGGTTAATAAGGCATATAACCACGCCCACCACCGGGGCGAAACACCAAAGAAAGAGGGAGTCCCCTGCACAGACACACACACACACACACACACACACACACACACACACACACACACACACACACACACACACACACACACACACACACACACACACACACACACACACACACACACACACACACACACACACACATACTGTAGAGACACACACACACACACACACACACACACACACACACGCCGCTGGTGGTCCAGGTAAACACAGATGCTCTGTAATCCTCCCTCCAGCATAGGCAACACTTCTCTTTCCTCCAGCTTGGATGACATGACACAGAGCTGCCGGTGGAAAGTGACCGAGTACATTCTCTCAAGTTACTGTACTTTAATAACCACTTAAACCACCACATGGTTGAGCGGAGTCCCTCAGGGCTCGATACTAGTATCTCTTCTGTTCTCTGTTATTGTGGGGGAAAGCTTTTGCAGAAAATAGCCGATCCACGGCATCGCGGAGGCAAATATTTTACTTTTTTTACTCCGCTACAATTGTTTGACGGCTTTAAGTTACTAGAGCTTTTAGATCAGCTATTTTCAAAAGGTTTTGTATTGAACTTGTGAAACGGGACATTCTGCACAATGAGCACTTTCACTTTTGGTATTTTGAGTATATTTTGATGCCGGTACTTTTGTACGTTTTACTCAAGTACGTTTTGAATACGGGACTTCTACTTGTTAACAGAGTATATATACATGACAGTATTGATACTTTTACTTAACCCATTAAGACCTGGAACGCATCTGTGTCATTTTTTGATTTTAGCTAAAAAAAAAACATTATTTTACACTTTGGCTATTAAAATTAGCTATGTGCTTGTAGATCTGCTATTTTTTTTAAAATCTAGAACATTTGTGCAACTCTTTGAATATATATATTTTTTAAAGCGATTTTTTTTAAACTCAAATCTTTGCTTCTGGGGGTCCCTGGAACAACATATTTTGAGATGGGGGTCCGCGGCCAAATACATATCATTTTGGGGGTCATTGACATGAAAAAAAGTTTGAGAACCGCTGATATAGTAACATAAGTTAATGGGTTAAGTAAACATGTGAGTATTTCTTCCATCACTGCAAAGCTGGGTATTGTGTTGGGGGGGGGGGGTAAAGAAAAGAAGCTTGTCATTGTGTGTGTCTGACACAGGATCAGATACAGTATATACTGCATGGTTCCTTCTTACACGGCGTGATTACGCTTACAGTATTGTTTTCAGGGTGTGTGTTCATGCCTAGACGCCTGTCTGCAATGTTTCTTTTTTTTTTGTACATATGTGGGAGTGTGGGCATGTGTGTGTGTGTGTGTGTGTGTGTGTGTGTGTGTGTGTGTGTGTGTGTGTGTGTGTGTGTGTGTGTGTGTGTGTGTGTGTGTGTGTGTGTGTGTGTGTGTGTGTGTGTGTGTGTGTGTGTGTGTGTGTGTGTGTGTGCGCGTGTGTGTTTGGGGAGGGGGGGGCGGGTGTAGCATGTGAAGTAGCATGTGTAAATGGGCACATGTTTTGGCACATGTTAAACTAAGTGTGTTTGTGCGTGTGTGTGTGTGTGTGTGTGTGTGCGCGTGTGTGCATGTGAGAACGTTTGGGAGTCACCCTTCCCTTCAGTGCTCTTTGTTGATTGTTGCTCTGTGTGTTCCAAGGGAAATGGTCGACATGACAAGATGGCGTGAGGGGGGGGGGGGGTCCAGAGTGTCACAGGCCATATTATGTTTCAACTCAAGGATATGTGATTGTGGATTTATGTGTTTGTCCCCTTTCCTATTTGTGTGTGTGTGTGTGTGTGTGTGTGTGTGTGTGTGTGTGTGTGTGTGTGTGTGTGTGTGTGTGTGTGTGTGTGTGTGTGTGTGTGTGTGTGTGTGTGTGTGTGTGTGTGTGTGTGTGTGTGTGTGTTTTACAGCAGGCTAAAGGTCCTTACACACGGGCGAATATGCGAATATACGCACATTTCGGACTCGTTCAGAATAATTAAAAGACGCTTTTTCGCTTCGCGAAACTGATATGGACCCTTGCATTGACTTAGGACTAAGGTTTTTAAAAAAAACGTATTTGTTCGCATGAAGAATTCGCCCCGGTGTGTAAGGACCTTCAGAGTTCAATTTGAAGGTGTTATATAACCTTGTTTAAGAGTAGTGTGTGTGTGTGTGTATATATATATATATATATATATATATATATATATATATACAAAGTATATATGCACACACACAGATCAGAGGAAGTGAATGTATTGTCTCTCTTGTAGGGAGGGAGGGAGGGAGGGGCCTTCATCTGATCCATGTACACATGTAATAACACACTTAAAGGGACTTTCAAACATGCGTGGTGTCATTTTATCGTCTACTCAGGCTTTTGTGAGCACCCCAGACAGTTTTTAAGTAGCCTGATTCAGTATTTAGATATTTGATATTCATTTTATGAGACACGCCCCCTTCCTATACAAACCCATTGTGACTTCAAACTCCATTTTAACCATGTTGGATTCATTGAAAACACCCGTCCTTGGTTCTGGTGACTGATATTGTCCTTCTAGTGCGTGAGGGGGCCGTGTTTTTTTAAGTCATTTTTTCATGTATTTTTTAATTGTTTGGGGAAGATGAATAAGAATAAAATAACAATTATAATAATAATAAAATAA
Source organism: Gymnoscopelus microlampas (assembly GCF_963454915.1). NCBI lineage: Eukaryota > Metazoa > Chordata > Actinopteri > Myctophiformes > Myctophidae > Gymnoscopelus > Gymnoscopelus microlampas. Next base: position 18,598,357 of record NC_139948.1, read on the forward strand.
ATGAAAAAAGTAAAATGGTTACAATGGGTTTGTATAGGAAGGGGGCGTGTCTGATGAAATGAATATGAAATATCTAAATAAGCAACTTGGACTGTCTGGGGTGCTCACAAAAGCCTGACTAGACATTAAAATGACCCCAAACATGTTTGAAAGTGAAATATCATATCCCTTTAAGTGTTCTCCTTACGTTTATTTCCCCATGATAGCTCAAATGTTATAACTAGTTTTATCTGTCTTGATTATTTCAGTTTTTTTGCTTTGTTTGTTGTTTGCAACCTTTATAAACATGTTCTATAAAGCACGTTGTAACTTTGTTTTCGGAAAAGAGCTATGCAAATACATTCATTATCACTATCATTTCTCTATCTCCAACATGCTTTGTTGGTGTGGCTGAGCATGTGTGTGTATACAGTATGTGCCTGTGTGTGCATGTGTGTGCGCGACTGTGCGTGGGCATGTGCTTGTGTTGTTGTGTCACCTGACTGTGTGTGTGTGTGTGTGTGTGTGTGTGTGTGTGTGTGTGTGTGTGTGTGTGTGTGTGTGTGTGTGTGTGTGTGTGTGTGTGTGTGTGTGTGTGTGTGTGTGTGTGTGTGTGTGTGTGTGGCTTGCAGTGTACATTTTAGCACACTGTTTCTCAATGTCAGGTCCGGGGACCACCGGGGGTCCAAATGGACCTCTTATGGGTCTGTAACTCTGAGAGTGTCCAAATGGGTCCATTTGGTTCCATTTGTACACTCTCAGAGTTAACCCGTTAAAACCGGGAAAGTATCTGTGTCATTTTAGATTTTAGCTATATAATATATAGCTAAAATGCTATATATATTATTACATATATATAGCATAATATATATATTAGAACATTTTTGAAAAATCTAAACATTTTCAGATGGGGGCCAAATACATGTCAATTTGGTGGTCCTTGGCACAAAAAAAGGTTTGAGAGCCACTGATTTAGGAGACATTTTGTAGAATCGGCCTCAGGTCTTAATGGTGTTAAATGGACAAAGGATTTCACAGTGTACATTGGGTTCAATATGGTGGTCCGTGGCTCAATTATGCATGTCAAACTGGGGGGTCCTGGAGGTGAAAAAGGTCCAGGATCACTGCTTTAGCGGCGTAATACTAATCTTTTGATGAAGAAAGCGCCTATAGCCGCGCAGCCATGCTAAGCTAGTGACGCTGGTTCCAAACAGCAGCGTCAGTGTCTTTCTTCCCCTCGCCTCGGCCACGCCGACCAAAAGGCCCGTGGGTCAAGGGTAGAGGAAGGGGAGGTCGGAGACTGTGTGTGTGTGTGTGTGTGTGTGTGTGTGTGTGTGTGTGTGTGTGTGTGTGTGTGTGTGTGTGTGTGTGTGTGTGTGTGTGTGTGTGTGTGTGTGTGTGTGTGTGTGTGTGTTTGTGTGCGTGTGTGCGTGCGTGCGTGGGCCAGTGGTGTAAAGAAACTAAGTACATTTACTCAAGTACTGTACTTAAGTACACTTTTGAGGATTTTTTCTACTTTACTAGAGTATTTCCCATTTTCTGTACTTTTACTTCTACATCTCAGAGTCAAATGTTATGCTTTTACTCCATTACAATTATTTGAAAACTTTAGTTACTAGTTACTTTTCAGGCCATTTGAAAATAGCAGATCTACAAGCTCACAAGTCCCAACACGTCGCGACGCGTTGTGAGCTTGTAGATCGGCTATTTTCAAACATTTTGGTACTTTTACTTTTGGTACTTTAAGTACATTTTGGTGGGTTAGATCAGGGCAGGAGGCGGTGGGTGGGCGGTGCCTCCCATGGGATGCTGGGACGAGGGAGACAACGACAACGGCACACATTCCATTTCCCATTCCATTCTCCACAAGGTTCACCACCCCAGGCCCTGACAATGAGGCCGGAGGGCCGCGCCCGGCCATGGGGTGGAGGCGGAAATGACTTTCGCCCTGAAATAGACTCAACCCCCCCCACCTTCCAGACGCCCTCAGACCCCAAGTGCCCGTTCACTAAGTCCTTTCTCATCGGCCGAGACAAGAGGAGCCATAGAGCAGTCTGTTTCTCAATAGTTTTCATGCCAAGGAGGCAAGGACCCCCAAGTTGATACATGTATATACATCTGAAAATGTTTTGTGCCAGGGACCCCCAGAATAGAGGATTTGTGTCAAAAGACAGTTCTATTGATTTATTTGTCAAAAATCTATGAAAGAATATTGAAAGAGAGAAAAGAAATTCAAAATTATAAAAAATGTTTTCAATACTTTCAAGATTTTTGCAAAATGTTCAAAAACAGCAGATGCAGCAACGTATAAAATATGGATGAAGTGGTTAGAATGATTAGGCTGTTTTTTTTTTAAATTGCTGGGGAGCCCCTGGAAACCCTCCAAGGACCCCTGGGGAGTCCATTTCTCATCGACCAAGACAAGAGGAGTCATAGAGTATGACTAAAGCCCGGTTTCATAGTTCAAAATACAGCAGACCTACAAGCTCCTATTGTTGGTGCGCGACACAGTCGTGCGATGGAGTATGAATTAGGCTTAATACACTTAAGGCTTACTGTCCATATTCTAACCTTTTGTGTTTTTTCGTAAATCAATGTCCTACTTGATCACACTACAGCATCACACAAAAGCATCAAAAGTAGCAGATCTCAAGCTCGAAACGCGGCTCAAAACGCACCGCGAAGCGACGCGTTTTGGGCTTGTCGATCTGCTACTTTTGATGCTTTCGAATTCTGAAAACTAACGGTTTTGGACATTAGGTTTCCACCCGACAGAGACGATATACATATACAAAACTATACAAAAAGTTGTGAATAATCTTTTAATTGACTATATCAGTACTTTGTGCTCACTCATACAGAGGCAAACTCTATACCCTGAAGATATATGTTTAACCACTTTCAACCTTGCGTTCCTATTTTGGGCACGTTTTACATTCCTTTTTATTTATTTATGTTTCCATGTCAAATGTTCAAAAACAGCAAAATTAGCAGATCTACAAGCTTACGTCACGATGTGATGCAACACGTTGTGAGCCTGTAGATCTGCTATTTGTGATCATTTTTGAATAGTATGAAATATGGCTGAAGTGGTTCATCCTTTTAACTTGGCATTAGTTTATAAAAAGTAAACGTTTCCAGAAGGGTTAGGGTTAGAGAGGCTTATTCTGCACAGATATTCAAAATGTATAAAAATCCTTTGAAAATAGCAGATACAAACTCACAACGCGTCACGCTATTTTCAAATAGCCATGCCTGAAGTGGTTCAAGTATGTGTATGTTTTACAAAGTAACTAGTAACTAAAGTTTTCAAATAATTCTAAAAGGTACAATATTTGCCTCTGAGATGTAGTGGAGTAGAAGTAAAAGTATTGGAGATTAGAAATACTCAAGTAAAGTACAAATACCTCAAAATTGTACTTAAGTACAGTACTTGAGTACATGTACTTAGTTACTTTCCACCACTGCACTTTCCACCACATTAGAAAATATAAATCCAGCACATTCAAAGTAGCAAAAAACCCACTCTGGCTTCCTGTACTGTTCCTGCCTGAGCTGGACTTCTGTTTGTTTCGTTATCACTAGGCTTATCAATAAGGCGTTATCACTAATCGCCTTATTGCTATTATTTTGCATAATCATCATAATCGTTTTCATGTTGAAACATTTTCCAAAAATAGCAGAAATAGCTGATCTACAAGTTGTAAGCTTGTAGATCAGCTATTTCCGGTATAAAAAAAGAAGTATAAAACAAATTATTGAAGAAGTCAGTAATTTCTCTCTCTCTCAATTATTTGTGTGACAATTAATGGTCAACTTAAATGTTGTAATGGTGACAGGCCTAAGAGCAACAATGATTCATAGGCATGAGTTAAAGTTTCATAATAGAGACTGAATGTCATCATCATGTCTGTGTGACTGGGCAGGGGTGTAAAGTAACTAAGTACATGTACTGTATTTTTTACTTTACTGGAGTATTTCTAATTTTCTGTACTTTTACTTCTACACCACTACATCTCAGAGGCAAATAATATACTTTTACTCCACTACAATTATTTGAACACTTTGAGTACTTTCTACTTTAGGTACTTTAAGTGCATTTTGATACAAATAATTTTGTACTTTTATTCAAGTAAATTTGTAATTCCGGACTTTTACTTGTAACAGAGTGTTTCTACATTGCAGTATTGATAAAAAAAAAACGTTTGAAGCGGATGTGAAGAAATGACCACAGCATTTGGTAACATCATGTCCTGTTGGAGATGACATAAATACAAGGTCTGTTTATGTACTGTATATTGTATATCCAACACTCTAACTTAAACTCTCTTAGTTTTCCCTCCCCTTCATATATTTTGCAAACGTTCATTTCCTAATTGCTGTGTTAGCTAGATTCGATGTGACGCATGTCTAATTTTGGAAAGAATTGGCATCCCCATTTTTTTTTTACTGCAGTTTCATAACATTACAGTAAGGGTGGCATAAGAGTTAAGGTTAGACATTTATCTGTTAGGTTAAGGTTTGTATTTGTGCGTGCATGTGTGTGAGAGAGAGAGAGAGAGAGAGAGAGAGAGAGAGAGAGAGAGAGAGAGAGAGAGAGAGAGAGAGAGAGAGAGAGAGAGAGAGAGAGAGAGAGAGAGAGAGAGAGAGAGAGAGAGAGAGAGAGAGAGAGAGAGAGAGAGAGAGAGAGAGAGAGAGAGAGAGAGAGAGAGAGAGAGAGAATTCTCTTAGTGTGTGAGTGCATCTCTTTGTATATCAGCAAAGGTGGAAGGTCAGCCACAGGAAATATGTTAAAGGAGATAAACTCCTCAGTGCTGGTCTATAGCAGTGGTTCTCACACGTTTTCATGTCAAGGACCCCCCAAATGATATGTATTTGGCTGCGGACCCCCCCATCTCAAAAGTATTTTAGATTTTTCAAAAATAGCAGATAAACAAGCTCATAGCGTGACACGGAGTGCCACGCTATGAGCTTGTAGATCTGCTATTTAGTGCATTCAACACCAGCGTGCAGCTAAGTATAACCCAGGCTTAAGGACGCACGGATAGAGAAATGTTGTCTGGAGGATAGATGAGTCCCAGAAGATTGTTGAGAAGAGCCAGGACATGGGAGTTCCACTTCAGAACGTTGCTCCAGGGATTCCGCTAATCAGGGCCCCTCCATTTCGCTCTTATCGGCATCTGCACAACCCCGCTGTGATGACCGACGTCGGCTTTCTATTCTCAGTGCCCCACCCACCCACGGCCCCTGAAGAGTCCATTAGAAGTGGAAACCTTTGGCTAGAACCTTTGTGATTCCTTTAAGACCGGGAACGCATCTGTGTCATTTTTAGATTTCTTTGGCTTTTAAAAAATCTTGAAAATTTGTAACATTTGTACATTTGTACAAACATTTGTTTGGGGGGGGGGGGGCTCCCTGGAACAAAAATATCTTGAGATTATAGCAACATAGATTTTTTTCCAAAAACTGTCAGGATTTAGAAGACGTTTTGTAGAATCGGCCTCAGGTTTTAATGGATTAAAGTGTTTATTGTCGGCCCCCAGTCTGTCCCAACTTCTTCAAATGTAGGAGGGGGGGGGGGGGGGGGGGGACAGTAAGGTGCTTTGTTCGCCGTCTGCCTGCCTCGCAGCTGGTTCTGTGGTGCGCGCCCTGAAACCCAACACCCCCACGATGCATGTGCAAGTGGTGCGTTCCTTTATATACACTCTGCAACAGTATGTATATGGAAGAGAGGGCCGGACCAAAAGGCTGCTGTGGCGTGGGGGGGAGGGTGGGGGTCAAATGTACCCGGCTTGACCACTTTGTGTGGCCTGGCGTCCCCCATTTTGGACATTTGGTCGTTATATAGGTGAACATTTTCAAAACGCTTCATAACGTTTCATGACTTGCAAAGCCATGCCGTAAAGAAATGTTCAACAATAATGTGTTGCATATCGCGATACGATAGACCTACAATGTTTGAATAGGGCTCTAGTGGTTATAGCCAGGGTTGCCAGATCTGCTTATTATAATTTCCCCGCAAGATTTTATTTGAAAATAGCCGATCTACAAGATCACAACGCGTAGCTGTGAGCTTGTAGATCTGCTATTTTCAAATAGCTGATGTATATTTTAAAGTGCTCATGTGGCCCATAGTTGCCTCTTTTGGGCTGGTTTTCCTATACCTGGTTGCTTGTTTCTCTCACAGAATCTGGCAACACTGGTTATAGTGATGCTGAAACCTCTTATCTCCATATTTATTTTGTGTTTTTTCGTCAACTAATGGCGATATTTGTGTCGAGTGAGTACGCGGTAGCACGAGTATAAATAAGCCTTTTACACTCTTGCCACTTTAGATTTATCAGTCATCTATTAACTCTCAACTTTATAAAAGGCCTTTCTGGAGGGGATTGTTAATCTTCCATCGAAATCACACATGACAATCACAAGGGGTTGGCAGGATAAAGCTGAGTAACCATGGTGCATTGGTGCCTGGCGGTAAGTCGGTTCAGCGGTTATTCTTTGTGCTGATCAAAGGCTGGCTTTAGAGGCTGAAATCATGCTGGAATTGTCCTTTTCTGATAAACCCTGTTCAATCCGGGAGAGCGTCTGTGACACAATCATTTCAACCACTTTCGCCATTATTTTATACTTTGGCTATTCAAAAATAGCAGATATTCAAGCTTGTAGATCAGTTATTTTAGAAAAATCTGGAAAATGTTTTAAAGTGAACATTTTTTTACTCAAATCTTTGCTTCTGGGGGTCCCTGGAACAAAATATTTTGAGATGGGGGTCCGCGGTCAAATATATTTTGGGGGTCCTTGACATGAAAAAGTTTGAGAACCACTGCAACATACGTTTTTCAGAAAACTGTTAGGATTTAGAAGACCTTCTTCAGACCATAGGAGGCAGGACGGAAGTCGGAGTGAGATGGAGAAACAAGAGAGTGAGAGAGGGGCAGATATAGAGCAGCAGAGATAGAGTGAGGATAGAATGAGAGATAAACAGAGTTAGTGTGTTACCAATCTGGGAACCCATCGGCAAAAAATATGTACTAAAAAAAAAACTTTGAATTTCAATTTGTCAGTCGCAGAGCTCTGAATCTGTCAGAGATTAATTAGTGTGTAATTAAACTAACTCTGCATGCTGAGTGTGACAGGTTTAGGTTGATGATTTGCAAGTCATGTGGCAGCACGCAAACAGGTTTGTTATGGACTTTGGATGTTTCCAGCGGACATTTGGGTCGAAGCTTGCCCGTGCCCTAACAAACTGGTTCGCAAAGTGAACCCCCCCAGGGGTTGAGGGGGTATTGGGTGGAAGGGTGGGGGTAGCAAAATGAGAAACCGTTTTAAACACGTAAGCCACATTTCTTTGCACTATTCGCAAATAGCTGTTGTGAGCTTATAGATTAGAATTTTGAAAAATCGTAACAAAATGTTGTCAAGTCTCCTCTTATGGGGGTCCCTGGCTCTGAATCTTTTCAAATGGGCGTCCATGGCCAAACACATAGCAATTTGGGTGTCCTTGACATGAAAATGTTTTAAGAACCAGAATGGCACGGCTCCTGTCCAAAGTATTTCCAGTATCATATAAAAGAAATGTTTCAGACATTTTTTTTTGTATGTGCGTGTGTCCAGGAATCTCCTCCTCAATATGTCCAGGAAAGAAGAGTTGAGTCAGGGATCTTGGCGGTGTGTTGGAATGACTCTAGCCTTCAGTAATAGATGTCCTAGCTGTATGATACGCCCCTCAGTGGCATAGCACAAGGAAAATATGAAGCCAGACAACTGGCAGGCTGAGTGGCAGCGCTGCTGCTTCTGGCCTCACACACACAGAGGCACATGGGTATGCATGCGCGCACGCACGCACGCACACGCACACGCACACGCACACGCACACGCACACGCACACACACGTTTGTATTACTATACTTTTGAGGAAATCAATATTTTATGACGCAATTTTATGAATGCCATTTAAAAAAAAAATTGGGGCATTTTCTACCGTAAGCCTAAAGCCGAGCTTGTAGAGCGGCTGTTTTTTTTTTGTTGGGGGGGGGTTGATTGGATTTGATTGGATCAAATCGACAGGAAGTGATGCCCACAACCCCCTAGGAAATTTGTGGATAATCAAGCATAATTCTAACCCCAACCCCTAAACCTAACCTCTACATGTCTAATCCTAAACCCAACCCATTTTTAACCATAAAACAACCATTTGTCTTGTGAGGATAAGGAAAACATACCTCACAATATTTCTTATATTCCATTATTACACGGCTTGGTTGAATGCTCGATTCTGATTGGTCAGTCATCGGTCATTATTTCTGGATAATGACCGATGAGCTCTATAACGGACCGCTGTGTAATCAGAGACTCAGAACACCTGCTCATGTCAACCTGTGCTGCTTGGTTATATGCTTTATCCAACATGACAGCCATGTAAACAAACAAACAATGTAATTTACAACTAAACGTTGCTCTCAAGAATGTTTTTGAAAACATTTGAAGTGAGAAATAGACGATGCAATAACCGAGAAGTCATTCTATTTGATCCACTGCGCTTCCTTGTTTATCGTGGCACAACAACGGGGGAATACCAAAACGCTCGCCCCAAAACACAGTCGCCCCGGGGCAAATCCGGCGGTATTACAGGCAAATCGGCAGTAAATAGAATGGGGGGCGAGTGTGTTTTGGGGCGAGTTTTTTTCCATTTCGTCATTTGTTTTTGCGAGGCGAACTTGTCCGCCCAGCCCAATACTTATGGAATACTTTCATTGCCGTAAGCAAGGAAATACTTCGTTTTGTTGTTACTTTTGGGTAAATGTATTTATGTATTTATTAAGTAGCCGTGTAATAAGCGGGATAATGCATGGGGAGGTAGTCATTATTGAAATTTAAAGCCCTTCAGGGCGATTAACCACCTCGCGCCGAGGTGGTTAATCGCCCTGAAGGGCTTTAAATTTCAATAATGACTACCTCCCCATGCATTATCCCTTGCTTATACTAGTGGAGACATTTAGCAAGCACACACACACACACACACACACACACACACACACACACACACACACACACACACACACACACACACACACACACACACACACACACACACACACACACACACTGGCAGTGCAAGCAGACTTGCCACTGAAAGTAGAACCAGCCACCGTAGCACTCCTCTGTCAAACAGAAGAGTGAGGTAATTAGCATGATGGATGGGTTGGCATGGGTTGTTGGATGTTGGATGCTTCAACACAGCACCTGTGAACAGACACCCACCCTGCCCTGCTGCACATTGGGGGCATTCTCCCCAGCCTCAGTTTGACATGGGGGGGGGGGGGGGTATTGTGGTCGATGCCATGGATGCAGTCACACCTGGCCTGAGTCAAACTAATTGGACGCAGAGCTACAGTAGAGCGTGTGACTACACACCTGTTGTGCATCAAACTAATCGATGCACAGGTGATCAGCCATCCCCACACACATTGATAGGTTTGTTATTCACGCATGGGTGTGTGCCATTCAGCATGCAAAACCTTTGACAGAAACAGCTGAGACACCAATCAGCTGTGTGTGGTTAGAGTCTGCCCCTACTCACCTTGTTTCCTAGGCTGTGTGTTTTCCACTTCCTGTCGATTTGATCCAATGAAATCCAATGAAACTGGTCAGATGACCAATGATATCCAATGAAATCCACAGGAAGTGGAAAACACACAGCCTAGGAAACAGGTGAATAGCTGCGCAGAAACCAGCCAATAGGCTCTATGCACAGCAGCCATATTGGGAATGAATTGGGCCCCTTCCTTACTTCCTTCGCAGGTGTTACCAATAATACGAATTAAGGCTCTGTTCCATTTAGTGTGGCACAGTGGTCTCTTATTTTCAAGGACCTCACGGGTCCATTTGGTTCCATTTGTACACTCTCAGAGTTACATACCCACCATAAGGGGCCATTTGGGAACCAAAATGGAGTGTTTTTAGTGAGCCAACATGCACAATATCAGCACCCTGACCAGAATGGAACAGAGCCTTCATTAGTATCATTGGTAACACCTGTGAAGGAAGTAAGAAGAGGCCCAATTTCTTTCCAATATGGCTGCTGTGCATAGAGCCTATTCAGAGTGAGAGACAGAGCTGTCATGACAAGTGTTCCGCTCATACATCTTGTTTCCTTATGTCTATGATTACAACTAAAGGCATGCCAAGCAAGCAGTATGTTCCTTGGAAACAAAAAGAGCTGTGATCCGTCCCAACTCTGAGCCTTTCACAGAGCATGTTGTGCAGCAGAAGACATACATACGTCATCATATTGAATATGTCATTTTCAGATTTCTTTGGCTATTAAAGAATAGCAGATATCTTTGAATATATATATTTTGTAAAGCGAACATTTTTTACTCAAATCTTTGCTTCTGGGGATTCTACAAATGTCTTCTAAATCCTAACAGTTTTTTTTTAATACTTAAGTTGCTATAATATCAGTGGTTCTCAAACTTTTTTCATGTAAAGGACCCCCAAAATTTGTATTTAGCCGTGGACCCCCATCTCAAAACATTTTGTTCCAGGGACCCCCTAGAAGCAAATATTTGAGTAAAAAAATGTTTGCTTTAAAGAATAATATACATATTCAAAGATTTGTACACATTTTCACGATTTTTCAAAAATAGCAGATCTACAAGCTCATGCGCTTGTACAGTATATCTGCTATTTTTGAATAGCCAAAGAAATCTTAAAATGACACAGATGCGTTTCCGGTCTTAATGGATTAAAGGATTGTAAAGGAAGAATTAGGAATTTAGTGGTATTATCTTATGTAACAGAAATAATCCATGCATAGAGTTATGGTCTGCTCTAGTCTATACATACACACGGTCATGTTTTTGTACTATCTTTCTTAGCTTTCTTGTTGATTGTATGTGTCTTGACTTTAGATAACATGAATTAAAATGAAGTTGAATCAGATGACCCTCGTTTAACTAAGTGGCAGTTATTCTGACAAGATCATTTTTGACCTATGACTGAAACATCTTAATCTGCCACAGTAAACCATTTCAAAAGCATTTTGCCTGTAAGTGTGCAAACCCTTTGTTGTTATATGTCAAAGTAACTTTTTGGTCATACGCACTGTTTAGTCTTGAGCGCAATGGACTTCATATTTGACTCTGGTAGACGGGACGCAACCTGAGGGTATGGATGCATTGATCGATCGATTGAATACTTTATTAAAGGGATAGTTCACCCAAAAAAGTACTTATTTTCTATCGATTACTCACCCCATGGAGACTTGAATTTGTTGATATTGTTTTAGTTTTTGTCGCATTCCTAAGCCAACGATTTGACGACGAGCAGGGGTTCCGCTAGGAGACACAAAGGAGACTCTTTGTGTAAAAACACAGAAAGGTGAAATATGGAGATAAGAGGTTTCTGCACCGACAGCAACGATAGGATATCAAAGTAGGTGATGAAAGCTTCAGCAGAGAGGCCCGGTGGGGGCGGGGAGCTGAGGAGAGAGGCCATAGTTGAGGCCAGCCAGCTTCCTTTTGGTTAAAGGCAGAACACAGTTGTTGTTTTTTAGAAAGCAGGGATTTTCCTGCATAGAGGCATTTTTTGGGCACCCCACAAAGAGCTTTTAGACACCACCACCACCACCAAAGGGAAATCACCAGCACCAAAATGATTATAATCGAGAAGGAAATATATATCTTAGTAAGATGAGCTGTTATTTGCCTGTGGTTGCCGAATGGTGTGTGGCATTCCATTCAACCCCTCCCTCCCATAGTGATGCGTTGTGAGTTTGTATCTACTATTTTCACTTTCCTTAAAAAAAAAAAAAAAACATTAAGACCTGAGGCCATTCTTAAAAATGTTTTCTAAATCCTAACAGTTTTTTTGGATTTTTTTTTTTTTTTAAATCAAGAGCTCATAGCGCGAGTGCCGCGCTATGAGCTTGTAGATCTGCTATTTTTGAATAGCCAAAGAAATCTAAAGTGACATAGATGCGTTCCAGGTCTTAATGGGTTAAACGTTTCCCCCTGTAACCATGACATGCTCAAAATAGATTATTAATCAATTCTTTCATTGAATTATCATTAGCGATTACTTTTTTTTAATAATCGGTTAAAGGTAGGGTAAGTGATTTTCTTTGGTTAAAATAAGTGTTAAATAGCTCTAATGTATATTGTGATAGTACTCATTGCTATAGAGTGTTTGTTCAGTAACAGGAGTCTCCTTGTCTCTCCAGCTCTATATAAAACAGAAAATGCATTTTCGTTTCAGTTTCAGTTTCATTTCCAATTGTATCCCATCAGGATAGAGAACTCAATCAGGATATAGATTAAACAAGTGAAATTGGAAGTGATGACACTAAGAAATGAGCAGACAAAATTGGAACTGGAACACTATAAAATGAAGCTTAAAAATGGGTACTTTCTCCTGATTGGCTGAGATTTTGACACCTACCAGTAAATGTATTTTCTGTTTATTAAAGAGCTGGAGAGACGGGGAGACTCCTGTTACTGAAAAAACACTCTATAGCAATGATTACTATCAGAATATAGTGCTTTAACATTTTAACAAAATACTTTTTGTTTTAACCAAAAAATATCACTTACCCTACCTTTAAATCAATTAGTTCAATTAACTGCTGCACCCGTAGCAGGGGGGGAAAAAACCCTGGAAAGTGGACTTAACGTGTGGATCATGAGAGGGAGAAGTCCTAGAGGAGTGAAGAAATGAAAGTGGGAAAAGGTCATCAGATTGGCTAGGTTTGTGCCACTTCCTATCGGCTGCTCTGAAGCGAGGGTTGACAGACAACAAAAGCTGCCCATCGATAGCTGGCAGGCCATGATTTACATTATCTATTGATAATCATGCTTCAACAAAGTGTGCATCACGTCAGTTTTGTTTTCTTCTTTTCTACCGAGTATTTAGACTTAGATTGAGCAGTAAAATTGCTCAGGATTTAAAAAGCCAAAAACCAAACGAACCAGCCGAACCACAGGTTGAGAACCACTACGCCGTGGTACAGGACGTGTCAGCTCGTACAGAGGATGAGTCCGTGCAGCTTGCGCACAGCAGAGCCCCCTGCCTATCTCACCTGTACGGCCGGGGGGTAAACAGGGGGGGGGGGCGTGCACGCTTGTGCGTTCACACGCCACAATCCTCTTAAACCGCACACACACACACACACACACACACACACACACAGACCTCCCTGTGAGATTCGCCACGCTCTCCTGCTAATCAGCGGTTTGAAGCGGCGCGTCTGCGCGTGTATAACTTCATTTGGTCCGCGTCAAACACAGTTACATGCACTGATTTCATTCCGGTTCACCCGAGCCACAGTCAATAGGAAAAAATAGTGATTTACTATGTGTTCAACAAACACTGGAAAACAAATGAGTCTTTTGCCTATACGTGCTGGTGTAGTCTGTATCGTATGCATGTATTTTACAGTTGTGTGTGTGTGTGTGTGTGTGTGTGCTACTATACACAATGCGTTCCTGTTTTGTGTTTTTATTTTCACCGTGTGCATTGATTTCTCTCTTCTATGAGGAAGTGGAGCGAACACACTGAGAGGGAAGCATATTGAGGGAAGACATACCATCGGTTCCTGTGCTCCACTTCCCTCCACTGTGGGAAAGGTTTGCATCATCACAGAGAGAACGCGTTTAAGTCTGATTTATTTTATACTTGGTTGCACGCTAGTGTTGCACGCTGTAAATAGCAGATCTACAAGCTCACAAAGCGTCACATTCGTGACGCGTTGTGAGCTCTAGTTAGCTAGTTTTGAAAAACGACAAGCCCTTCTCTGACCGTGTTCCTCTGGGCCAAAGAGCACAGGTCACCACAGGATTCAACTTGTTTTCCTCACCCTCTCTCTCTCTCTCTCTCTCTCTCTCTCTCTCTCTCTCTCTCTCTCTCTCTCTCTCTCTCTCTCTCTCTCACTCTCTCTCTGAACTCATTCTGGGCAGGTCATCATAATAGGTCAAAACACGTCCAGTGAAAGTAGGCATTCAGCAAAACCTTCCCCGATCTACGGTACAAGCTCACAACAACACGTCACATTGCAACATGTCGGGAGCTTGTGCAGTATGTCAGCTATTTTCATCAAAGACATTTTAGTGCAGAGAGAAAGGAAAAAGGCCAACGAAGTTCATGGTTTCATCATTGGTCTTAAGAGGCCTAATATTAATGATATCGTCTCTGTCGGGTGGAAAACCTCATATGTCCAACACTGTTACTTTTCAGGATTCAAATAAGAAAACGGCAAAAGTAGCCGATCTACAAGCTCGAAACGCGGCGCGAAGCGACGCGTTTCGAGCTTGTAGATCTGCTACTTTTGATTCTTTTTGTGACGCTGTAGTGTGATCAAGTAGGGCGTTAATTTATGAAAAAAACACAAATAGTTAGACTATGGAGATAAGAGGTGTCTGCCCGACAGGTACCATATTATTATTATGGGGGAGGTGTATTTAGAGGAAAGGGGAAGAGTCAGATGAGCACCAGAAGGAATTCTGTCATCGCTCCAAAATGAAGTGGGAATTGAACTTGTCTGTTGGTTCACGGTGACCCGCTCTCACCTGAGGGTTCACCGTGACATAAACGGTTCCCTCCCTGCACACCCCCCCCCCCCCCCCCCCCCCCCCCGCCTAAATTCTACCAGAACGAGTCCCGAGCTGAAAGCTCAGCATGGCTGAGGAGGGCCCGGGAATGCATGTCAATATAATGGAGAGTCTGACCAAAGAGAAAATGCACAAAATATTTGCTGACCAAGAGCCAAGCTTTATCGGACACAAATATTTGGTTGTAGCCTCAGAGATGTATGGGTGGAAGTTATGTGAGATACTCTTTGTGTGTGTGTGTGTGTGTGTGTGTGTGTGTGTGTGTGTGTGTGTGTGTGTGTGTGTGTGTGTGTGTGGCGTGTGCGTGCGTGCGTGTGTGTGTGTGTGCACGCGTGTGTGACCCCAGGCGAATATGTTTTCTCCACCACTGCCGTTGACTCATTGTACATAGAAAGGCATAAGTATACACTGTACCTTAAGTGACTCTCTTAACTGTCGATAACCTACTGTTCTTTTTACTTTGCCGCAGGGATGTGTTCTTTAAACCCGTTTAGACCTGAGGCCCAATCTAAAAACGCCTTCTACATTTCTTTTTTAAAACACCAAAAGTTTAGATATGGAGATAAGAGGTTTCTGCCCGACAGCAACGTTATGTTAGTGTCCAAGCATGCAAATGAGTGTGCGCTGTACGTCGTCGCAGTGTAGACGCACACGCGTCTCACACTCACACACACACACACACACACATAGAGAGCGCGCACACAGAACAAGCAGTAGGAGTCAGTTACGTCGTCCTCCTCAGTTCCCTTCCTTGCAGAAGGCCTTGTGGTTTGTGTGTGTTCAGCAGATTCCAGGGATTCCGTCCCCTCATGGAGATTCTTTGCTCCGCTCCTCTCCTCTCTGGACTACAGACCGTCCTCTGTTGTCCCTGCCAGGCTCTTCCGCTGACCCTCACCCCGTCGTGCGGCCCGGCGTTTCCCAGGCCTTGCGCGGCTTTATGCGTTGACTGGTCAGACATACTCACACACACACTGCTTACTGGGCTTTCACTGCGTGTCCACAGAGACCTCAGTGGTGTGTGTACACAGATGGGCCTCAGAGACTTGGGCCGTTTTAATTCCTTTTAACCCATTTAGACCGGGAACGCATCTCTGTCATTTTAGATGTCTTTGGCTATTCAAAAATAGCAGATCTACAAGCTCATAGTGCGGCACTCGGTGCCCGCTGACCGGTAGGCAGCGGTTTCCGGCATTTGATGACCGGCAGCGGTTCCAGTAGGAGACACAAAGAGTCTCCTTTGTGTCTCCTACTGGAACCGCTGCCGGTCATCAAATTATTGGCTAATCGATAGAAAAAACACCCTTTGATTTATTTGCATTAACCCCTCGCATCCACTCCGTGATAGAGAGTGGAAGAGGGCACCTTCAGCCAGAGGCTCACTCTACCTGAGACCAGAACGGAGCGGTATACAGACTTTCCTTGTGCCAACAGCTATCAGACTGTACAATGTATGAAAACTCTCCTTTTGTATTCACGACTGTTCGTCCTGTTGTGGATTGTTTTAACCCATTAAGACCGGGAACGCGTCTGCCTGTGTCATTTTTACATTTCTTTGGGCTACCAAGTGCCGCGCTACGAGCTTGTAGATCTGCTATTTTTGAAAAATCGTGACAATTTGTGCAAGCTTTGTAGATCTGCGCTAGATGTGAGCTATCCTGGTAACCCCACCCTCCCCTTGGTGCGATCAGTGTCAAACATGCAAATGAAGCAGCCAGCAGCAGTGTGATTAGACAGCTAAAACAGGAAGCAGGGTAAACCTCACTGACAGGGTGCATCTCTTAATGTCGGGGTTGCGGGACAGAGAAGGAGCGGCAATCAGAAGCACCGCAGGGTGATAATGAGCGGGACACACATACTGGCTCATTATAGGGTCCTAAAGCATGTCACGTTGCTGTCCCTCAGGGACACTTTGTTGTTCTGTGACCACCAGAGAACACACAACCGGTGCTGCAAGGCAAGGCAAGGCAAGGTTTTATTTGTACGGCACATTTCAACAACAAGGCAATTCAACGTGCTGGACGAAGAACGCCCAAGCAAAGGAAACACAATTATACAATGACAATAGGATGCATGCAGTACAATAAAAAAATAAAAAACAGCTACAGTGCAGAAGAGAGGAAAATTAGAAGAAAAGTACCTCAATCAAAGGCGGCGGCAAACAGAAAGGTCTTTAGTTGTGTTTTAAAAGAGATAAGAGTGGCAGCAGACCTGCGGCAGTGGCTCAGGAGTAGAGTGGCCGGGTAGAGTGAACTGGAATCCGCAAAGGTTCCCAGTTCGATCCCGGGCTGGGGGGCTCCCCCAGAGTTAGTGTCGAAGTGTCCTTGAGCAAGACGCTGAACCCCTAATTGCTCCCGATGAGCAGGTTGGTGCCTTGCATGGTTTCCTCCGCCATCGGTGTATGAATGTGTGAGTGAATGGCACAATCAATGTAAAGCGCGTTGGATAAAAGCGCTATATAAATGCACCATTTACCTGCAGTTTCCTGGGAGTTTGTTCCAGATGTGGTGCATAAAAACTAAATGCTGCTTCCCCACGTTTATTTTTTGTTTTATGGACACAAAGCAGACCAGTTTATTCTTTTCCCCTTATAAATATATGGAAATAACTTGAAATGGGAAGTTTTGAAAAAGTGACCCTACGGGCATCAGAAAGGAATTTGCACAGTGATGACTTTATGAGAGTAGATGTACCGACTGTATATTGACAGTTACTTCAAATATAATATTAGCCCATAAATGTACATTGTAAATAGAAAAAACAGATATTTTTGCAATGCTCTGGAAGCCTCTCTACTGTAAAAGGTTGAATTCAATGTATATTGATGATATACAGTAAAATATATTGTCTCTGTCGGGTGGAAACCTCATATGTCCTAAACAGGTGTTATACTTTTCAGGATTCAAATTCAAAAATAGCAAAAGTAGCAGATCTACAAGCTCCAAACGCGGCGCGTTTGGAGCTTGTAGATCTGCTACTTTTGGTGCCTTCGTGCGACGCTGTGGTGTGGTCAAGTAGGCCGTTAATTTACGAAAAAATACAAAAAGTTAAAATATGGAGATACGAGGTTTCTGCCCGACAGCAACGATATAAACAAACAAAAAATGATTTGTTATCATGCAGTCCTATTGACTTTCTGGAAGACGAGGAAAAGCATTGTCTCGACATAGCTTGAGAAGGGTTGAAGGGTGGACGGCTGGTCAAGGAAAACGTGTCTTCTTGGTCTCCAGCTTCGTTGCTCCTGTCACTTGAGAAAGCCGGGAAGCAGGTGGAGCCTGGAGGAAATCCAGGTTTTCCTGGAGCTCTACAGAGTAAGGGAGAGGTTAGCTCCTTAAACAAAAGCACATCTTCCTGCTATGGCGATGAGGCGCCAACGCCCAGATGACCACCTCTTGAGGGGAGCTCACCCATTAAAGGAGTAGTTCACCCCCCCCCCCCCCCCAAAAAGAGACTTATTTTCTATTAATTACACACCCCACGAAGCCTTGAATTCATAGAGATTTTGTTTTTGTCGCATTCCTGAGCCAATAATTTGATGACCGGGGTGGCTGGGTCAGTCTCCTACCGGAGACTCCGCTGACCTGAGGTCGATTCTACAAATGTCTGAGTTTTCTGCAAAAACGTATGTTGCTATATCAGCGGTGCTCAAACTTTTCCATGTCATTGACCCCAAAAAATAGTATGGATTTGGCTGCGGACCCCCCCATCTGAAAATATTTTGTTCCAGGGACCCCCAGAAGCAAAGATTTCAGTAAAATATATATATATATTCAAAGATTTGCATACATTTTCACAATTTTCTAAAATAGCGTTTAGTCAAAATTACATTTTATTCATTAAAAAATATGTGTGTGTGTGTGTGTGTGTGTGTGTATACTGAATGTGTATAAATGCAAACATCACCTTACATAATATACTGTATAATATACACTGAGTGATAATTCACCGTCAGCCGGCATCTGTGTGTGTGTGTGTGTGTGTGTGTGTGTGTGTGTGTGTGTGTGTACGCGCGCGTGCGCATGCGTGTGAGTAACAGAGAGTGGACGATGTCCATTAGAGAGAGAGAGAGCTGAATGGCCGTAATGTACACTTCATTGTAAGACCATAATGCCGCTCCTCGAGTCACGCCTGTATGACAAAGTATAAATAACGACTGTAAGTCAGATGACTTTCCTGTGTTTGTAAAATGAATCATCAACTTATTGTTTCTGGTCGTATTCTGTTGGCTAAGGGTGGGAGCACAGAGCCAGTCCTGACTAAGTCATTGTCACAATTATTACGTACTTCGCCTAATCGCAAATATTTGAGATAATTGCACTTATTTTGCATAATCGGCATAATCGTTTCCGGACCAACATTTTCCAAAAATAGCTACAAAATGATTAAGTCCACAGTTATTAAATATGTCAGTCATTTCTTTGTACAGTATATTTCATTTATTTGTCATAATCTGCCCTTTGCAATTTTTGCACAGGGCAATTTTTCTCTCTGAAAATGTTGTTTTAATCAATGATTAAATATGGCCTATTTTGGCCGTAGTACATTATTTATTTTGACTATTGTCAGTGGTCATTTTCAAGTAATTTCTTTGTAAGTTGAAGTTATTCGTCATAACTGCCCTGTGCAATTTTAGTTTACAAAGCCTAAAAGCCCAACAGAAATGTAATTTAACTTTATAGATTCCAACGTACAATGCCAAAAACACAATTAACCCATTAAAACCGGGAAAGCATCTGTGTCATTTTAGATTTTGGTGTTGGATATTAAAAGATAGCAGATGTACAAGCTCACAGCGCGTCACTTTGATTTTTTTTTTAGAATTGGTACAATCGGCCTCAGGTTAAATCATTAAGACCTGGAACGCATCTGTGTCACTTTAAGATTTCTTTGGCTATTCAAAAATAGCAGATCTACAAGCTCATAGCGCGGCACCGAGTGCCGCGCTACGAGCTTGTAGATCTGCTATTTTTGAAAAATCGTGGATTTTTTTTTTTTTTTTCAAAAAACTGTTGGGATTTAGAAAACATTTTTAGAATCGGCCTCAGGTCTTAAAGGGTTAATCATAATTATTCGTATGACAATTAATCGTCAAATAAATGTCATGACGCTGACAGCTAACTATACAGGCCCACCTCGCTGCTGTGTCCCTCCTGTATATTTAGCTCCGTTACGCGACGTGTTCCGACCTCCTCCAGGACATTAGCCACTAGCTAAATAAAGAAACGGCGGTGTCCGCACAGAGGAAAAGGGAGGCTCCGGGTCCTGAGGGGTGTGGGAGTGGATGACCGTACGTACTGTACAGTACGGCTCCAAGTCTTCCTGCCGTCCCAGAGCAGCAGCATGCAGCCAGTGGTGGAACAACTACTCGAATGTTTTACTTAAGTAAAAGTATCAACACTGCAATGTACTGTAGAAGTACTCTGTTACAAGTAATAGTCCGGAATCAAAAATGTGCTTGAGTAAAAGTGCAAAAGTATTGGTGTCAAAATGTACTTAAAGTGTAAAAGTACTCATTAGGCAGAATGTCCTATTTCAAGTTTTCAAATGTATAAAAATCTATTGAAAATAGCAGATCTACAAGCTCACAATGCGTCGCGATGCGACGCATTGTGAGCTTGTAGATGGGCTATTTTTAAATCGTCAAAATATGTATAGGGCTGAAGTGGTTAATGTATGTTTTGTGATAATAATTCAAATCTACAAAGTAACTAGTAACTAAAGTTTTCAAAAAAAAATAGTGAAGTAAAAGTACAATATTTGGATCCGAGATGTAGTGGAGTAGAAGTAAAAGTATTGGAAATTGGAAATACTCAAGTAAAGTACAAATACCTCAAAACTGTACTCAAGTACAGTACTTAAGTAAATGTACTTAGTTACTTTCCACCACTGCATGCAGCGCTGCCGTGCTGCATGGGACAAGAGTAGGTGGGGTGTGTGGAAAGGTCAGAGGTCAGCGCGCAGCTTCCATTGTCCTGCTCAGAGAGCCTGGAGAGAGCCTTGGGTCCCGGCCAACTCTTCCGGAGCTGGTTCCCTTCCCTTCCTCTCCCCTTCCCCTCCCCGGCCCGACCGACCCACCAACCAACCATGCAGTGTTCATTCCGTCGACTAAAGCTATGACGATAAAATGTCCGTCGACAACCTTTTCTCACTGTCGAAAACTAAACAGAAACTAAACAAAAACTAAGCTATGATGATTAAAACTATGACTAAACATATTGACAATTGCGTCAACAAATAAAAGGTACCGTAGACTATAATGCTAGGGAGGGACTAGTGTAGAAGAGATCCAGTAGACATTAAGACAAGTCCTCAAGCTCCAAAAATAGCCGATCTACAAGCTGCAAATCTACAAGCTTGTAGAAATACATTTTAGTAGACTAAATCAGCTGTAGATGTTGTCGACTAGAATCTTATGATATTAAGTCAACTAAAACTAGACTAAATCTAAATAGGACTGAAACTGAATTTTATTCAAAAGACTATGACTAAAATAAATCAAAACTTGTCGTCACAATGAACACTGCAACCAACCAACCAACCAACCAACCAACCAACCAACCAACCAACCAACCAACCAACCAGGCCGTCCCTCTCCCCCCCCCCCCCCCCCTTCCCGAATCCACCGGCGGCGACCCCTCCAATCACATGCTTCCATTCTCTGGCAATGATGACCCCCTTTTTCCTTCCTGTCCCAGCAACAAAAAAAAAACATGGAGTCACGTGTTAAAGAACAGCGTCAGTTAAATCCCTCGTGACTTGTACAGTGGCCAGGCGACAGCAGCACAGCAGCAGCAGCAGCACAGGAGCAATGCCCTCTGCAGCCAGTGTGTCTGTCTGTGTCTGTATGTTCAGCCCAGGCTTCATATCGCGCAGCAGCAGCAGCAGAGGAGCATGCACTGTCTGTCTGTCTGTCTGTATGTTCAGCCCAGGCTTCACATCGCGCAGCAGCAGCAGAGGAGCATGCAACGCAGCCCGCTGTGTCTGTCTGTCTGTCTGTCTGTCTGTCTGTCTGTCTGTCTGTATGTTCAGCCTAGGCTTCATATTGGTGCTGGATGATTCTCTGGAGCTCTCCATCGTGTTTGTGCCTGTGGTGGTCAGTCCGGGGGCGGGGCAGCTAGGACCCGTCACGGTCCAGGTATTTTGTCAGGTTGGCTGTAAATTCAGGGCTTGTTTAGGAAAAAAAGGTGCCGCAACTATCGATTGTTTTCTTATTATGTTTTCTATTAATCGAATAATCGATTTGATCAAATATTTTTTAGAAAGCTTAAGAAATAGGGATCGATTATTAATCGATTATTTTTAATCCACCAATTCGATTAGTTCGATTAACTATTGTACCCCCTGAACCCATTGAAGCGCCTGTGTCGTATTATTTTTTTGCGTTGGCTATTCAAAAATAGCAGATCTACAAGCTCACAGCGCGTCACTTCGTGCCGCGCTGCGAGCTTGTAGATCTGCTATTTTTGATTTTTTTTCTTTTTCAATCTTGAAAGTGTGAGAACCACTGGTTTCGAAGGGCATTTGTAGGATCGGCCTCAAGCTCTTATGTGAGGAACTCCCCTGACATATAACACGATATTAAACATATCCATGTTGTATTGCTGTCTCCTTCCAGGAGGTGTGCAGCGAGCTGCGGCCGCGTCTCTGTGTGATCCAGAGAGGGAGCAGCGGTTATGGCTTCAACCTGCACAGCGAGAAGGCCCGTCCCGGACAGTACATCCGAGCTGTGGACGAGGACTCGCCGGCAGAGAGGTCGGGCCTCCAGCCCCGGGACAGGATACTACAGGTCAGTTATAGGTTCTCAAAACGTGGGGGGTCCGAGGACGACTCCCTTATAGGGGTTCTCAAGTGACTGCCAAGCAGGGAGGCATTGGATCCCATTTTTATAGGGACGACTCGGCTGGGGATTGAACCGCGACCCCCCCAATCTCAGGGCAGACCTCTTTATGGGGGTCCCTCCCTGGCACAAAATATTTCAAGGGTTTAGGGTTAGAGTCAAAATACATGGGGGTCCTTGCCATCAAAATGTTAGAGAGCCACAGGTGCAGGTAACCTCAGTACTGGCATAACGTTCCAGCATGCAGTTCAGCATAGCGTAGAAATGAAGGCACAATTATAAATATTATTCGCATAGTACACACCAAAATCCTGAGGCCAAAAGAAAACGGAGGCTGGTACAGTATATGCTTATTTTAGAGTGACTTGTGCACACTTTATATTGAGGTCATAAACTTGAAAAGATTTCATCTGCTAACAGTGCTTCCTAGTGGTAGAGTGGTAGTAGTTCAGTGGTGGAAAAAGTACTGCATTTCTTTACTTGAGTATCAATAGACCAATTATTTGTTTACCAACATTGAGACTGGATGCACAGGTGATTGTTTCACACAATCAATTCTCAACCTGTTGTTTTGGGGTGCGCTGGTTTCAGCACACCCCAACCCCCTCTTGTGTGTTGGCTGGTGAGGCGTGTCCTAGCGAGACCTGACAGAATGGGTTTCATTACGCGCATACGGGTTGCATGCATACTGGTTCTTATCAGTGTGACGTCGTCTGTTAAGGGGTCTATACCAATATGTAGAAATACTCTGTCCAGTATTAAAAAATGTCTTGAGCAAAAGTACAAAATTATTGGCATCAAAATGTACTCAAAGTACCAAAAGTAAAACTATTTACTAATCATGCAGAATATCCCATTTCACAAGTTTTTAAAATGTATGAAAATCCTTTGAGAACAAATTATGAAAAAAACACAAAAAGTTAGATTATGGATATAAGATGTTTCTGCCCGACAGCAACGATATGCTAATAAGACAACGTAAAAAAAAAAAAGGTTTCCCGAGTGTAAAAAAACAACAACTAGTGTTTCTGTTTCTCCTAATTCTTTTCAAATCATTCAGCATTTCATCGCCGTCGGGCAGAAACCTTGTATCTTCTACTTTTTATATTTTGTTAAAAAAAAAAAAATTAATGCCCTACTTTATCGTACAAGAGTGTCGTAAAAAAGTAGTGAAAATAGCCAATCTACAAGCTCACAAAGCCTCGCGAATCAAGACGCCAGGCTATTTTCACTCATTTAAAATATTTTTGAAATAATAATAATTAAAAAAAGGAATGGTTTTAGACATACAAGATTTACACCTGACAGCAACGACTAGTTTTATGTTCCGTGGCGTACCAGGTGGGTGGGATGTGTCTCCCAGGATTATCCTAAAGTGAATTTAGTACACTTGTTTCACAAACAATTTTTTTATTGGTTGTGAGTAAATAACCCTTTATTCTTCGTTTTTCTTCTAAATCCTAACAGTTTTCTGAAACACTTATGTTGCTATAAAGGCCTTTGCAGAGAGGGTGCGATTTTTCGCACAGAAAAAACGGACAATATCATTTTTTTAAAGAACACATGGTTCTCTATGACCTCATGCACACCGGCTCTGAATTTGGACCCCCAAAAATTATATGTATTTGGCCGCCGACCCCCATCTGAAAATATTTTGTTCCAAGGACCCCCAGAAGCAAAGATTTAATTTAAAAATGTATATTCAAAGATTTGCACAAATTGTCACGATTTCTCAAAAATGTCAGATCTTCGTGACACGCTATGACCTTGTAGATCTGTTATTTTGTAATAGACAAAGTGTAAAATAATGCCTTTTAGCTAAAATCTAAAATGACATGCTTTCCCGTTTTTAATGGGTTAGTATACTCTTTCTGTGGTTGACAGATTACCTGTAAGTCCTAACACAGTGAAACCACACCCAGTCAGAGCAGAGAGACTATAGAACAAACATCTCCCTGTTTGCTCTGCCATACCCTGTACTCAGAGCTTCAGAAGTGCTCAGACTCGGGCAGTTAAGAGGAATGTTATTTCAACTAACAGTGGCTTTGAGGGGTTTTGTGTATAGAGCTGTTACTGGGAGTTAGACTAGCTTATAGACTGGGGATAATCAGCTTTGGTATACTGGCCTGAAAGTCTGCTTGCACTGCCAGCCTCTGTCCAGCCTCTGTCCAGGAGAGTGAGTGAGTGTGTGTGTGTGTGTGTGTGTGTGTGTGTGTGTGTGTGTGTGTGTGTGTGTGTGTGTGTGTGTGTGTGTGTGTGTGTGTGTGTGTGTGTGTGTGTGTGTGTGTGTGTGTGTGTGTGTGTGTGTGTGTGTGTGTGTGTGTGTGTGTGTGTGTGTGTGTGTGTGTGTGTGTGTGTGTGTGTGTGTGTGTGTGTGCGTGCGTGCGTGCGTGCGTGCGTGCGTGCGTGCGTGCGTGCGTGCGTGCGTGCGTGCGTGTCAGGCCTTCCAGTAATTCCATGTATCACATTTGGTATTCAACAAGTTAAAATGGCAGATCTACAAGCTCACAATGCGTTGTGAGCTTGTATATCGGGTATTTTCACTACTTCTCATTTTTTCTTCAAATTTATTAGATTTTTATTTGTTTGTTTTTAAATTGGAAAAATGTTACGAATTTTGGGGAGGGAAAAATATTTTGAAAAAAAAAAATATTTTATTTTTTAATGTAGGAAATCAAAGAAATTCTGTTAATATAAAATGGGATTTTATGCAGCCAGGACCCTTGACTTAAGTCCGGATAAACCGCTCTATGTGTGATTTGACGCGGTGATTGTCCGGTGAATTTACATTCAACGTGGACGTGTTGATGACGCTTATATTGTCGACAGGTGGAGCCTCCCCTTCTTCCCGAGATGTTTGGAGACAGAGAGAACTGAAAACTAGTATAATCATACATTTTATTAGCGTTGGAATATTCATTTCACCGATCAAACATAAACGTCTCTTTACTACTGCAGTAGCCTAATTGTAGACAACGAGCAGTGTACACTTGGCTGTATCGCAGATGAGGGATGATTCTTCCGTACCCGAGTACTTAGGTGCGCTGTGGACTATGGGGCTTTGGGAGATAGAGATGTCATGTGGCAGAGGAAGAGTCAGAGTTTAGAGCGAATAATAAACTTTGAGTGTGTTCCTGACGTTGTCTTGCGTTGTAATAATAACAGAGCAACAATACACAACCAAAGCAGTGTGCGCTGACGGTCTTTGAAACATCGCAATGTAACGTTGTCTGCAATTATCGCATGACAGTGACGTCACTGACGGATCTTTGGTATCCTATAAGCAGCCTCTCTAGCATATTATGCCATTGAATGTACCGTGTCGCATAACAGTGACGTCACAGACCAATCCTTGGTATCTTTATCCTTGTCCTCAATAGCAGCAGCGCTCGCTACACATATGTTTTCAGTTTTTGTTTTTTTCATGCTCGCGCTACTCAAACACTAGCAGGATTATTATTTCATGTTAAAGTAGAACTATCAGAAGGTATAACCCAGGTAAAATAACGTGTCACTCATGTGATATATAAATGATATATGATTAGCAGTCCACTTCCTTCTTTTGGTACGGATGGCTTTCACATTGCAGCGTTCCGTACCCGAGTACGCATGAATCATACTCCAGACCACCACTCCAGCCGTACTCGGGTACGGTGTTCCGAACTCCGGTACGGAACGCAGCCTTCACACTAATCACAACATCTGGCAAGTGGTCCCGGTTCCGCACCCGGGACCATAGTCCGAATTCACCCTTGTTCAGAGAGTGCATGGGCGAGGAGCAGTATGACACAGGCGGCATAAACAGCAGGGAGCACAGATGAGAAGAAAAGGGAGTAGAAGAGACATAAAGAATAGTAAGGTGCATTCACCTGTCAAATCAATCAGAGCTTCAGCTATTTCGGCATTTTTTGGGGTATAAATTGGGGCTTAAAGGGGTATTTCACTTTAAAACACTTCTGGTGTCATTTTTATGTCTACTCTGGATTTTATGTGCACCCCCCAGATTTGCAAATACCATCACCATCAAAGTTGCTCAATTCAATATTTAGATACTTCATAATCATTTAATGCGTCTAATCGGATGAAAGTTGTGAGCTATTAGATTTTTTTTTTTATCACCTATCGAGCTTGTAGATCTGCTATTCTCAAAAGAATCTAGGAAAAAAATCTGAAACATTTGGAATATTTTAACAACACAAATCTAGTTCCAAACGGGTTCCTGGCACAAAATATTTTAGACAAATATTAATTTGTGTTGTCCTTGCCAGGAAAATGTTTGCGAACCCACTGGTTTAAGCAACATTTTAGGAAGCCCAAAATAATCAACTTCACTTTAGAAAAACAAGCCCAAAGTCACTTATAATAAGCAGACATGGCAACACTGAGTAGAGAGCCTGGGGGGCTCACGGGGGCTCCATAGCGGGGTGAGGGCCTCACAGATACCCCCCCCCCCCACCCCCACAGAGGAGCGGGGCTTTGTGCTGAGCGGACACCCATTGTTACCGCTGTTACTGCCCAAGATGCTATTGTCTGGCTTCCTCTCTGGAATTGGCTTTAGACGTTCACGCCCACTCTGTGTCCCCACACATAATAGTAGAATTTGAGAAATAGACATTGTGAGGAACCGTTTTCCTGGTCCTCCTTATTTTTGCTTTATCGTATTTTTTTTTTTTTGGAGATTCAGTTTGTGGTTAGGATTAGCATTAGCCATTAAGATTTTACCTTTAGGGGTTGGGGTTAGAGTTTTCCCCTACTTTAAACTTTAGTTGTGCGGTGATATCATCGCGAATAGCCGATCTACAAGCTCACAAAGCGCCGCATCGCGAGTGGCTTGTAGATCTGCTGTTCTTCTGCTGTTTTCCCGTCTATTTTCAGCCATTTCCAATGCTGCCATAAAGTTTGTGTGCGTGGGCCGTGGGCGTGTGCGTGCGTGTGCGTGCACGCGCGCGTGTGTGTGTGTGTGTGTTCGTGAGAGAGAGAGTGCGTGTACATGTGTGCGCGTACAGGATATCCTGTTTCAGCAGCCAGTGATAATATTAAGCAAGGAATCCTGGACAGTGATAAACAACTTTGTCCACTACTGCTACTACTGCTGTTGTGGAACAATGGCGGACGGACACCGCTCGATCCGCCTTCTCCAAAATAGCTGCTGATTTAACCACTTAAACCCAGTGGTGTAAAGTAACTAAGTACATTTTACTCAGTACTGTTCTTAAGAAAAATGTTGAGGTATTTTTACTTTGCTTGAGTATGTACAATGTGCAATACTTTTACTTCTACTCCACTACATCTCAGAGACAAATATTTTTACTCCACTACAATGTACGATCTACAAGCTCATGCGACCCGTTCGGCTTGTAGATCGGCTATTTGCACACGCCACAGTTGTACGGCGACGACAATGTATAAAATAGGGCTTGAGTGGTTAATCAGACTAATCAGATTAGTCGATTATAAAAATTATATTCGAATTTTTTGTTTGTGTCGATTCATTAATAAAAAGAAAAAATCACACCCAGTGTGAAGTGGGCGGTGTGTGGTCATCACAACATGACTCACTTAAAAAAAAGGATGGATGACTTTTTTTTAAGTCCATACTGCTATTCATTGGGCTGCACATGTGTCATGTGTTTCGCTAGCCAATCACAGTCCTGAATTTGCAAAGTCAGCCAATCACATTACAGCTAGTGGTGATGACACTTGCTGTAATGTGATTGGCTGACTTTGCAAAAGTATAGATTTTCATTGTGGAAGGGTTAGGGGTGTAGATTGCGTTGTAGACTATTGGCCAATCACGGTGCAGGATTGGTCAGTGTCCAAAACTCACTTATAGGGGGCGGTTACACCGCCCCAAAAATACATATACCATATCTTATTATCTATATCTCCTAACCTTTGTTCTGTCAGGACAACTCGTGAATGGATAAAGACAACTTATGAAGGGATAAGATTGGCGATGAATTGGATCTGCTTTTAGGTACTCTGATAAAGCACATCTCCCAACCATAGGGACTCCGAATCCCCCGTACATAAACAGCAGATCCAAAGCGACAGGTGGCAGCTGGGGTGGTGGAGGGTGAGCAGCAATTTTCGCAAGACAGCCGTGACAGCAGCAGCAATAGCATGAGCGCTGCAAAAAGCAAGCTGGATGAGAAGTGCAAACTTCCAGCTTAACCCATTAAGACTTTTTTGAGATAAAAAAGCATTGTTTTACACTTTAGCTATTCAAAAATAGCAGATATACAAGCTCATAGCGCGGCACCGAGTGCCGCGCTACGAGCTTGTATATCTGCTATTTTTGAAAAATTGTGAAAATGTGCGCAAATCTTTGAATATATATAGTTTTAAAGCAAACATTTTTAACTCAAATCTTTGCTTCTGGGGGTCCCTGGAACAAAATATTTTGAGGTGGGGTTGGCGGCCAAATACATATCATTCTGGGGGTCCTTGACACGAAAAAGTTTGAAAACCACTGATGTAGAAACATACGTTTTTCAGAATACTGTTGGGATTTAGAAGACATTTGTAGAATCGGCTTCAGGTCTTAAAGGGCTGAATAGAGCGGTAACCTTTGTGTTGTCTACAGGTGATGTGTCTCCTAACCTTTGTGTCGTCTACAGGTGATGTGTCTCCTAACCTTTGTGTTGTCTACAGGTGATGTCTCTCCTAACCTTTGTGTTGTCTACAGGTGATGTGTCTCCTAACCTTTGTGTTGTCTACAGGTGATGTCTCTCCTAACCTTTGTGTTGTCTACAGGTGATGTGTCTCCTAACCTTTGTGTTGTCTACAGGTGATGTGTCTCCTAACCTTTGTGTTGTCTACAGGTGATGTCTCTCCTAACCTTTGTGTTGTCTACAGGTGATGTGTCTCCTAACCTTTGTGTCGTCTACAGGTGATGTGTCTCCTAACCTTTGTGTTGTCTACAGGTGATGTGTCTCCTAACCTTTGTGTTGTCTACAGGTGATGTGTCTCCTAACCTTTGTGTCGTCTACAGGTGAACGGCGTGTCAGTTGAAGGGAGGAACCATTCAGACGTGGTGGCGGCCATTAAGTCGGGCGGCGACGAAACGCGGCTCCTGGTGGTGGACCCCGAGACAGACGCCTTCTTCAAGAGGTGCCGAGTGGCCCCCGCCCTGGACCACCTCACTGGTGAGACAGACAGCCTATTGGCCAGGGCTTCCCAAACTGACCATGCCAAGGACACCCAAGTTAGCCCTATAGCCTCTGGCTGCGGTTTTGCAAAATGGCTTAAAAAAAGACAGAAAGAAAGAAAATTGCCAATCTACAAGCTCTGCACCGCGTTGGAGCTTGTAAATCAGCTATTCGCGGTATTTCCTAATTTCTAAATTAGACCACACCGCAAGTTGAGAATGCATGCCCTGCCCGCCGTTGATAGCCATACCCGTTGTACCCGTCTGTCTGTGTCTGTTTTATACCTACTATATACTATACTAGAGGTTCAGGCCGATACGCGGCCCTCACACCTACGTTGCAGCGCCGATCTGACTGATATGCCCTCATATGGAGATCTCTGCATCTGTCAGTTCAGTTAGACACTTTTGTCGGGAATAACCATTTATTGCAATGCTATTGCATTCAGTTTGGCGACTCTGCTCCTGTGATAATACAGATTATCTGTGCAAGCATGACACAGAATATCTGAGCTCACAGACCCCCCAGAAGCAGAGCATAAGATACAAGAGTTTATTGCATAACATGAACCCTTTTAGGGCATCGAGTAGCATCGAATGGGTTAAAGTAAAATAGCAGCTCTACAAGCTCACAACGTGTCACAAATGTAGATATGCTATTTTACGCCCTGTGCAACGCCAGCGAGCGACTAAGTATTAAATCAGGCTTATTAGCCTCCTTTATGGCTCTCACTCTGAGCTGTGTGAGACGTGGTGGGGCCTCTCTCTCCTCATCCTCCTCCATGTTACTCCTTCTGCTGTTTGGTTCCCACTGCAGCGGTAAACACCAGGAAATTAAAAGTCTGTCTGTCTCTCTCTCTCTCTCTCTCTCTCTCTCTCTCTCTCTCTCTCTCTCTGCCAAAGTACACAGACAGGAGACAGAGCTGGCTGTCTTCCTGCCCCCCCCCCCATGTTTATAGATCAGTGGTTCTCAAACTCTTTGAATGTATTTAAATGAGCACCATAACTCAAATGTACAAATGGAACCAAAATGGATTGATTTTTTGTATCCGTAATACAACAGGAAACCTCTAGGGGGAGCCCCTGGTCTTTGATTTGGCTGCCTCGTTTCAGAGCAGTAAGTTAGTAACACTGGCCAGTCCTCAGGGAGGGGTCGTGGCTGGACACTGTAACAAAGTGTCTCATAACCCACATGAGGCCCATTCTACCCCCCCAAAATGATATGCATTTGGCAGCAGGACCCACCCCCCCCGCCCATCTGAAATGTGATTTGTGGACTGTGAACGTCAGCTGTTTTCCGTGAGCGAGACAGTGCTATATGGCAATTTTTTTGGGCTGTAGGGGTGTAACGGTTATTTACAATCTATAATTTAGGCATTTAGCAGACACTTTTAATCCATTAAGACCTGAGGCGATTCTTTAAAAAAAAGTTTTTTTGAAAAAAATTTAAAACGTTTTTTTTTCAAGATTTTTTAAAAATAGCCAAAGAAATCTTAAGTGACACAGATGCGTTCCAGGCCTTAATGGGTTAATCCAGAGCGATTTACGGTAAGCAATGTAAACACACATACATAATGATATTAAATTATTAATAATACATACAATTTATGTAGCGCTTTTCTGAGTACTCAAAGTCGCTTTACTAAACAGAAAACTAAATAAAAACAACTTTATTAGGAAAAACTAGGTTAAAAAGATAAAAACGATATAAGTAAAGGTAAAAAAAAAAGGGGATTAGGTAGGGAATGCATGTCTGAAAAGGTGTATTTCCAATTTTCAATCATCTCCGCTACACCTCAGATGCAAATATTGTACTTTTACTCCACTACAATGATTTGATAATTACTAATAATTACTAGGTACTTTGTAGATTTTGATTATTATTACAAAACATACATTAACCACTTCCAGCCCTATTATCTACAAGTTGTGAGCTTGCAGATCTGCTATTTTCAAAGGATTTGTATACATCTTATACATTTGAAAACTTGTGAAATGGGACCTTCTGCAAAATAAGTACTTTTTGGTACTTTAAGTACATTTTGACGTCAATACTTTTGTACTTTTACTCAAGTAAATTTTGAATACCGAACTTAACCGTACCGTAACATACTATTTCTACAATTGGTTATGGATACTTAACCTAAGTAAACCACGTGAGTACTTCTTCCATCACTGGGGCCTTGTAGGTGGTGATTAGCATTTTGAAATCTATTCTGTGCTTGACTGGGAGCCAGTGGAGGTCACGGAGGACTGGAGTGATGTGGTCCCTGGATCGGGTTCTGGGAGCAGGCGGGCGGAACATCAAATGCATAGAGACAGTGTAGAGCCTCAGTAATCTACGATCATAGGTAAACCAAGAACCTAGCTAGCATCAGTCTTAACAGTATAATATAAAAAAATACAGTATAATATCAACACATGATTATCAATTTAATTTATTACAAGCTCACAATAAGGCCTGTTGTGAGCTTGTAGATCTGCTACTTCTGCACAACACAATTCAGTTGTACAAAGTATGAAGTAGGGTTTAAAGGAGTAGTTTACTCAAAACTTTACTTATTGTGTCCGCCATGCCGAAGGCATGGCCGAGACTATGCAGTCGGCCCTGTCCGTCTGTCCGTCCGTGTGTGTGTCCGTCCGTCTGCGAGCAGCTAATCTCCGGCACCGTTGGCCCGATCGCAGCGAAAATGTGCACAGACACTCCCTGGATGCCAGAATCTGCCCCGAATCTTTCAGATCGGCATGTTGTAGCGCCACCAGGAGGCCGAGTTTTGCAAAACACATGTTTTCAGATTCAGATTCTGTCCAAAAATCTCCCAAATCTGTACACATTATCTCTATAATCATGTGACGACGACCTTTGACCCCGTAGTGTTAGACGCCATCTATGAACCCCACAACATCGCCGTGGCAACGACCATCTTCGCTGTCGGCAAGTACGCCCCGGTTCCTGAGAGACTTTCTAGAGAAAGCGGAACGCCACTTCTTCGCCGGTTTCAACGCGCGTTACTACGTGTTTACCGACCGGCCGGACGAGGTCCCTTCCGCCAAGATGGGCGCCGGGTGAGAGCTGGTCGTCAGGTCCGCGCCGGGGTCGAACCGCTGGCAAGAGATTTCAGCTGGCCGGATGAAACATATCCAGGCTTTAATAGAAACGGAGCTACTATACGAGGCCACGCTGACTACATCTTCTGTTTGGACCGAGACTCTGGGGCAACTGGTCGCCGTAATGCCCCCATGGTTCTACACCACCGAGCGCAGCAGGCCTATATGGCCCCTTACCAAGGTGACTTCTACTACCTGGCCGCGGTATTTAGGGGACTGGCTAGACTGACTGATGTTATTATTATTATTATTTTAACATGCATGTACAGTATTTTTTGGGTCTTTTGGGATTTTATTTATAGATGTTAACAGTAGAGACAGGAAACAGGTGGAGAGAGATGGGGAGAGACATGCAGCAAACTAAGCTCATCCGGAACGGGATAATGAGACTAATTCATTTAGTTGATTATAAAATATATATTTTTTTAAGTGTGTCAGTTTGTTGAGATATATATTATATACTGTATAAAAAGATGATAATAAAATCATCCTTCAATGTTATTTGATTCATCGAAAAAGTATACTATAGAATAATCACTACAAAAATAATCAAACGTTTCAGACCGGACTGTAAGCTCCCTGGTTCCATATTTGGCCTCCAGTCCAGAAAGAGACAAAAAAAAAGCCCCAAAAAAGCCTGTCTGGGGAGACATTCCATTGAGATGCCCAGGTAACGCTCTGAACTTCAGTAGTGTAACGTAACTAAGTACAGTGCATGTACTCAAGTACTGTACTTAAGTACAATGTTGAGGTACTTTTACTTTACTGGAGTATTTCCAATACTTTTCTATACTTTTACTTGTACCCCACTACACCTCAGAGACAAATATTGTACTTTGACTCCCCTACAATTATTTGAAAACTTACTAGTTACTAGTTACTTCATAGATTTTAATTATTATTATAAAACATACATTACACACTTTAGCGATGTCACGATGCGATGCATTGTGAGCTTGTATATCTGCTATTTTCAAAAAATATATATAAATTTTTATTTTTTATTTGAAAACTTGTGAAATGGGACATTCTGCATAATGAATACTTTTACTTTTGTACTTTTAGTATATTTTGTTACCAATGCTTTTGTACTTTTACTCAAGTCAATTTTGATTACCGGACTTGTAAGGGCACCGCCCCACCGCACTTTTATTTTACCTCTGGGGTGGAATCTGCCAATGCTTTGTCAGGGCGCGCTCCCACCAAAACATGGTCGGGTAGCGCTAAACGCAGGTTGTGCGCGGCCACATTTTTTTGCAGCCAGCGGATTCTAAAAAAACGGGAGTGACGCACCTGTCACTCACTTTCAGGACCCTCCCCGTAGCCCGCACCGCCTTCTGCCTTGAGCACCATGGTGCTTCCTGAGTCTTGGGACGGTCCACCTTCGACTCACCCGATTGGACAGAGAAGGAAAATCAGCTCCTGCCTCCAGCAGTTTTATGCTTCAAATGGACAAGTCGTGTAGAGCGGATAAACGCACGGTCTGCGCGACAGGCGGAAAGATCAGCTCTTGCGTGAATCCACACATTTACATTGACAAAGCATTGGCAGATTCCACCCCAGAGGTAAAATAAAAGTGCGGTGGGACCGTGCCTTAACAGTGTTTCTGTACTGCAATATTAAAATGTGAGTACTTTTTCCACCACTGCTGCAGAGGGTACCTGAGTACAGTGACTCTTAACAATGTGTTTGTGTGTGTATGTTAAGTTAACATACACACACAAACACACACACACACACACACACACACACACACACACACACACACACACACACACACACACACACACACACACGTGCGCACTGCCTCACTGGTCAGCACCTTTGTTTGGTTTCCAAGGCGCTGGCTCTCGAGTGGCCTCTCAGTCCCAGTGCTGGAGCTGTATATTTGGGAGTGGAGAGGCTCTTCTCAAAGTCAGGGCGCGCGCACACACACACACACACACACACACACACACACACACACACACACACACACACACACACACACACACAGAGAGAGTAGCTGAGGACCTTACGGAGGACACGGCTCTCAGAATAGACACACTAGAGTGTAGGGTAGGGGCCAAAGGAAGGGCTGTGTAACTAAGAGGCATAAAAACACACCGACCGGCAAAGGGAAAACATTCACAGTGAGTCATACGGATGGAAGGTAAGAAATGTGTCGGTCCTCTTTGATGATCAGTGGTGGAAGAAGTATACTCACATTTTTTACTTGAGTAAAAGTATCGATACTGCAATGTAGAAATACTCTGTTACAAGTAAAAGTCCGGAATTCTAAATTTACTTGAGTAAAAGTAATAAAGTGTTGGTGTCAAAATGTACTTAAAGTACCAAAAGTAGACAGTGCTCATTATGCAGAATGTCCCGTTTCACAAGTTTTCAAATGTATAAAAATCTTTTGAAAATAGCCGATCTACAAGCTCACAATGTGTCGCATTGCGACGCATTGTGAGCTTGTAGATCGGCTATTTTCAAATGGCCGAAATGTATATAGGGCTGAAGTGGTTGATGTATGTTTTGTAATAATGAAAATCTGCAGCAAAGTAAAAAATACCTCAAAATTGTACTTAAGTACAGTACTTGAGTAAATGCACATAGTTACTTTACACCGCTGATGAAGTATGCTGTGGCAGTGGCTCTCATAGCGGTGTTCCCGCCTCCAAATACCAATTTGGGGGATCCTTGACGTGAAAACGTTTGAGAACCGCCACTGTATACGACAGTGCTTCTCAAACCTTTTCATGTCAAGGACCCCCAAATGAATGTGTATTCGGGCAGACCCCCCCCATTAGAAAATGTTTCGTGCCAGGGAGCGCCAGTAGAGAAAATTTGCGTTAAAAGCAAAATTCATAATACTTTCTAGATGAATTTCCTTTTAAAAACAATTGACGTGCTGTGAGCTTGTATATCTGCTATTTTTGAATAGCCAACATAAACAAAATATGGATAAAGTGGTAAAAAGGGGTCCCCCCAAGGACCCCTGAGGGACCCCCACTTTGAGATCCACTGCTGTACACTAGACTAAAGCGTCTCCCCAATCGAGAGAACCTCTCAAAGTGGAGACTCGCGTTCGAGATCATTTCTTTTGCTCTGTGCGCAAATCATCATCATCATCATGGACTATTGGATCAGTCTGGACACAGAGAGTACAGGGCCTCCTGTGGTGAGGCTGAGTTATCCAGTGGACCAGGTTTCTTAAACTAACGCCGAGGCCCAACTGTCAGAGAAACATGTGAACGCATGGCAGAGGAGAACCCTCTCTGCCAGGTTGTGAATAATAGATGAGGCTCTTTACACATAGCTGCGCTATGTAACAGAGTAGATAGAGAGGCATTGGTGGAATGAAAGCGGAGCCGCGGAGAAGGGGGACTCCTTGATCTAAGTGTGAGCGAACGGAGCATTTCTGCTCCGCTGGGTTCTGAAGGTTACTGTACTGTACCACAGCAAAGAAACACTGGAGGGGACCAGAATGAGACGGCTAAGCTTCGGTCTGGTGTAGTACATACGGTAGTGTTGGCGGCGTTGTCGTTGGGCCAGGTTATTCGGGTAATAATAATGACCGATCCTCTTATGCCGCGTTCACACTGGGCAGATACAAAGATACACAGGCTAGCATTCTTTTGGTCAATGTAGGCCCCGGCGACATGAGGATACCGAGACTACTTGTTACATCAGACGTTTGTTGCTGCTATGAAAGCTACGACGGCTACAAAGCTACGAAAAAAAAGTCGAGCCGGTTTCAACTTCAGATATAAGTGCAAAGCTACAAATATGCTTTGGCGTTTGCCTTGTGTCTTTTTGTATGCGTCAGCGCGAACGCAGCTGGAGTGTTCTCTCTGGTTTTGGGCGTTTTAAGTGTGTGACTGATGGGTGTGTTTGGTGTGTTTTGCAGGTCCGCTGCCCGAGCCAGTCATCAACGGAGACATGGAGGACAAGGTAAGAACTCACTCACGTTCAGCAGCACACCCGTCTCTCTGTCGGGGTGGAAATCTCATAACGCCCAACACTGTTGCTTTCCAGGATTCCAATTCTAAAAGTAGCAGATCGACAAGCTCGAAACGCGTCGGATCTGCTACTTTTGATGCTTTTTGTGTTACGCCGTAGTGTGATCAAGTAGGGCGTTAATTTCCGAAAAAGTTAAAAGTTAAAATATGGAGATAAGAGGTTTCTGTGAGACACAGTGAGAGAGAGAGACAGAATGAACAATAACAGCACTCTTAAGGTTAAGCACAATCATTTTTTTTCCCTCTGAAATAGACGATCTACAAGCTCTAGTCTAGATCAACTATTTCTGGAAAATGTTCAGAGTCAGCCGATCTACAAGTTCACAACGCGTGGATGTAGATCGGCTATTTTAAAAGTATTAAAGCAATGCCTAAGAAGTTATAAGGCATAAGGCGCCGCGCAAGGTAGGGCCCCAGGTATTCTGTTATCCTGTCTGTCTGTCTGTCTGTCTGTCTGTCTGTCTGCGTGTGGCATCACGACACATTGTGAGCTTGTGAGTATCAAAGTATTATCAAAGTATAAACTAGAGTTAGAGAGGTTAAACTGATTTCGATGCTATTTTAATTAATTAATTAATTAATTAATCAAAATGTTAATTTAGCTGGAACCTCCTCAAAGACCCCTGGGGGTCCCCGGACCCCACTGCTCTGAGGTGGCATGTCTTCCTGGGCGATAGAGTGCAGGTCAACCATAGTTCAGGCCAGTAGTGTAAAGTAACTAAGAGCATTTACTCAAGTTAGGTATTTTTTACTTTACTGGAGTATTTCCAATTTTCAGCACTTTTACTCCACTACATCTCAGAGGCAAATATTATACGTTTACTCCACTACAATTATTTGAAAACTTGAGTTAGGGCAAGGCCACACCGCACTTTTGTTCTACCTATGGGGCGGAATCTGCCAATGCTTTTCAATGGGAATGGCGTGGTTTGATGGTCTTGCTCATCTTTCTGTGTGTCGTGCACACCTTGCGTTTATATGCGCTCTATACGCCTTGTCTATTTGAAGCAGATAAATGCTTTGCTTCTGTGCAGTTAGCAGTTTGTCTATAGACTAAACACCCTCAGGTCAAATACAGAGGCTCTTGCCATCAATTCTCTGGGGTTTGTTTGTTTTAAACTGCGTCTCGTTCCAGATAGGCGGGGTTTATAACACTGCAGACCAGTGGTGGAAAGTAACTAAGTACATTTACTCTTACAATTTTGAGATACTTTTACTTTGCCGGAGTATATCCAATTTTCAATACTTTTACTTCTACTCCACTACATCTCAGAGGCAATATTTCTTTTTACTCCACTACAATTATTTGAAAACTTTAGTTACTAGTTACTTTGTAGATTTGAATTATTATTACGAAACATAAATTACCCACTTCAGCCCTATTTAAACTTTGGCTATTTTCAAAAGATGTTAATACATTTTATACATATGTCGGGAAGAAACCAGCTGCTGTATCTCCATTTTTCAACTTAAAAAAATATATAAATCAGTGCTATTGGACACCCTTTACGTCTGTGTGTGGGTTTTACAAATATTGAACCAATGAAAAGTATTACAAAAGCGCTTCTGACTAAATCTCCTAACTCCATTGAATCCTCAAACTGTTGGACAAACCACCTAACTCCAACCGTGGAGTTAGGTGGTTCCCCCATTGATTAGAATGACGAAGCCATTAGCTACATTAGACCATTAACCACATTAATGGTCAAAAACCTCCTAACTCCACTTGAGCTGTATTTGGGTAAATTGATGGATAAAGCAGTGGTTCTCAAACTTTTTCATGTCAAGGACCCCTAAATTGACACTTATTACCCCACGGACCCCCATTTGAAAAGATATGCCAGGGACCCCAAAAAGAGAAGATGTTTACAGCTCTCTTGCAGTGATTCTCAACCATTTTAATTTCAAGGACCCCCAGTTTAACATGCATTAGGCTACGGACCCCATTTAATGGCATTTATAACTCTGGGACCCCAATTCATATTGTAAAATCAATGTTAATTTAACTCTGAGAGTGTACAAATGGAACCAAATGGATCCGTTAGGGTCCATTTGGTTCCATTTGTACACTCTCAGAGTTACAGACCCATAAGGGTCCATTTGGTTCCTGTCCATCATTTAGCTGGGTACCCCCTGGATCCCCCTCAATACCCCTGGGGGTCCCCGGACCCCACTTTGAGAACCATGGGGATAAAGGACACATTCAACTATCTGACAATGTATAAAGTCATCATACCAACTTTGATGAGGCAGTATTACTGTATGTTGTTCTAAAAACATGTTTTTTTCTTTTACTTTCCTGAAAAGTTAATATTTTGGACGTATCATGTTTCTGCCTGATAGCAGAGATATGATGATACCTTGTGAAACGGGACATTCTGCATAATGAGTACTTTTACTTTTGGTACTAAGTATATGTTGGTGCCAATACTTTTGTACTTTCACTCAAGTACATTTTGATTACCCGACCTTTACTTGTAACGGAGCGTTTCTACATTGCAGTAGTGATACTTTTACTCAAGTAAAGAAATTGAGTACTTCTTCCACCACCGGCTGCAGGTCATCAATCACAGAAAAGTTTTGACGTTCAAAACCAAACCCACTTATTGTCTGGTGTTTGTATGGTCCAACTATACAGCGTGTGAGGAACTTAGTGCTACTAGCAGGTTTGAAACTAAATTGTTTGAGAAATTGTGACTCAAACCTTTATTGCGAATTACATGCAAACTCTTATTTAACAGGACTGTGACTATTTCTGTGCTCGGGGATTGTTTAGTTTAGATATATACTGAAATTGAAAAATAAAAAAACATAATATGCAACAACAAAAAAACAGGGCTGCAACTATTGTTTATTTTCTTAGTGATTATTCGGTCGATTGCTTTTTCGATTTATCGAATAATCAAGGAGCACGTTTTTAATAATTAGTGACTATAGCCAATATATAAACAGATGAAGTGGTTAAAATTATTGTAAGGCTACATTAACTATACTTTTGCTGGGACTTTTGCTGGGGAGTGACCCCAGTGCTTTTACTGTATGATGGCATTAGAGCAGAGGAATGCGATCACAAACTGTGAGGCTTGAAGGCTCACACCGAGTGTGAAGCGGCTAGGGAGAATTGAGCTGCTTCATGTTAATCCTGGAAAGGTATTTAGCTGTAATCCTTATGGGAGCGCACTCAGCTACTTTTACTGTAGATCTTACGCACACGCACACGCACACACACACACACACACACACTTGTATTACTTTGTTACTATACGTATGAGTAGCACAGCTTTGGTAACTAAGGGACTGATCGATTTTTATTGGAAGGTTCCTCTGGAGCAAAATAGGGGAGGGCCATGCTTTTTTTTTAAATTTAGGTCATTTTATACTTCCAAAATATTTTTTTTAATTGCGGAAATAGCTGATCAAGCTTACAACCACGAAGTGACGCGTTGTTGGAAACTATTACGACACTTAAGAAACGTGATCACATTACACCCATCTTAGCTGCACTTCACTGGTTACCTGTTTCATTCAGAATAGATTTTAAGATTTTACTTATTTACTTAAGATAACTTTTAAAGCCCGGCAGGGACTGGCCCCCAGCTACATCAAAGACTTGCTGCCTCCCCCTATGAACCCACGCTGGGCAAGACCTGGGCTGTTGGTTGTCTAGGCGGAAGCGGTTGAATTTGGCGGAAGTACCGCCCAAGGAAATGACGTTGATGCTTTACAAATCTGTTGACATTCTCCGTGAATGAAACGAGTGTTGTGATTGGTCAAAAAAGATAGTTTCCGGGGGAAACACGTACGACGGAAGTCCTGTCCCTCTCGCTGGTTTACAGGTCGTGACCAGGCTCTTCTCTTCACAGATGAGTCCCCACGTCCCA
This sequence comes from Gymnoscopelus microlampas, assembly GCF_963454915.1. Classification (NCBI taxonomy): domain Eukaryota; kingdom Metazoa; phylum Chordata; class Actinopteri; order Myctophiformes; family Myctophidae; genus Gymnoscopelus; species Gymnoscopelus microlampas. The sequence continues at coordinate 18,638,925 of NC_139948.1, forward strand.
CCTCATTACCTGGGGCGATCAGGCTTTCGCAGTCCGGCACCCAAAGCTTTGGAATGCCCTGCTCTGTGGACCTGAGGCTCGCAAAATCAGTGTCTTCCTTTAAACCAGGGGTTCTCAAACTTTTTTATACCGCGACCCCATATTATGATTTTTTTTGGGGGCATTTGCATTGCATTGAGCACAGTCCCCTTCACGTTGGTGGAGCCTTTAAAAAGAAATTGGATAATTTTTTTGGTTGCCAATGCGCGACCCCAACGGCACCCTCCCGTGACCCCTTTTTGGTTCGCGACCCATAGTTTGAGAACCGCTGCAGTGATTTAATCCATCAAGACCGTGAATCTGTGTCATTTTAAGATTTCTTTGGCGATTCAAAAATAGCAGATCTACAAGCTCATAGCGCTGCACCGAGCTTGTATATCTGCTATTTTTGCGTAAAATCACTTCTAAAAACCTACTTTTATGCTAAGGCATGTCACTTTGTGCCGCGCTATGAGCTTAATTTATGAAAAAACACAAGAAGTTACCGGGAGCTGACCGTAAGGTGTGGCGCTCCACCTCAGCCATCCATCTCCCAGGTCTAGTGCCTTGTAAGGGGGATACAGTAGACGTCCTCGTCGCTCAGGCTGATACTGACAATAAGTCACTTGGATCTACTTAACGTCTATCTCAACATCTAGTCTCCGGTCCACTGCGGCTCCCTGCAGCTCAGGGCGCGTTGCCAGGTATGTTAAATGAAGCCCGATCCAGCCTAAGGCCAGCTACAGTAGCCTGTACATGATGTCACGTGAAGTGAAGAAAAGGTTATTGTTGCGTAGCATGTGTTCACATCGAAGGCTGTAGGGCAGTGGTTCTCAAACGTTTTCTAGCCAAGGACCCCCACATTGTGATGTATTTGGCCAAAGACCCCCCCCCATCTGAAAAGGTTTTGTGTCAGGGACCTCCCCCCAGGAGAGAAGATTTATGTTAAAGAAATTTAAAATAATAAAAAAAGAAATTGAACATTTCCAATATTTAAAAAAAAAGAAAATCGTGACGCGCTGCAAGCTTGTACATCCGCTATTTTTTAATAGCCAACGTATAAGTGGATAAAGTGGTCAAAATGATTGTGGCGCTATATTACTTTTGCTGGGGACCCCCCTGGAAGCCCCTGGAAGCTCACAACGAGCTTGTAGATCTGCTATGTTTGGCAAAGAGGTATACATACTGTAGGTGTAGAGGAAAAAAAGAGCAGACCTAATTCAAAATACATAGTTATATAGAGGGGGTCCCTGCTTCATCGCTCTCTCGGCTAGGGGGTCCCTGGCCTGAAAACGTTGAAGACCCCTGACCTAAGGCCAGCTACAGTACATCATGTCACAGTGAAGGTGCAGACAGCATGGTGTAACATGGTACGCTGTAGGGGTGAAGGGTCAGACACCGGGTCACCGTGAGGTGGGAGGATTGTGACTTTGCGGGTCAAGCTGGCTTATGTTCACCAAAGCCCCTTTCCCTCTCTGAGCTGCACCGACTTTCTTTCATTCAACTAGGCCTGCAGCTATCCAGTGTTTTCTTGCCGATTTTTCTATTGATTACTTTTTTGATTTAGTTGAATAATCAAGAGCAGTTTTTTAAATATATATTTATATATATATTTTGAGTATGTCAATGAATCGATTAATAACTTAAGTGTTATGTTACAATTTCTCATGCAAAAAAATTGTGAAAATAGTTGATCTACAAAGCTCACAAGGGAAATTGTAGGTGTACGGTGTCACAGGGACCAGGGGTGTTATTCTCAGTCAACAGGGTTCATTTGTAGTGGTGGAAAAAGTACCAAAAATGTATCATGCATCCTACCTGTATCATGCATCATACCTTTTCAAGTATCAATGCATCAAAATATACTTAAAGTACCAAAATTAAAAGTACTCATTAAGTTCTCAAAATGAATGAAAATGTTTTGAAAATAGCAGATCTACAAGCTGAGCTTGTATGAAATATATAGGGTAAGTAACTAGTGCATGTAACTAAAGTTTTCAAATAATTAGTAGTGGAGTAAAAAGTACAATATTTGCCTCTGAGATGTAGTGGAGTAGAAGTAAAGGTATTGAATATTGGAAATACTCCAGTAAAGTAAAAAAAAATACTTCAAAATTGAAATGTTACTTTCCACCACTGTTTTCCTCCCAGTGGTTCAAGGACTCTGGGAAGAGTTACAGACCTGTAAGGATCCATTTGCAACCTCCTCAAAGTCCCTGCCTGACTGGACCCCACTTTGAAAACCATTGGTTTAGACCACTCTGGTCTAAACCAATTATTTGATCCCCAAAACACTTTTAGTATCTACTGGTGAAGCCACTGTACATTGGCGCGTGAACAAACTTCATAAGGCAAGGCTGCCCCCGGGTGGTGGACTATAGTACTGCACACAAATGAAACAGTCAGGGCAATGTGTTAAGCCATTGGTTCTCAAAGTGGGGTCCGGGGACCCCCAGGGGTCCTTGAGGGAGTTCCAGGGGGTCCCCAGCTAAATGATAGATTAGGCACCAAATGGACCCTATGGGTCTGTAACTCTGAGAGTGTACAAATGGAACCAAATGGACCCTAACGGGTCCATTTGGTTCCATTTGTACACTCTCAGAGTTAAATTGACATAGATTTTACAATATAAATTGCCGTCCAAGTGATAGAAATGCCATTAAATGGGGGTCCGTAGCTCTAATGCATGTCAAACTGGGGGTCCTTGAAATTAAAATGGTTGAGAATCACTGCTACAGCCGTAAAAATCTTCTCTTATGGGGGTCCCTGGCATATCTTTTCAATGGGGGGTCCGCGGGCTAATATGTGTCAATTTGGGGGTCCTTGACATGAAAAAGTCTGAGAACCACTGTGTTAAGCAATGAGTTGTGCCCAGAAGAAATGTACTTCTTCAAATCTTGATTGATTTATTGATTGATTGATTGATTGATTGATGATTGATTTCCTTTCCCAGGTGAATGGTCGCGTGGCCAAAGAGGCAGAAGGGGACTCGAAGCTGTCAGTCAGTCCATCACCATCGAACGCCTCGTCCAACACCTCTCTGACAACCCCGCCAATTAACAACACTCCTGAGGTACTACATGCACATACTGTACAGTCACAATCACAATCACAATCAATGATACTGTCACAGCACAGGTTTACAGGTGTAAAGAAGTGCTTTGCTTGTTTGTTGTTGTTGTTGTTGTTGTTGTTGTTTTTCTGTGTAAGCTCCATCACTCGTAGGTTTTAGGAAATACATTAATAAAACCTATCAGCGTGCCATTGCCTTTAACCCATTAAGGCCTGAGGTTCTGATTCTACAAAATGTTTTCTGAAAAAAGTATGTTACTATATCAGTGGTTCTCAAACTTTTTCATGTCAAGGACCTCCATGTATTTGGCCGCCGACCTCCATCTCGAAATATTTAGTTCCAGGGAACCTCAGAAGCAAAGATTTGAGTTACAAATGTTTGCTTTAAAATGTATATATATTCAAAGATTTGCAAAAAAAACAAGATTTTTCAAAAATAGCAGATCTACAAGCTCATAGCGCGGCACTTGGTAATTATGCGCCATTTCGCTGATTATGCGGTAAATTCTGCGATCGCATAATCACATGTTTCTGGAGGGTCTACCCAATGTCTGTTTGTGTGTTGGCATGAGAAGCACAGTGCGACCCCGCTGATCCAAGCCAGAACGCAGGCTTTGTGTGTCGCACCGCGTCTGTAAAGCCCTCCACACATAATCGTTGCTGTCGGGCAGAAACCTCCACATAACCTCCACACTCAAACTTTTTGTGTTTTTCTTTCGCAAATCAACGCCCCTATCACACTACAGCGTCACACAAAAAAGCATCAAAAGCAGCAGATCCGCGAGCTCGAAACGCGGCGCGAAGCGACGCGTTTCGAGCTTGCGGATCTGCTGCTTTTGATGCTTTTGAATTTGAATCGTGAAAAGTACTTTTTGGACACATTTCCACCCCGACAGAAACGATATCTTTTGAGCCATCTCTGCCTAATACAGACTAACACATCATGAAATAAACTTCCTTCCTTCCTTCCTTCACTAAAGGAGTCGGATCAGATGCCCGGCGATGCCATCCCGGCCCTAAACCTGACGCTGCAGCAGGTGAAGGAGCGTGCTCATCAGAAACGCTCCAACAAGAGGGCCCCGCCCATGGACTGGACCAAGAAAAATGAACTGTTCAGCAACCTATAGAGAGCACGCACACACACGCACACACACACACACGCACACGCACACGCACACGCACACGCACACACACACACACACACATACGCACGCACGCACACACACACACACACACACACACACACACACACACACACACACAGACGATACACCCACAAAGACATGCCCAAGACACATGCTCACATAGACGTGAGAAGATTTGAGAATATAAACCAGCAGTTAGGAGAGAGAGGGATATCTGTAAAATATAGTGTACACTCAGATTCTTATTCTTATTATTATCTTCCAGTTATAAATGATGTACTACTAACAATGAAAGACGCATAATGCCAATGTTGGAAAGAGATCTAGAACAGATTAAAAACGTGTGTGTGTGTGTGTGTATGTGTGTGTGTGTGAGTGTGTGCATGTGTGTGTGTGAGTGTGTGCATGCGTGTGCGTGAGTGTGAGTGTGTGCATGCATGCCGTACAGTGTGTGTATGCTGTGGAGAACCGTGGAGTTGATCATGTTTTTGTGTTAATGACCCATATTCTCCATGGAACTCCATTTTATGAAACCCCCGTCGCGACATGATGGCGCTGTCGCGTGGAAACCTTGTAAAACTGTAAAGCTCTTGTAAGCTCTTGTCATTGCTTCAATATTTATAAACCCCACAGACAGACTTAAAGGAATACTTCAGCCCAAAAAAAGATTTTAGATTTTAGCATTGGCTATTCAAAATGAGCAGATATACAAGCTCACAGCGCGCCAGTTTGTGCCGCACTGCGAGCTTGTAGATCTGCTATTTTTGAACATTTTAGAAAAATATTGAAAGAACTACTGGTTTAGAAGGCATTTGTAGAATCGGCGCCAGGTCTTAATGGGTTAATTTACAAAAAAAACAAAAAAAACAGTAGAGTTGAAATATGGAGATACAAGGTTTCTGCCCAACGGCAACAATGACAATGGGACCAACCATGTAAACCCGCCTGACAATCACTTTTCATCTGTCCCAAGTTTGTCGTGTTTTGTTGGCGACCGAACGTGCGGGCAACTTCACTTTGAAATCACACACTCCGTTAACCACTAAAGCCTACATGCATGTTCATACAACGAATAGCGAAGATAGCCGATCTACAGGCTCGACGCATCGCACCAAACACGTGAGCTTGTAGATGTGCTATTTCCACTCCTTTTGAACATTTTGACATTTTCTCGAGGGATGCCAGGGTTAAAGTGCTAATAACGCAGGGTCATTCGTTCTCTGCAATATCTTTAGCGACTGAATTTGCAAAATCTTTACTGAGATTTTCCCATTCAGGAGGTGAATTTTCAGCAACGTGATAAACTGTGAAAAATCCACTTCCTGAATCCACTGCCGTGAACGCGATTTGACCCAAATCGCCAATCTGGCGCCAGAATGTCGACCGCCTCTCATCCGCGTTTCGTCTGGATACTTTAACTTTGACATCTATATTGATAATTATATTATGTTTATGTACAATTACACACAGTACATTGTCACACAATCATCAATAGGATAATACGCAATAAAGCCAATGGCTTATTTCTATAGATACTTTCATCTGGTTTATTTTCCTAGGCCAGACTTTTGACTAAATGTGAAATATTTAAGTAACCCATACCATCCGTACCATGAAGCCCAATTTATGCTCCGTCGTGCGACCAAGTATAAATCGGGCTTATGTGTTGCCATGGTGATCTTTGTATATTATTGCTATTCCCTTCGCGTTTCTGCCGTGTTCTATTGCTACTGGCAAAGCAAACACAAAAAAATGCTTTCTGAGATTTTTACACATTTTCTATAGATGTCTTTAAAAACTGAATTATGTAGCTTTGTATATCATGTATGTTTTAAAAGAATGTCCGTGCTTCACTAGATTATTATGCATTTTTGTTCAGTATTGAAACTGGTGATGAATTTAAAAAAAGATTGAATTATGAATTATATGAAGAGAGCTTGTGTGAGCAGTGCGGTATTTCTATACTGTAATAAACTTGTCTTCACAACATTATGCTGTGACGCTGACTTCATGTTGTGTTCAGTTGCGTGGAACAAACCTGCTGGAATGTTCTATGGCTGCCTCATTTTCATCACCACCAGATGCAAACTTGTGTCTGTTCTCGTCTTTGCATTGAATTTGTACGTACCAGTGGTGGAAGAAGTACTCACATGTTCTACTTATAGTAAAATATGATAGTTCACCCCCAAAAATACTTTTTTTCCTATCGATTAGTCACTCCATGCAGCCTTGAATTCATGGATATTATTTAGTTTTTGTCGCATTCCTAAGCCAATAATTTGATGACCGGCAGCGGTTCCGGTAGGTGACACAAAGAGTCTCCTGTCTCCTACTGGAACCGCTGCCTACCGATCTAATATTATTGCTTGAGTCGACACAGCTGCGCATGTTTATGCTTAGTGTTGCGGCCAACAACTGCGTTGGAAAAGATTGTGATTGGTACCATTAGAGATAACAGGCAAATGTTCAAAATGACAATCCTTCTACATTCTCTTATTGTGTAGACTAGAATTATAATTTAACTTTTGAGAGCGTAAAATGAAACCAAATGGACCCGTAAGGGTTTCTTTTTACATTCTCAAGAGTTGAAGATCTAATAAAGGTCCATTTGGTTACCAACTCTCCATCATTTAGCTGGGGACCACCTGGAACCCCCTCAAGGACCGCTGATGGTCCCCGGACCACTGGTTGAGAACCACTGATCTACTTGAACAATTTGAGGGGGAATACCAGCGCCCCCTCCGACTTTGGGCTAGTCCTAACTTTCGCTGAGATCTAATTGGCTCACAGGCTCAGCTTCACTTTACTTTTGGTGAGGAATTATCATAATAAGGAAGAAAGAAAAGTCCAGTATGTGATTTTACTGCTCTGTTCACTGTCTTTGCCTTTGTGATTTTTGTCACTCTGCGCCACTAGGTTAGATCAAGCAGGAATTCTGGACTGTGTTGCCTGAACTACTAAAGACCACCTGTTGTGTAGTAGTTAGTCATTAAAACAATGCAGCACTGTCTTCTTCGTTGTAAAAAAAGAGTGCACATTTTGGTACAGAAGTTAGCAGTAGCCTAGTTGGCAATATAACGGAATACAACCAATGGATTGATCATTCAAATAAACATGGCATGAAAATGCACACGGCCCACCCATCTGACCACAGCATATCAACCGCTGCCGTGTTAAGTGGTCAGATGGGTGGCCGCGAACGCTTTCGAGGTTTTCAAGTGGGCCCTGATCCAGCTCAGATCACTCTAACCAGATCCAGTGGTTAGAGTGTCTTCCCTGAGATTGGGAGGTCTATGTTTAAGTAACTTAAGACTAGAAACATGGGACAATGCCTCCCTGCTTGGCACTCAGCAACAAGGGTTGGATTGCGGGGAAGTCCCTGCGACATACTAGCAATGCTAATTGGAGTGCAAGGCTCCCTCTCTCCATTGAAATGTGTGCTCAGGGCTTCCATTTGGTGCTTTTTGGTAAGATGAACGAATGGGAAATAAGTAGTATTACTAGTAATTGGCAATAGTAAGCTTGTTTTAGTTTAGTCTATTCGTTTATAGTATAGAGTTCTTGTGCACCCTGCCAAGTATGCTTTGTGTTTTTATAATTTTATATTCTTAATTTTACATATGTATACTACATTTTCAGCCCGCTAGCTATAACCACTTCAACTGAACTGAAAATAGCAGATCAACATGCTCACAACCCGTCGCACTGCGATGCGTCATGAGCTTGTCGATCGGCTATTTAGAGCGAAGATATTTAATGTAGAGCGAAAACAGAAAATACACTAGTATGGTTGACACCTGAGCCCTGAGGGCTGACACCCTCAGGGCTCAGGTGTCAACCATATAGGTTTTAAGTGGTCTCCGACTCCATATATGGTCGTTACATTTGTGACGTCCACCCACAAGGACATTTTATATAGAGGAGGATATATATATACATTAATAAATATACACTAGCATAGAGCCCTGAGGGACTCCGTAGGATTTAAGTGTCAGCAGTAGCGTGTCTTGCAAACCGCTGGTCCTGACCCAGTAATTCTGTTCACCTATGTTTTATAACGGAAGTCGACGGAGGCTGCGGTCACACTCTGAAACCTTTCCCAGGTTTGGAGT